>NC_092823.1:94681926-94999426 GCF_023375885.2 Dermacentor andersoni | reverse complement strand
TCCTCAAATTTCTCGGCGGGAAGTCATGGGGCACATCGGTGCCGTTAATGATGCAGCTTTATAACGCCTTGTTCCTCTGTTTCGCAAGACACAGCCTCCCTGTGCTTGGTAACACCTGGAAAACAATCCTGCGTGTATTCCAGGGACTACAAGCTCAAGCCCTAAGGATGTGTCTCGGTCTTCCGAGTTGTGCGTCTAAAGCGGCAATAATTGTCATAGCTAGAGATCACCCAATATCAACGCACTTGGCAACCGATGCTCTCACGGCGCATATTCGGCACGTTGCCCGACTAACTTTTCACCATCTTGCCGCTCTACGCAGAGATAGGCCACACGCAACTGTCAGTCGTATCATTAGCAGCAGCCTGGCTGTGCCCTCTGCAGGGCAAAGGCCTCTCCCTTACTTCTCCAACTACCCCGGTCATGTGGTAATTGTGGCCATGTTGTCCCTGCCAACTTCTTAATCTCATCCGCCCACCTAACTTTCTGCCGCCCCCTGTTATGCTCCCCTTCTCGTGGAATCCAGTCGGTAACCCTTAATCAACATCGGTTATCTTCCCTCCTCATTACTTGTCCTGCCCATGCCTATTTCTTTTTCTTGATTTCAACTAAGATGTCATTAACTCGCGTTTGTTCCCTCACCCGATCTGCTTTTTTCTTATCCCTTAACGTTAGACCCATCATTCTTCTTTCTGTAGCTCTTTACGTCGTTCTCAATTTAAGTAGAACCTTTTTCGTAAGCATCAATTTTTCTGCCCCTAGGTGAGTACTGGTGAGACACAGCTGTCATTCACTTTTCTTTTGAGTGATAATGGCAACCGTCTGTTCATGATCTGAGAATGCCTCCCAAACGGACCCCAGCCCATTCTTATTCTTCTGATTATTTCAGTCTCATCATCCGGATCCGCGGTCACTACCTGCCATAAGTAGATGTATTCCCTTACGACTTCCAGTGCCTCGCTGCCTATCGTAAACTGTTGTTCTCTTCCGAGACTCTTAAAGATTATTTTGGTTTTCTGTAAACAAAAGTTTATACCCACCCTTCTGCTTTGCCTGTCCAGGTCAGTGAGCATGCAATTGCAATTGGGCCCCTGAGTTACTAATCAAGGCAATATCCTCAGCGAATCGCAATTTACTAAGGTATTCTCCATGAACTCTTATCCCCAATTCTTCCCAATCCAGGTATATGAATAGCTCCAGTAAACACGCGGTGAATAGCATTGGAGAGATTGTATCTCCCTGCCTGACGCCATTCTTTATTAAGATTTTGCTGCTTTCTTTGTGGAGGACTACGGTGGCTGCGGAGTCGCTATAGATATCTTTCAGTATATTTAGACGCGGCTCGTCTACGCCTTGGCTCCGTAATGCCTGCATGACTGCTGAGGTTTCGACTGAATAAAACGCTTTCGCGTAATCAATAAAAGCTATGTATAAGCGTTGGCTATATTCCACACATTTCTCTATCAGCTGATTGATAGTGTGAATATGATCTATTATTGTGTAGCCTTCACGAAATCCTGCTTTCTGCTTTGGTTGACAGACGTCTAAGGTGTTCATGATTCTATTTGCGATTACCTTAGCAAATACTTTGTAGGCAACGGATAATAAGCTGATCGGTCTATGATTTTTCAAGTTTTTGGCGTCCCCTTTCGTATGGATTAAGGTTATTTTGGCATTCTTCCGAAATTCCGGTACTCGAGGTGATGAGGCATTGCGTGTACAGGGTGGCCAGTTTTCTAGAAGAATCGGAACACCATCTTTCAACAAATCTGCTGTTACCTGAACCTCCCCAGCTGCCTTCCCCCTTTGCATAGCTCCCAAAATTTTCTTTACTTATTCTCGCGTTACTTGTGTGATGTCAAATTCCTATAGACTATCCCCTCTTCCATTGACGTCGTGGGTGCCACTGGTACTGTCTAAATCTCTATAAAGCTCCTCAACTACTTGAACTATCTCATCCATATTAGTAATGATATTGCCGGCTTTGTCTCTTAACGCATACATCTGATTCTTGCGTATTCCTAGTTTTTTTTTTCACTGCTTTTGGGCTTCCTCCATTCCGGAGAGCATGTTCAATTATATCCGTATTATGCTTCCTTGTGTCAGCTGTATTACGCTTGTTCATTAACTTGGAAAGTTCTGCCAGTTCTGTTGTAGTTGTATGGCTAGAGGCTTTCATACATTGGCGTTTCTTGTTCAGATCTTTTGTCTCCTGCGATAGCTTACTGGTATCTTGTCTAAGGGAGTTGCCACCGACTTCTATTGCAGACTCCTTTATGATGCCCATAAGATTGTCGTTCATTGCTTCAACACTAAGGTCCTCTTCCTATATTACGGCCGAATACCTGCTCTGTAGCTTGATCCGGGATTCCTGCATTTTCCCTCTTACCGCTAACTCATTGATCGGCTTCTCATGTACCAGTTTCTTCCGCTCCCTCCTCAAGTCCAGGCTAATTCGAGTTCTTACCATCAGATGATCACTGCAGCGCACCTTGCCGAGCACGTCTACATCTTGTATGATGCCAGGGTTAGCGCAGAGTATAAAGTCTATTTCATATCTAGTCTCGTCATTCGGGCTCCCCCATGTCCACTTTCGGCTATCCCGCTTGCGGAAGAAGGTATTCATTACCCGCATCTTATTCCGTTCTGCAAAGTCTACTAATAACTCTCCCCTGCTATTCCTAGTGCCTATGGCATATTCCACCACTGCCTTGTCTCTAGCCTGCTTCTTGCCTACCTTGGCATTGAAGTCGCCCATCAGTACGATGTATATTGTTTTGACCTTACCCATCGCCGATTCCACGTCTTTATAGAAGCTTTCGAATTCCTCGTCATCATGACTGGATGTAGGGGCGTACACTTGTGCGACCTTCAATTTGTACCTCTTATTAAGATTCACAACAACACCTGCCACCCTCTCGTTAATGCTATAGAATTCCTGTACGTAACCAGCTATATTCTTATTAATCAGGAATCCGACTCCTAGTTCTCGCCTTTCCGCTAAGCCCCGGTAGCACAGGACGTGCCCGCTTTTTAGCACTGTATATGCTGCTTTTGTCCTCCTAACCTCACTGAGAGCTATTATATCCCATTTACTGCCCGCTAATTCCTCCAATAGCACTTCTAGGGTCGCCTCACTAGATAACGTTCTACCGTTATACGTTGCCAGGTTTAGATTCCAATGGTGGCCTGTCCGGACCCAGGTATTCTTAGCAACTTGTGCTGCGTCACAGGTTTGACCGCCGCCGTGGTCTGTTGCTTCACAGCGTATAATTGTTGCTAATAGTACCTGATTGCCCTTGAACTACATGCCTGCAGCAAAACCATCCTCACCTTTATGCTGCCTGCACATACCTTAAATATGTCTCACCATCCCAGGGATCATGAACAAAGCTAACATGCCGTCGTTTGGCCTGAAGCAGGCCACATTAGAACTTTTACATGAGGTGCACAGTGGCCGCGTGCACATTTACATCGATTTCTCAATCACATCTGCAAGTTCAGCTGCTGCTGTGGTGATGCCAGCAAGATGCGTCAAAACACAGCTAAAAACGTCACATATGTAATCAACGAGTGTTGCTGAACTGGTAGCCCTGCGCGCGGCTCTCCATTTCATTCAGGAGGAACCACCTCATGCATGGTCAGTCTTGTGTGATTAAAAGAAAGCCCTACACAGTGTAATCTCAGCAGTGCGCCATGGATCACATGAGCAGCTCGTCGCAGAGATCAGAGAAGTCCACCATCGGATAGTTGACGAAGGACACGTTGTATCAGTGGATGCCTGGTCACTGTGGCATACATGGCATTGGTCGAGCAGACGCAGCTGCCCGATCTGCCCGTGACGGCGTCAACTGCATTACCATTCCTCTTTTGAGAGCCGACGCAGGGAAAAAAACTTTCCGCATTAGCGCGTGACTTGACATTAGCTCAATGCAATTCATGCGAGTTCACAAGTGGACGCCTTCATAATCTGCACCCTAATTTACAGCTCCGTATTCTGCCTCAGTTTACGCGACGTGACTGCACCCTTTAATCCGTCTAGCTGGCTTGGAGTAGCATATTCAAATGCGTACTGTTTTCTTATCGGAATAGCCAACAGCCCACTTTGTGGCTTCTGCGGGTGCAATGAAACAATCGCGCACCTTCTTTGTCAGTGCTCTCGTTTGAACCCGCAAAGAGCAGTACTCTCAGCCACCATAGACAAACTGGACACGCGCCCAATGACAGAAAACAAGATTCTTGGAAACTGGCCTGCGCGAACATCAGCGCGATCCGCTATGAAGGCGCTGTTGCGGTCCTGAAAAACACGGGATTTCTTACAAACCGACTGTACACTGTGCGATGTAGGATTGTACGGTGACACTGCGTAACACTAGGAACGCCTTTGCCGGCTGCGTGACAGTGCCCCCCCAGAAAAAACATTTCGTGTACGTGCGTGTGTGTGTAGGTTCTTTAAAAAAAATTATCTTTCTCTCTCACCTATCGCATCACCTTGCGCCTCCCCAAGTACAGGTTAGCCAACCGGAGATAATCTTTAGTTAAACTCCCTGTCTTTCCTTTGCCTTTCTCGCTCTCTCTTTGCTTCCAGTTGCCTTGATTGTCTTCCACCCTGCTAAGCCGTGCTCAATTGACAAATATTTCGCCTCGCACAGGATAACTGACACCGCTGAGGCGGAAAAGCGGCCGCCATACCCTCGAAAGCCGGAACCGCCACTAACAAACAACGGATCCTTCATTCCTGCTCATATGCCCTATAGCACTTCCAAGAAACTTCCCTGCTTGCATATTTGAAACCACAAGATAAGCAAAGTTTTCACACTTCCTAGAATCCGGTCAACTATCGAACAATAAATCACGTGCGGCACCTTTGTGGAATTGGCGAATGTCAGGTAGGCTCAGTACGCTGCGAAAGGCAAGCATATGAGTCTGTACATTAAAATGGCGCTCATTTGCAAACGAAGTGATCTTTCAAGCAGATGGCGGAAGAAGCACTTGATTGCTTGTTATGAAGAGTAAGGACAGTGCTCTGAACCTACATACGGCCTACAAATGTCGCAGGCCAATTCTGTTAAAGGAAAGCTTTGGACCACCGCAGTGGGATTTTTAAAGGAATATAGATTTAGTTGTCCTCGGAACAAAAGACAGTCGAATGGCATACTGTAGAGTGTATGCGCTTCTGGTGTGCCCAGAGAAGTCATCGCTGACATGAAGTAGACGAGCAATTTGTTTGCTATTTCCGATTTGCTTACTATCGTAGTATAGTTTTTCGTTGCCACAATAAAAATACAAGTGAAGTAGAGCGATTGTGTCCCAGCGTCTACACTTTGTTCATTGCCTACCAACACTCATATCTTGTCCGTTTTGCCGCAGCACAAGCTACTGTATTATTGCTAGGTTTTCAATGCTGTCGATAATGCCGCCATCATCACCAAAATTTTCTGTCCTCGTCTGGCGAACTCATCCTCGTACACACCCTGGACAAGACACGAAGCAATCTAATTACAGCAGAACCCATCTCATCATGAATGTCCACGGTAATGCAAGTGGGATTCAAACAATGCAGCGACACATCGTATTGCTGAAACCACGTTCATTTAAAATATCCAATGGGCATTGCAAGACTTATGTCGCTTTGGCTTTTGCGGACATACAGTGCATTCTCTATTGACTCTGTGTGCTACGGAAGTCACTTGGCAAGTTTGCCCATCAGCATGATGGCATGAACAGAGCTTTGTGAAGACGACACAGTGACGAAGATGTGATGAATAACGAATCGAATGGCGACTACGCCGTGAGGACGACTGGATGACGACGAGTGCATGGCGGTGATAGCGTGACGAAGACGGTTTTGCGAAAACCGCACGATTCTGAAATGATGACGAAGCCATCACCACGATGGCATGCCGATGAGACAATCATGATGATGCAGATACAATGGTGGCATAGTCACAAATGAATGCTGACAGGCAAGGCTACGATAGAATAGTGAAGAAGGAATCAACTCTATAAAATAACGAAGGTGGTATGACGCGTATGATTGCGTTTTTGAAGTGGTGACGATGGAAAACGATAATATGACGGTGACAGCATGGTGGCAATAGCATTTCCACCTGTCCGGTGTCCTTCTCACATAAGCTTGCGGGTGACACACTGGTCTCTATTAAGGAGTGATATTGCAACTTATTCTAAGGAAAAAAATTAAGAGTCAATCCTTAGAAAGTGTTCCCGCTGGGCGGGATGTGCTCAAGTGGCTATCAGCACTTACAAATTATTAAGCTTATAATTCTAGAACATCAACACGTAACGAAACACACTCACCCACAAACCCGCCCTTTAATTAAATGCTCCAGTATGAAAGGGAAACACATTAATACATTCCCAGGTGCCTTGATTGATTTTCACATAACTTTCCCTGACTATGTTCATTATCTCTATCAAAAATTGATATCGTAACGCCACATTTATAACCATTTTTTAAATTTCAGCACTTCATATCTCCAGGAAAAAAATACACCACCCTCATCAGGATTTACTCCCTTCTTTTACCTTATGCCTTGCCTGTTTGGTGGGCAACATATTCAGCCGTACAATTTACATGCCCGATTGCATCTACAAATACATCTATGCTGTGGTCCCTTCTTCGTTAGGTTACATGCGAATTTAGGCTACAATTTAGGGTTGAAGACACTAAGCGTTAAGATTATTATGGCGTTCTTGCTTCTAGTTGCCTTGGTTTGTTGCCTTCTAGTTGCCTAGTTGCCTTTTGGTTGCCATGCATTCCCACTAAAATCCTTCTCACGATAAATGACGCCGCTGAGCGGAAGAGTCACCTTCATACAAGTGAAATCCAAATCCGCCAGTACTAAAGCACCGACCTGTTCTTCCTCCTCCTATGCCATATAGCACTTCAAATAAACGGCACTGTTGGTATATTTGAACCCAGAATATAAACTAAGTTTTTGCGTTTCCCAGAACACGGTCGACTATCGAACAATAAATCACTTGCGATACCACTGTGGAATGGGCGAATGTCAGGCGTAAGGCTCCCAAGGCTGCGAAAGAGACTTACGAGTCAGTACATTAAAATGACTGTCATTTGTGGACTGAGCAATCTGTCACGTAGATGGCGGAAGAGGCACTTGTTTTCTTGTTGGAAACAGTAAGGGCAGTGCTCTGAATCCACTCACGGGCGTCTAATGTCACACGCGATTTCTGTTAGAGGGAGGCTTCGGATCATTGTAGTAGAATTTTTGACAAAATTTAGAATAGATTTTGTTCTTATCGAACCAAAAGACAGTCGATTGGCAAACTATATAGTGTAACTGCTTCTGGCGGCTACAGAGAAGCCATATGTGAAGCGACCTAGACCAGCAATTTCGTTTGAGATTTCCTAATTGCGTGTTTGCCTCTTGAATTTGCCTCTTGTAATAAAACTCGCAAAAATTTTGACAATACATGCCAATGCCACTTCTTATCTTGTCAAGCACGTTCTTGAGTTTTGTTTTTGTTTTGTTCGTTTTTTACGCAGTTCTGTGATTATGTATAGCATTTACCGCTTATGTATGACACTTTCGCTATTTTCTTTGTATAAGACTGCTAATTAGTGCAATACATTTTTGTATTGGACCCATCACGAGCCGCTTTAGGCTATGGGACCAAATATCTTTGTACGCAGTTTTAATATTATTGTGTAATAAAATTCCCTTTGATTTTGATTGATTTCTTATCCGGGAAGGCAAGCTCTCGCCTGCCTATATAAAAGTGCTTAGTGAGCTACTTGTAAGTGAACATTGATCCCTGTACTCGATATGTGGGGTAGCGGGGGCAACCGGAGGGACGCGATCGATGAGTCCTCGCGCCGCCTCATGGGCGATCTCATTAAGATTCCGCAGGCAGCCGCCTAAGCTGCCCATGTGTGCCGGGAACCATACGATGGAGTGATCTGTGATGTTACTTCCGCCTATGATTCGTAGCGCCGTCTTGCCTATCCCGCCCTTGGCGAAAGCTCGAGTGGATCTAGAGTTTTAGAGCTCTAGAGCTCGAGTGGCGAAAGCTCTAGAGTCGTTGTATACAGTTGTGAAGCTCGAGTATTTGAGAGCTAGTGCTATCGCTGCTTGTTCAGCTACTTCTGGCTTTCTGCTATAAAGCGTTAGTGAATTGCGAGTGCGCCCGTGTCCGTCGATTACTGCTACCGAGTAGGCGTACTTTCTCGGTATGTACGCTGCATCCACGACAACTGCCTGGTCGGGAAACCTTGCCGCGTACGTCGCGAGGGCTCTGGCGCGGGCGAGTCTTCTTCCTTGATTGTGGATCGGGTGTATGTTTCTTGGGAAGGAGAGCACTTTCATTGCTTGTCGCATGACTTTAGGTAACTGCAGGACGTTGTCACTTTCCGCTATGGTGTTCAGGCCGAGCTTGACGAGTATCTCTCTCCCGCTGTGGTGCTTGATAGGCGTGTAATCTGTGCCGTGGGCTGAGCCTCGATGATTTCGGCAAGGGGATTGTGCACTCCTACCTGTATGACTAGTTCAGTGGAGGCATAAGCGGGGAGCCCGAATGCTGTCTTGAAAGCTCGGCGTATAGGTACTTCGAGTCCTTTCCGATGTTATTTTTCATGTTCAGCACCGCAGCCACGTCGGTTATGTGACAGAGCACAAAACCGTGGACCATCCTAATGGCGTTGTCCTCGCTCAGTCCCCTGTGCCTATTCATGATGCGCCGAAACATTCGGATCGTGTTCGCAATCTTGATCGTGATGCTGTCCAGCATCACCCAGTTGGTGCCGTTATTTTGGATTATGAGTCCAAGAATTGGTATTTTGTCAACCGTAGGTATGCGATTTCCGTCCCAGTCATTTAACTATATGGATGTAATGTGGTGTCTGCGCCATTCCTTGGATGGGCGCCTTGGTTTTGGGTTGTAGTAGATGAGCAGCTCGGATTTTCTGGAAGTCCCATTGGGGTGAGATGGGCCTCGGTAACCGACATGGCTTCTTGCTTGCGTGCTTCCGATTCCGCATCGCTGCCACCGGTGCTCCCGATGGTGAGATGGTCTGCGTATATGGTGTGCTCCATTTCAGCAATTTCACCCAGTGCGGGAGAGAGCTTTGTCCTCGTGAAGTTACATAAGAATGGCGAAAGTACTGAACCTTGCGGTGTTTCCTTATCACCGAGATCAAAGTTCTCCGAGACGAGCTCGCCTATCCGGAGAGTGGCCGTTCGATCCTCTTGAAATGCCTTGACGTAGCGGTAGAAGCGTGTTCCAAGATTGTGGTAAGATATGGCTTTGAGAATGGCTTGATGTTGGATGTTGTCAAAAGCTTGCTCCACGTTGAGTCCTAGTAGCTCCTCGGTGTCTTGTGTGGGGTTATCCAGCAGACTTTTCTTCTCTCGTAGCAAAGCGTCTTGCGTTGAGAGACCCGGCCTATAGCCGATCATATTGTAGGGCAAGTACTCCTTTTCTTTTTTTTTCTTTTACGTATTCCGATAGTCGGTTCAGGAATATGTGTTCGGCAACATTTCCTAGGCAGGACTTTAGTGAGGTCGGCCTATGGTTTGGCAGCCCCAGCGGTGTGCCCGGTTTTGGGATAAGGACCGTGTTGGCATGCGTCCCCTCTGCAGGTGGAAGGGCGGTTTTCCAGGCTTCGTTGATTTGTAGCGTTAGCAACGTGACTGAGTTGTCCTCAAAATTTTGGGGAGGCCGATTTGTGATGCCGTCGGGGCCTGCTGCAGAATGAATGTTCAATTCCTGAATTTCGAAGCGTACTTCGCTTTCTGTGAAGTCCGTATCTAGCTCTGAGTTTGGGGCACCGTCATAGTTCTTCTTTGTAAGGTACTGGGTTTCCCCGGCTTAAGCGGCAAGTACCGTTTGGCACGGTCTTCCACAAGTGCTTCGGCAGTATTGCTTTGCTTCGCGCGGTGTACTAATTTGCTTAGCCTGATCCGTTGCATAGTTTTGGACTTTATTCCGTTTTCGTCGAGGAGGTCAATTATGAGCCGCCACCCACTGCCCTCTGCGTATTTGCTCGTTGAGGGAGTTACAGACTTAGTCCCATTGTTGTCGCGAGAGAACCACGCAATATTCTTTAATGGTCTTGTTGAGCTTGGCGAGTTTCCTTCGTAGTCTTCTGTTGAAACGTTGACCCTTCCACCTTGCTAGAATGGAATGTTTGGCTACGAGAAGATTCGCTAGCCGTCCGTGGTAATCGTGCGTTCCTTAACGTCAGTGGTAACGGTTCGTTCCGAGGCTACGATGTCTGCTTTGAGCTGCTCGGTCCATCTCATTATCGTGTGCTTTGTGTTTACTGCTGATGAGTTGGGTCGCTGCGTCCATATTGTACGAAATTTGTCTTAATCGATTAGTTGGCACTCCCTTTGCTTTTTTTCCGGTAGCTCTGCATCAGTTCGGAGAATATAGCGATCACTGCTAAGGTCTATGCCCGAGTTGTGCCAGGCAAATTTTTCTACGCCCCGGACGAAAGTAAGGTCCGGTGGTAGGTTTCGATAAGTGGAAGCGCCACATCTAGTTGAGGTTTCCGGGTCTGTGATCAGGCGTGAAGTCGCGATCGGAGGCTCTCATGTGAAGCTGATCTCCCTTGCTGATCCCCATGCCAGTTGTTGGGCGTTAACATCTCCACCTACAATCAGCGCACTACCTTTAGCGATGTGCGCAATCGTGCCTAGAATGCCTCTGAACCCTTGCCTCGTGTCCTGACGGCTGCTGTACAGAATTGTGAGGAAGATGCTTTGCTTGTTCCCTACGTGGTAGTTCGGTGTGATCTCGATCGTGAGGTGTTCTGAATAGCAGGCTGTGTGGCAGATTTCATGCCGAATGTACGGGATCTTCTTTCCAATTAGTAAAGCGACGCTTCTGCCTTGCTAGTTTCTGTGGGCTTCAGCCTTACAGCCCATAAGGACCAGTTCGGTTGTGAGTGTTTCTTGTAGCAGAATGGTGTGTGGCCTCTCGGTTTCTGATTTTACCACAGGCAGTGCATCCGGCAGTTCCATTGCCAGATGCGGAGATTTCGTGTATTATGTGTCACTGCCATGTTGACCGTTGTAGCCCCCTTCGCTTGCAGTCAAACCACCGCGAGGTGGGCCTTGCGCACTGATGTGTTGTGAACTCATCCTCTCCATAGCCGGTATTACCGTGTTGTTTAAATACATTTCAATTTTCTGTACTCGCATGCTAAATATGCCCATTTTCTCGTCAATTTGCACCAGGCTCTCGTGCATTAGCCTCATATTCTCCCTCATAGCATCCACGGCATCATTAACGTCTCATCGCACGGCTAGTGGCGGTTGCGTTACTGCTAGCTTATTAGGAGGCGTCCATTCTTCGCGTTGTTATCCCTGTCTCGCAATCTCAATGAGTTGGGGAGTTTCGATATCCGTTGGTGGTACGGGTGTGGGCGTTGGCTTACTGCTGTTGTGCGAGTAGCCAGTGCCAGGGTCATCGGCAGCAGCCATCTTTTATTCCTTTCGGAACTGGGTAGCCTGCGACAATTAAGAAGAAAATGTATTTTGTTTGGCATATTATATTATCTTTACCGCATACGCATTCCTTTGACGCGGTGAATTTTCGCGGTTTTATGGCGGCGCATGTGAGGCAGATGAAGTGGGCACAGCCCGAGAGCTTTTATTAAATAGCCGAGGGCTAATGGAGAAATAACTCCTTCTTTGTTCGATCTGGTCATGCATAATCAGTGTGTACACGTCATACCAGATGGGAAGCTATCGCGGTTTTCGTGGCTAGCTTGACGATCGTGGCTCAATTTTACGCGGCATATATGGAGGAAAGCGGGGAGGCAGTGCGGCAGGGAGGGGGGCAACTTCGCCTCTGCCAACAACCACGTAGCCTGCACTTCCTTGCGCGGTCGCGCGTGACGTATGTTGTAATGGATCTGCAGACGGCTCACACGTTTGTGCATGCGGTGTTCTCGCCACTCTTGCGTTGAAGCAACAGGCCTCACGTAGGTGACTTCGCTTGCTAATGCTGTTGCGCTTGTTCACACCAGCATATTGACAGCGACTCTCCGCGCTCATCGTAAAGAGCGCGGACCGAGACGCAGTAGTCTCACGCAGGTCTGCATATGCCAGACATCGTGAACTTACTTGGCGAGCGGGAAATTGCAAGTACACTTTAAGAATACCTCGACACCGGCCCCTGAACAAAGGTCAGGATTTTAGATGCCTCGATTTCTGGAATCTCATCCTACCTACAGTGATTGGCTTAGTGTCCTATTCATGCATGCATTCATACTGTTGCAGACTTGGATGGCGAAATATTTGAGTAAATAAAGCTACTACACGGTATTGTAAGTTCTGTATGCCAATTGTGCGTTGGTTTTCTATACTTTCTCACATTCTTTCATCTCAATTTAGTTCTGCGCACTCAGTAATGGCCGGTGATCAGGTGTCTTTAAGCTGACAGAACTTTCTTTTCTTACAAATACTAACTTAATAGTTTCTCTTTTTACATCCAGCTTAAAGCTGGCTGTACCAAAAGCTCACGTTTACTAATGCTCACTCACTATAAAGAATTGTGGTGGCTGAGAAGACAAAAGTGTGCCAACGAAGTTAACTTGTTTATTAATCGGTTAAAAGCAGAAATATTGTCGGGTGGGGTCAGGGCTGCCCGAGTCGGCTTAACTTTTGTTCGCGTTGGCGATTATATTGAATCGTTCGTCGCGCTCTTTTCTAATTCTTCTGTTGCAAATGACAAAAAGCTAGAGGGCTGCATTGCTTCGGAGCATTCGCGGCGTGCCCAACTGCATGCTGCTACCTGGCCTTCTCATTTTGCTGGATTCCTGACGTCCGAAAAGCAAGAGCTGCAAAAGTTGTGCTTTGCTGCAAACCTTTCGAACACACTTATTTTGGTTAAATACTCAATACTAGAAAAGTGTGCGCACGGTCTTCGATTCCGTCGAATTCGCTCACGACAACATTTCAGAACTGCGTGCCACCTAGCTTGCTATGAAGCGATAGTAGAGCTTCAGCAACAGGTTTCTTGCAATAAATTCTTAAATGCTCATCAAAACATTCAGTTTATTGGAGGCTGACTCTCTGCACGACAATGCTCAGCTTTGAATTCCCGGCATTGCTTGGTTGGAAGGAGTGGGAATACGGCAGGGCCCCTTTCTGGATCTCCAACTGGAAGTAGCGCCGTGGGAGTCACTCTCATCTCGTACAACTCTGTGTTCCTGAATGTAATACATATAAATATAGACACTATAGCAGCCTCGCCCAATTTCCTTACTCAGTGCACCCTTTTGGTGGGTGTAAGGGTGCTGCGACACCTAGAACTACGCCATGTCTTGCAGCACGGCATGATGAGATGTTTCTTGAACGAAAAGAAACTTGAAGGGTATTACAGCTCGAAGTTATCACGACCAAGGTTGTAAATTATTTAACTGGGGACCCGCCGACGCGATGTGTCAGACAGCAGCAGCTGCTGCTGCGGTGGTGAAATGGGAAAGGAAGAGCTAACGAAAACTTCACTTTAAAAATCGGGAATCGTGCGTGCTGGGCAGTGAGGGAACTGCTAAAATTACACCATGTTAATATTTTAGTTACTGCGAATTTTAATTGCGGCAATATGACAAATACAACTTAATTGAAAACCGCGCTGCAGCGCAGCGAACAGATTTTTTAATGTAAATGACACGTTCTTGTTGCCTTAGACTTGATAAGGAAGCATTGCTACTGCTACGTTAGGAAGAGTTGCGTGCCTAAAGAGCAAACACAGGAAAGAAAACGACGTAGACGGAAATAACTGAACTTATCATTTGACATTAGTCGGTTTAAAGCTGCATACATAAACAGGGCTCACACTTGACAAAAAAGGAAAGGGATAGGACGGGGAGATTGCAGATCAAGCCTACCTCATGTCAACGAATGAAATTAGTTGATAGTTGACGCTCCATCGGTCTACCTCGTTATTTTCCTGTGTTCTTTCTTTAATACGTGCTACACTTCCTAATATAGCCGAGGATCAACTCCACCAAGGAGTTCTAACTTGCTACTGCACTACTGCCGTTCGTATGTCTAGCTGCGCTGTCGACTTATGTGGTAAACTTGGGAAACCAACATGTGTTCCTTAACCAAATAATGCAGCAGATGTAAGGCGTGGCGTAAGCAGACATACATAAGGAGCCGCCGATATTGAAAGGTGATAGTGGCCATGAGTAGGAGACAACATGTACCTATGCCAAATTTGCCAGGAATGCGGTCATTGGCAGAGCAACATTCTACAAACTCTCAAAGCTCACCTGTTTGGGCGAGCTTTCGCGGAGAGGAAAGAAATGTTCACGCAGGAACTCCTTAGCGAGTTATATAAGTATGCGTAAGCATTGTGCCACTTGCTCAGCTACACACAGCCCCGGTGCCATTATCGATGTTGTGAAACTTGATCGGACCAGTAAAAACCCTTACCAATCCTTATCGGTCGTTATCAACCTTATCGGATGCTTATCATAGCTCGTTGGTTGGCAACCTTATCTGACTCCATCTCAGCCTTATCTGTCCTGACCAACCCTATCGGGCGTAATCAGACCCCTACCAACTATTTGCAAGCCTTATAAACCTTATTCGGACATATTAGCCTGAACAGAATTACTCCGACCATTATAAGTCCTTAACGCTGTTTAACACTTTATCTATCCCCTTAGAACAATAAATCAAGTGTGATGAGACCCATACAACTCCTCGTCGCTTCTTATGAATTCATTAACTGCTTAACTCTTTATGTTGCGCGCCGGAAGCGCATGCCCTCAGAGGTTGGTGACATTTCATTCGCTAAAAGAACGCCCCAACGAAAGGCACATCCCGCGACCACCGAAACGCATCGCCGTTGTTGCGTGCTTGGTGTTACTTTTTCACAAGTTCAAAATCTTCCTGATGTCTGCAAGGCTCTAAGACAAGTCTACATTTGGTCCTAGAGATGGCTTTTATTTCACTATCACTAAATCTTTCAGCAAAGACATCAGAGAAACTGTTCTCCTTTCACATTTGTTTTATACTGCCGCTACAACACATTCATTTCATTCATATATCTTCGTCTTCTGAAGGCGTCGTTGTTTTCTATAGTGGGTAAAACACCTGGTTTCTCAACGTCTGATGTTGAAAACTCACCACGGCCAACATTTTTCCTTTCGAAATTATTTTGTATTATGCGCGAATTTCTTTGCAACGATTCATCTTACGGACGGACGAATGACACATGTTTCCTGGTTGCCTAGGCACAGAAATGCTTACGCATTTAAAATTGGAGTCGTATATGCATACTTTATTGCTGATGACATGTACGAGGGTTGTTGTTACGTCAGTATTCGGCAGGCAAGAAACATTTACTGAACATTTGCCGCACTTTATGATTGTCTTACTCTTTGTAACATGGGAGGTCAGGCACGCCATCTTCTTTAATGTTAAAGTTACGCATCACTCTTGCCGCTTTCTAGTCTTAAAAACGAGTTTGCATGCAGAGAATTTTTATCAACGTGCTGGCGCCTTCTGCAAATGTGACGTGAGGAAGGAGACTCTGTTGTTCTCGCGCACGTATTCTCTAATAGCACGAAGGCATTTTTGTACTGCTGATTGTGCACTAGTTACATTTATTAATTCCACCATCTCTTTCGATTTCTTGGTGGACCGGTGCAGCGAGAGAGGGAAAGAGAAAGAAAGAAAGAAAACGTTTATTTGTAATGAGACTGAGTGACTTCCTCGTAGGGTGGAGCCCCTAGTTCAGGGCCCCATTGGTTCGCGCCACTCCGCGTGCCCATCGGATCAGCCGTCGCTGCTCTTGCGGGTCTGAGCTGGTAAGCGCAGTCTCCCAGGAGGAAGGTGAATGTGAAGGCGAATCACTGCCTAAATTATATGTGCACTTTAATAGGACATTCTTCCATTGTTTTGGAGTGTTCAGTCGTTATAGAAATAAATTCTGTTGGAAGCATGCCGGTATATCTATTCAGTATCATTTACACTTGAGTGCACCTTAAATATTTCACTGAAATTTAAGCCGACTCGAGGAACAATCGGTTCATAGGAAGCAATGATGATGTGTGGGGTTTCATGGCGCAAGGGCCAGGAATGGCCAAAGAGCGCCATGCCTGTGGTAGTGGGTGTGCGGTGTAACTATGATTACTATGAAATTGGTGTGTCGTGGCTGTAAGGGGGCCTTAAAATATACGCTCTAAAGCGCGTAAAATCTGTGTAATAAAATTATGGCGATGACGTCTGACTTGTACTATGAACATTTAGATGCATATAAAAAGAATGATACGATAGGTAAAATATATCAGATTATGAGAAATGCCAGAGCACTACTGCTTCCTTAGAGCCCTTGAAACAGAAGGGCCTGGAGGCATGGGCTATGCAAAACAATTATCCCAGTGGCATCCTCTCAAGAGAGGAGGCGCTACGAATTCATGGGATTAATAACATTTAAGACCACATCTCTCAGAAAACCTAGCACTGAGTCTGTATTAAAAAGAGGTTCTGGACCAAGAAGCATTGCAGGATGAAGAGGAATGTGCTGTCGGTATGCTAATGAAAAATGTCTCTTTCTCTCAGATTCGGCTTCCCGACACTCCAGGAGGACGTGGAGTACGGTCAGCCTCTCCCCGCATCTACCACAGGTTGGAGGCTCACTTCCGGTCAGTAGAAAGTTATGGGTGCCATATGTGTGTCCTATTCTTAAACGACAGAATAGGACATCTGTTCGGCGCGATTTTGTTGTAGAGGGCCAGAGTCCTAACTGTGGTTTTATTAGGTGGAGCTTATTATCTTTTTCCGCGTCCCACATGCGTTGCCAGTGGGCCCGCAGCCGCCTTCGCAAGAAAGGCCTCAGATCTGTGACAGGCACCTCAGCGGTAGGGTTAACGGCTTGCGATGCTATAGACGTGGCCATCTCGTCCGCCAGAACGTTGCCCTCGATGCTCCTATGGCCAGGCACCCAGCATATAATGATATGCTGGTTAGATATGTACGCTTTACACAAGACGGAATATAGTTCATTAAGTACTGGATTTTTGTGTCTATAGGGTGACATCAAGGCCTTCACGACGCTTAGGGAGTCTGTATATATCGCTGATTTTTGAAGTTTCAATTTTCCTATGTGATTTACAGAAGACAGTACTGCGTAGGCCTCGGCCGTAAAGATACTTGTTTCCGGATGCAGTGCACCAGATTCTGAGAAGGATGGGCCGAAGGCAGCATAAGACACCCCGGCATTTGACTTCGAAGCGTCTGTGTAGAACTCTGCGCAGGAGTGCTTGTGCTGGAGTTCAAGAAAATGCATTCGGATTTCTATCTCTGGTGCGTGTTTTGTGACTTCTAAAAAGGATATGTCACATTCAACCAGCTGCCACTCCCAAGGTGGTAACACCTTGGTTGGATGCATTAGGCGAAGCTCGAGGAGTGGGACACGCATTTGATCACTAAGCTCCCTCACACGAAGCGAGAAAGGCCGTCTTACAGAGGGACGGTTGTGGAAAAGTGTAGTACATGTCATATCATTAACAGTGTGAAAACATGGATGTTGATGATTGGAATGTATTTTCAGGAAATATGTAAGGCTGATGTAAGTTCTTTTTAGATGGAGGGACCATGCATTTGATTCCGCGTATAAGCTTTCAATCGGGCTAGTTCTGAAAGCGCCAGTGGCTAAGCGGATACCTAGATGGTGGACAGGATCTAGGATCTTTAGTGCGCTCGGAGCGGCTGAGTTATATACGACGGCGCCATAGTCCAATCGTGATCGAATTAGGCTCTTATAAACATTCATCAAACACTTCCTGTCGCTACCCCATGTTGAGTGGGATAGAATTTTAAGTAGGTTCATTGTCCTTAGACATTTTTCTTTAAGATATTTAATGTGCTGTATAAAAGTAAGCTTGGAGTCTAGTATAATACCTAGAAATTTGTGTTCTTTGTTGATAGGTATTTGATGTCCACAGACTTGAACACAAGGATCTGGAACCTGGCCTCTCTTTCTAGTAAAAAGAACACAGGAACTTTTGTGGGGGTTGACTTTGAATCCGTTTTCGTCTGCCCACTTGGAAACCTTGTTCAAGCCCTGCTGTACCTGTCTCTCGCATACTGTGAGGTTGCAGGATTTGAAGCCTATTTGTATATCGTCTACGTATACGGAATAAAAGATGGCCGGTGGCAGTGAAGCACGTAGTGTGTTCATCTTAACGATAAAGAGAGTGCAACTCAGCACGCCTCCCTGGGGTACACCAGTTTCCTGCGTAAAAGGAGGTGAGAGTACATTACCAACTCGGAAGGTACGATTTGACAAATAGCTTTCAATAGTGTTCAGCATATTTGCACGGATGCCCATTCCCGACAAGTCTCGCAAGATCCCGTAACGTCATGCTGTGTCATACGCCTTCTCCATGTCGAGGAATATTGATAGGAAAAACTGTTTATGAACAAATGCATCGCGGACATTTCCTTCAATGCGCACAAGGTGATCGGCAGTCGATCGTCCTTCTCTGAATCCACACTGATTGGGATCGAGCATATTGGCGAGTTCAAGGAAGTGTATAAGTCTGCTATTAATCATTTTTTCGAAAAGCTTACAGAGACAATTTGTAAGAGCTATCGGTCGGTAACTTGCCGCCAAGGAAGGGTCTTTACCCTGCTTAAGAACAGGGACCACGATCGCTTCTTTCCATGAGGATGGGAGGTATCCCGCAGCCCACATAGTGTTGAAAAGTGTGAGAAGTGTAAGTTGTGTGTCAGTATGTAAGTTTCTGATCATGTCATACATGACTCGGTCAGGTCCCGGTGCAGTGCTTTTGCATGTGTTCAATGCAGCTCTCAACTCGGCAACACTGAAGGGCTGGTTATACGGTTCATTCTCTCTGGATTTTCGTAACATTGGCTTACGTTCTTCTATTTCTTTAAGTTTCAAACAGGATTGGGAATAGTGAATTGAGCTCGACACGTGCTCAAAGTGCTCCCCAAGGGAGTTTGCCTGAGCTTGCAGGGTATCGCCTTCTGTGTTTACCAAAGGCAGTGAACATGTTTGCCGCCCTCTTATTCTATTAACCCTGTCCCAGGCTTTGGCCTCATCAGTAAACGAGTTGATACGCGATAGAAACTTCTGCCAACTTTCTCGTCTGGCCTGTCGGTGGGTTCGCCTACCTTGGGATTTTACTTTTTTAAGATTGCTAAGATTCTCCGCAGTGGGGGAAGCGCGTAGCAAGCCCCACGCCCTGTTCTGATTTTTTACGAGCGATCCTACAATCGTCGTTCCACCACGGGACACACCGTTTGCACGCCAAGCCATTTACTTCTGATATGCATTTAGATGCGACATCTAATATGAATGCTGTAAAGAACTCGACTGCAGCATCAATTCCTAAGGAAGACAGGTCAGCCCATGAGATACTGGTAAGAGATCGGAATTCCTCTCAGTCTGCTGTGTCAATCTTCCACCTAGATGCCTGTGGTGGATATTCATTTTCTTTAAGTGTTCTTAATAGTATGGGGAAGTGGTCGCTTCCGTAGGGATTATTCGTAACTTCCCATTCGAGTTCGGGCAGTATAGACGGCGAAACTATGCTCAGATCTATTGAAGAAAAGGTTCTGTTTGCAAGAGAGTAATATGTGGGTTCTTTCTTATTGAGAAGGCACGCTCCAGAAGAAAAAAGGAACTGTTCAACAAACCGACCTCGCGCATCTATACGAGAGTCCCCCCACAGGGAGCTGTGCGCATTGAAATCGCCAAGAACAGCATAAGGTTCTGGCAATTGATCGATCAAGGAGTGAAATTGATGTTTGTTCAGTTGGTAATGTGCGGGTATGTAAAGGGAGCAAATGGTGATGAGTTTGTTTAGTAGGACAACTCGAACCGCCACTGCTTCATTGGGCGTTCGTAGCTGTAAAAGTTGACATGCTATGCTTTTATGAGTGAGAATCGCAACACCACCCGATGATGCGACGGCATCATCGCGATCTTTGCGAAACGTAACATACGTACGGAGAAAGCTTGTGTGATTGGATTTTAAGAGTGTTTCCTGTAAACACAGCACTTTTGGATTATGTTTGTGGATGAGTTCTTGCAAATCATCAAGGTTTCTAAGGAGACCTCTGATGTTCCACTGAATGATTTGTGTATCCATATTTAAAGTAGATTGGTGCTGTGTTTACGGAGACGGAAGGGATGCCTTAGATTACTGAGCCTTTTCGAGGCCCTGTAATAGGGGTTTTGTTCTTTCTGAAGCGTTCGAGCGAATCTCGACGCTCCTTAGGCGTCTGGTGCGCCTTGGGGACAGGTGTAGTGTCCATTGCCTCCTGTGAGACGCCGGACAAGTGCTCTTGCAAGCGAGAGGTTTTCAGAGGGAGTCCCGCCTTGGAGGGCAAGACCCCTACGCCCACCAGCCCGGAGGTCGATGGGGCTCCCTGAGGGATTTGGCTGCGCTGGCCCTTGCCAGCGCTGGAGGGGGCCTCGGAGGCTGGGGCAGCCTCGGCTGCGCCCACCTTCGGGGTCGATGGCTCCGTCTGCTCGGTTGGCGGAGCAGCGCTAGCTGCAACCACCGTGGGGGCAGATGGCGTGACTGCCGGCTCACTGACTGTGGGTCGGACAGCCGCCGGAGGCCGTTGTGACGCTGCCCCCTGACGCGCCACATCGGCAAAGGTTTTCCTGGGCAGGTACGATACCGGCCTACGTGCCTCCTTGAAACTTATATTTTCCTTTACTTTTATTGTTACAATTTCCTTTTTTTTTCCACAATGGGCACGACCGCGAGTACGCGGCGTGCTCCCCATCCCAGTTTACACAGTGGAGAGTGTTCGCACAAGCTTCAGTGGCGTGTTCAAGGGCACTGCATTTGGCGCATGTTTGGCGGCCTCGGCAGCTCTGCGAGCTGTGGGCAAAACGCTGGCATTTGAAGCATCTTAGGGGATTTGGCACATATGGTCTGACACGGAGCTTGATGTACCTGGCCTCTACAGACTCGGGCAGAATACTTGAACCGAATGTGAGTATCAGGTGCTTTGTTTGAATTTCTTTTCCATCCCTTCTTATCTTAATTCTTCTCACATTGACAACATTCTGATCACTTAAGCCCTCCAGGAGCTCAGCCTCTGTCAGCTGGAGCAAATCGTCATCCGAGACAACGCCGCGGGTGGTGTTGAGAGTGCGGTGTGGAGTCACTGTTAATGGAACATCTCCAAATGATACTAGACTGGGCAACTTATCGTACTGTTTCTGATCATGGAGCTCTAACAGGAGATCACCACTTGCCAGCCTTGATACCTTGTAGCCTGGACCAAGGACATCAGTTAAGGACTTGGAAACTAGAAAAGGGAAAATGTTTCGTACTTGTTGATCAGATTTTTCTGAGTGGATCTTATGGTAACGTGGGAAGTTTGGTCTTTGTCGTCCAAGGAACTGGAAGACTTCATCGGTGCGCCCTCTTTTCTGAGGGCGATCAGGAAGCGGAGGGAAGGAGCTAGCCATAAAGGAATTGAATTTTCGGCAACAACGCCAGCCACCGCCATGGAGCCCTACAACGGGACGTTACAGGGACTGTAAAAACTGGTCCTGCAAACGCCAGCTTTAGGTTATCGCTATAACCAAATATGAGATAACCTAGGTTGGTTATTCACACAAGGTTAACCCTTGCTGCCTGGAAAAAGTGGAAGTAAGCGGAAGCTAGGAGAAGACAGGAAAGATGAAAAGTAAGAGAAAGACGAAGATTAGAGGAAGAGAGAGACAGGAAAAGGCAACTACCGATTTCCCCCGGGTGGGTCAGTCCGGGGGTGCCGTCTACGTGAAGCCGAGGCCAAAGGGGTGTGTTGCCGCCGCCGAGGGGCCGTAAAGGTCCAAACACCCCGCATTGGCTTAACCCCCAGGATCCCACTTTCCCCGGACACGGCTAAGCCGCGCACGGCTACACGCGGGAGGGTCCAACCCTCGTGTGCTCGGGTACGTGGTGTCGCAACACACCAAACGCCTGCTGATGCAGACGCGCCTGCGGGGATAGGAAGCAATGCTCACGAGACGAAGACGAAGAGCAAAATTCCCGCACACATGAGCGCTGCTCGGAGAATGTCAAGCATAGGACTCTCTAGGCTGCGAAAGGGTAGCACACGAGCCTGTTCTTTCAAATGGCTTTTTTTGCGCACCAAGTGATCTTTTAAGTGGATGGAGAGACGAATGCTTGTTTTCACAGCCTTACTGGTAACGAGAACGCCCTTAACTCACTGACGGCCTTCTGATATCGCACGTGGTTCTTGTTAAATAAATGGTTTGAGCCAGTGCACTATCATTTTAAAGCAATTATTGTTAGACTTAAATCGAAAGAACCTCAAGATACTCCATTGTCGTGCTCTAAAAAGTCGGTGTTTGTCATATACACCGAGAAGTCATTGGTGACGTGGGCTAGACGATGAGTTTTCTTTGAGGTTTCTAATTTGTTGATCATCCTTATCCCAATCTTCTGTTCCCGTATTAAAAAAAAGGAAAAGGACGTATAGTGCGTGTGTGACACGGTGTTTGTTCATTACCTACCAATATTCATATTCTGTTAATTTTGCTGTGTCACGTGGTGGATGCCTAAAGTTGGGTTGTGTGTTTCGTTATTCTTGCAGCCGTGATCATCAACATTATCTGTTCGCATCAGGCGACTCCTTCATCCTCACACTCACCATGCCCTAATTAAAAAAGCAGAACCAAATTTACCGTGCTAGTACTGACGAAATGTGTGCACTGCACGAGAGGGGCATTTCGCAACCGGACGGGCTTACCACTACATTTCTGCGATACATTTACACGTCTTCGTTATTTCGGCGTTTTGTGTCCTACTCACAGGCTCTCAAGGTGGGGACGTGTTTTATCTACAACGGACGGCACAGGACGCAATACTAAAGCGAAAGAACAGTTTGTTATGTACAGCACAATGACCAAATTCCTGTAGAAATGAAGAAAATATCTACTGTGCAAACAATTCCAAGCAGCAACCATTTACTAAAGCTAGGTTTCTGCCTAATTATTTATGAGAAACCAATTATTAAGAAATTGTCTCCTGAAGACATACCAAAGCTATCATCCTCTTTTGGCATTTGCTTATTAAGTGCGTTACCGCAAAATTATGTCATGATCTTTATAATATCCCCTTTAGTATATTGAAATAAAGCTGGACTTCTCTTTGAAACATTAAAGAATATTGATTTTTGCAGTGTGTTCAAACTGTGGACAAGACATTACTGTATTTGCCATCGCTCTGGCCTTTTTGCTTTGACTTCCTTATAGTAAGTATTTCTTCAAAATTGTGCCCTTGTAAGTGAATTTGTTGAAGTACTGCTTAAGAGAAGTGTCCTGGCTGCGTCTGTACGGTTTCATTTGAATATAGGCTTAATCGCCTCTGCTTCATTGGCAAGTCATTTTTGTGACGGAATGTAATCCCAGCAAGAACATGCTTCTCGTTTTCAATTCTGCTTTTTAGAAAAACAAGCAGTCTTTTCGTCCCAGTACCCTGGCTATAAATCCCAGTACCCTGGCTTCCCTAATAAAGATGTTTATTCTTTAGCCGAAGTTTCTGTGTTTGCATATTCGCCGGCCCTACAAGAACGGGCAAATATTGAGCTGTGGAAGCCACTGTCATGAAAAGCAGTTGTTTCCCGATGAATAAATGGTCATTTTGCCAAAATACCAGTTTTAGAGCCTAATCTTTCTCTACCACAGTGAATGCTTTCAAGTATTCATCCTTCTGTTGCCCTATTTATGTTTGAATATCAGCAGGAAAAGTTTCTGTCATCATCGTCTGTGGACGTTCACACAAAAGGCAGCTCTTTCGCGCCATGCCGTCAGTCACCGTATTAGAAGAAGAAATAAAATATTTTTCGCCCGCGTGCAGAAGCATCGGCTATCGGAATTATGTAAATACGCTACAAGAATTTATTTTGCTGTTCCCTTCATTTTTTCTGCGTCGCTAGATATGCTACAGGGTCCCTTTATTAAAATTGAAATGTTCCAAAGGGTTTCCTCTTTCCTGCTGTCCCTGCACAACCTTGTGCAGGCCAAACCAGTCAAGTTGTCGATACGATTGTTAGTTTACAGTGTAAGGGCCGCAACATTTTGAATAGCGAAACTAACTCACCAAATGGTTAACAGTGCGCGAGGCCAATGTGTAACGGTTTTAAAGCAATCTAAATTTCTCCCAATATTTTGGGCTTCAAAGGACCCGTTTTTTTGTCATTTACCCTAATATAAAGTGGGGCACGCCGTTGCCAGGCCTGCGGAAAATTGGACCTGCTGGGATTTTTAAAAGTGCAGGTAAATCTAAGTACACCGGTGTTTCCGCATTATCAAAATATGACCGCCGAGGCCGGGATGCGATCCCACGACCCTTTGTTAAGCAGCCTAGCACCATAGCCACTAAGCAGCAACGGCGGCATCAACATTTATTCGTAAAGAATGTTTCCTAACTTCTCGATCAAACTATAACGTTCCTATCTCATGGTCTAGTGCTCGCGTGGTTCCCACGCATAAATTCGCACAGGTGAAGGTGCTGTGGCGATGATGGCATGGTAATGGGAACACATTTTTGACATAATGAAGACAGTGCAACAACGGCAACATGACCATGCAGGCACGAGGAGAATGGGATGACCACGTGTCTAGGACGACATGGGCGTCACAACGACTGTGCGACAAGGACTACATGACAACAAGGACGCAAAGAGGACAATATGGCGAGAATCGGATGAAGAATCTCATGACTATTACGGCACCACCACGACGGTATACAACGATTGGCATGGCACTGATTGGATGGCAACGCTGCAATGAATGCGGTTACATGACATCATCGTTAGACTAGTAATTGAATGATGACAGCTTCATTTCTAAAGAATAATGCAAATACATCACAAAGGCTGCTGTCGCGACGCCTTTCAGTTTCAGTTTCACGTATCGCGCATGGTACAGTACTGCTCACCCTTACCGACTTGTCATAGCTTAGGTATCGTTAGCCTGTCACCTCAATCACCACTGGTAGGCACTTGACATTCACATACATCGAATGCATCGTGACCGCTAGCTCTCTTGCAAGGCAGCACGCACGTTAAATCGGTAAAAATTTTGAGCAGCTCGAAGAACGCGTTCTTATTGTAGTTCCTCCGAATTATGTTTTCAAACCATCCTAGAATGCAGCACCCTTCAGGAGTACAGTGACTTTCTGGACCCCGTAAAGACCTCACATCGTTTTATTCACCACTGCACAGCCAATCACAATCCATCAACAATTTGTTGAAGACGCCACGGAGTTGACCTTAACATTCTTGTATAACACTTTCGTCTGCATGAGGTAGTCTTTCCTCAATACTGCTAAAGAAGCGGCCGTTGGTGCGGCATATTTAGTGCAATCCAGGTTAGATGCACCATCTGAGTGACGAACGATGTCTTCAGCACTCCCATTAGTGTGCCGGCATAATCAGGTCTCTGCAGTACTCTGAGTTATTCCACTCTAAACCTGCAATATACTGGTGTAAGCTGCAGTGCGTTTCTTCGTAAGCTCCTAGGTATCTATGCGACCATTCAGCCCTTTTCCAACTTCCTCAGTTGTATCTTTTTCTACGTGGTGATCAATCCTAAATGTTTTATCTTTGTGTTCAGGATCAACTTGTCGTATGTTTCACTGGGGAATTTCAGCGTCTTGTCTCGATTATCAGTGCAGCAGTCACATACGGCATGTCAGGGAAGCTGAGACCGAAGCTGTGGGCACCAACCGGAGCTGACTTCTTCGATATTGCACCAATTCGCTCCACCTTGGCAGCTACTGACATTGACGCCTTAGAAGAGGGCCAACGCTACAATTCCGAACTGTAAACGCTTCTCTAATGTCCCTACTCCCGGCGTATTGTGCTTGTCATTGAATAATTTCTGTTTCCCTTTGTTTCTTCGAAAGAAGCCTGCCAATACACGCAAAATTACCGTGCGACTGGCCGCTCTAGGCACTTCTGATAATTATATCGCAGTGGCACCTCTACTGCGATAGCAATATCAGGATCTTCCCACGCACGATAATAGTGCACTGTGTCTGCGATTGATGCACAATAAAAATAGCACTAAAACATTTCCGAGGACATGCATCATTCACTCGAATCAGTGTTTTATGATGACAGCAGGTTTCACAACAAGTTCCGGGATCAGCCATATTCGCTTGGGTTACTTAGCCAGTTGCCTGCAAGCAGGCTCACTTAGTAGCGTGACGTAATACCTCTTGTTGAAAGATGGTTCTTCATCTGCAGTAATAGTGGTAAGGGTGGCGAATTCTCCTGCGTGCACATTAGGCACATCTACTGAAATAGCAAGAAGTACATGGAGGAGAACCACCGCTTCGCGGAATCGTAGAGCATCGTTGGCGCGATGTGGAGCTTCCGGGTACGGCCCTCGCCAGGGCTGAGTTGCCTTTTCTTCCTGTTTTATTGCATGTTGTTTATGATTTGTATTTATAGATAAACTAAGCAGTCGAATTCATTCTGTACTTCACTATCAGCTGGTTTCATGTTGTCTATTGATAACAACGAATAAGTGCCAGGTTTTACAGCGAACGTGTTTACCTCTAGTCCCAGTATGCATCCCCCGCATGCATTTGCAGCGGTGTTACCCTGGCCGACTTACGTCCCCATCACGGTGCTTAGACAGGAATGCGTGCTTTTTGTTTCCCTGAGGGATACGAGGAAGCCAGCCGGACTACGCTGCTCTTGCGCTCGCCACGCAGCCTTCAGCCGGGACCATTCCTGCAGCATCCGGTTAATTTAGGTGTCCACTGTATTCACGAACCGATACCTGTCGAGTTGTGAGCGTAACCATCATATGTGTAACACTGTTCCGTCTTCTCATACCAAAAAATAGCTAACGATGGCATGTCGTGTAATGCATGCTCGAAGCGACTGGCTGCATAGAGTCGCGCCATGAGTGGTTGAATATGCGAAAAATTGTGCCATTTGGGCAAGTTCTCTGGGGTTACAAAGAATGCTCTTGGCGGTAAATGTGAAGGTTTTTTTAAAATCTGGGCTGTGTGCGGCACGATACTGGTTACGTCTGCGTGGTGGTTGTAACAACGAAGACGTCGATATTCCTTTAATTTTGCCAGGATTACTAACGAAACTGGAAAAGCCTCAATACCTGCCGACCAAGGTTCATGGCAATCAGAAGGCGATTGGCCTCAGGTCAAAAAAGTGCGATGTAGTGCTGCGCACAACGGGTCGCCAGGAGACAGAGATAAAATAAATCCGGAAACGTGTTAACGCTGTCGAGGTACGTAATGACAAAAAAGAATCCAAACAAATAACACTAGGTGTAGATGACCTGGAATGGGGAAGCACGTGACATAATCTAGTAACTGACGATGTATTGCCAACGGAGAACGAACAATTCTTGAGTAACGTTAACGAAGTTGCACGAGCGTCGAAACTTCCCGACCTGCGCCCAAGCAATGTGAAGGCAGTGTATAGACTTCCTGTAGAATCGGGGATGATCCTCCGGAATTATTGTCCAATTCAACAAACAGTAGCTTAGAGACGATTGGCTACGTCAATGTAAGGTACTCCGAAGCGCTCATTTCAAAGTGTTAGAGAAAACCTGACCAATCTAAGCAGGGTGTTGCTTCGCTTAACTAAGGAATGGGCAAGCGACAAGGGATATCAGTATGCATGACATCATAGCGGAAAGCTGTGTGTCCGTACAGCAGTCGGGGAGCAAGCGCATCCCGTCTAAGGGTTAAAGCTATGGGCTTCTTGATAGGGTAACAATGGTCAAAATTGTCGTTGTGTGCTGTCGACGATGACAGCGTTCAGTGTCCGTATAATTAAATGGCGGAACAGCAGAATGGGTTAGGCAGACCAGATTTGTAGAGCTTCGTTGCTGACGCAGCAAAACAGCGCAAAAAACTTTCTGCAAAAAGAGCGCAATAAAGAAGGTGAACACATGACCTGTCGGTCCAACGCTTCCACTGAGGACGCAATGCTCACTGTCTTCTTCGCATTGACAGATGTAAGTGGCGAAGAAATGCGCAGAGAAAAAGAATGAAGAAAAAAGAAAAAGCTGCGCCATCGGTTTGAAGCCACAAACTGCACTAGCAACGATCACTAACGATTTTTCAACACCAAGGATATGTGATGATTTCGGCGTTGACCAAGGGAACCTATTTACGCACATTCCGCTCTAACTTTTCGATCACGTATTTATCTCATATAGCCGCATTATTTCGTTAGAAAAACTGGCCTTCAATTGTTTTGGACCTGTGCTTTATACAAGTTAGCTATGACATTCATATTGTGCCTCGTGTTTTGCAGCATACAATCTAGGACCAGCAATGACGGCAAGATATGCTTTGTAATCCACAGTTCTGCAAGTATTCTGATCACCTAATGGTAATGCGAAGTTTCAAGGTATGTAGCTCTGCGGAAGAAGGTTTACATTGGTTCTCCGCTGTGTGATTTAAAACATCAAGTAGAAGTGTTGGACGCACCAGGAAAAAAAAATGAATCGATCCGTCGGATGTGCCTTTACTAAATGTGCGCTCGTACGTCAGACGCACTGTTTAGAAAAGGGGCACGCCAACGGTCAAAGAGTGCCCTTTGCGTGTTTGGCTCGGTAATATAATTGACAATATTGAGAACTCTTTCTTGAAAGTCAGTATCATTACTTCAACGCATTAGCTGAAGCGTCTAGAATAATTTAATAAGAATTATAACAGGCCTACTAAATTTCAGGAATACCGGTTCTCATGACCTTCTTTTTTCTCGTGTCCTGCCTTTCAGTATGTTTGCTGCGAGTGAAACGTAAAAAAATGTTTTGTGTATCACTGCTCGATTATATATAAAGACCCCCCCCCCCCCAACACACACATCCCAGTCTAGATTTCCTGTCAGGTTTGGTGCTTCACAATTATGCACAAATCAAAGCTGTTTGCAATTATTACTTTCACGCTCACCGTACTGCCAGTCGTGATTGGCGCTACGTGGACAAATAAGACAGATGATCGTAAGTCTCTTTTTATTTGCATACTTTTGTTTATTATATTAGTGCACGAGCTCATGAAATCTTTTTTGGTGTTTTATTCTACTCATTGAGAGAAGAAAGCCAATAAATTTGGCTTTATTTTGGCAATAATTAAGCCAATAGAAAGAAACGCCAATGACGTTGGCGGATATTTATGTGCATCAGACTACCGTGTTTATATTGTGTACACTTTCCAAAAACGAATGAAATTAGGTAACCACAATATTGCTTTCCTTGCGTGGAATTTTATCTGCACTCTTTCTTTCGTAAAATTATTTTGGCAACAGAGGTTACTTTCGTAGATATGCTTACCCTTTGGGAAGCTTTACAAAATTCTGAGTATTTCCTTGTAAAGCTCCATGCCGCGGTTGCCGTCGGGTGGATTCACCCTATAAAACAGACAGAGCACAAGGCCTTTCAACTGAACAGTGTACGTGGTGAATAGCTGGTAGCTCACACTCATTAATGAAATGATAAATTAGTACAAATGAAAGTGGATGAAAAACAACTTGCTGCAGGTGGGTAATGATACCACATCTTCGCATTAGGCGTGTGATGCTTGAGTAAGACAGGGCATTGTTCGCCACCTGCGGCAAGTTGTTTTTTCGTCCACGTTCACGTTCACTAATTTATCATTTCTTTTCAATTAGGTAAGTACAAGTAATTTCCGTTGGTGTCCTTGTTTGTTGGCCTCTTATGCTATGATTACTAAATGTCGGGTCTCTTGGCTAACTCCCTTTTTTCTCGTTCATTACATAACAAAGTTCTCCAATCCGGCAACATTCATGCCTTCAGGTAGCATGTGTGGGTTTATGGACCAGTTGCCTTCACCCCCCCCCCCCCCCCCGAAAAAAAAAAAATATCACGTACTGGTAACACCTGCGGCAAAAAGGGATCCGCCCCCAAGGTTTGTGAGCGGTGGCGCTGTTCTAACACTCCAAGCGTTAGGTCTACAGGTAACACATACATACTCCAGAGAGTGGATCGTAGAAGGCGACGCGATAACTCAATTGGTAGAGCATCGCACGCATAATGCGAAGACGTAGGATCGTTCCTCACCTGCGGCAAGTTGTTTTTTTAATCCACTTTCATTTCCACTAATTTATCGTTTGTTTAGTTCAATACGTATGTACAAGTAATTTCCCTTCGTTGTCCTTGGTATCTTTGTTTGTTGACCGCTTATGCTATGAAGAGATCTTTTGTGGTTTATGCGACTTGTTTTACGGTAGATCACCTCCACTACGGTGACTCAACTGCGCTGAAACTGCGAGTATTTTTCTTCCATACTCTGTTGACATATGTCTGCATGTGTTTTATAAAGGCATTGTCGCTGCTTTTCTGCTTGTATAGAAACTGTGATTTGAGTAAAAACAGTGCTTCATTTACCGATGTTCCTGTGCAACTGACCTTAAGATAGCCCTTCGACCATCCTAATGGTTAGGTAATATGCGCGACGGCGCCCAGTATGAGAAATCACTTAAAGAAAGAAAGCATTCTGGAATAGATCCACGTATCCAACTGAGGATACACTGAATGTAGGAGCACCTCCGTTCCTCCAGGTAATGCTACATCCCCACTTGTCCTTTCCCTTGTACAATGTCATCTTTTCGTAAGCAACTCGCACGCCCCTGGACAATAAGGTTATCATACCGCTAAGAATAACAATAGAAAACTAACGGCTTATCATGTGTAAGATGTACGGAATGTAACCCGTGGTCTCCCAGGTGTATATAATGTCTGCTAATGAAGGAAACCCGATTGAGAACCGTTTAGAATGAGGAAGCGTGGTATGATGAAAAAAATTGAAAGTGTAGAACGAAATCATCCGATCTATGACACAGGTAATTCGAGATCTGCGGGAGAGCCTTTGTTCAGCAATAGTTAAAGTAGGCTTATAATGTTGTTGGATGTCGCTGCTAATATGCGTTTTTGTGCGTACAGACACTGTTATGTACTATAATAATGTAAAGGTAGCGAAAAGCGACAAAGACATGGAAGTTGATAGACAGCACAAGCACACATGCACGGATATGCTTCATATTTTTGCAGAGTTTGACACACAGGTGAAAAGTATTTGTTGCATTATTTTTTTCGAATTCGCGAAACATGTGTTTCCACTATGACGGCAACCACAGACTATATTTAACGCGGGAAACGCAAATGATTGAGCAGAACATGAAGCCTATATCTTGTCTGCCAACTCATTTAACTCAGTTCGTGTTGTTCTCGCTTCTATGAGCGTAAAACTCTAGACAAGTGGCGCAAAGATTGTCCATACACGCCTCAGAATGCTACCAAATAGTGTAATAACGTCATACGGTAGCACTGTTTCTATGAAGCAGGTGAATTTAACCTTATCCTAGACATCGCTTCGCCAGGTAAGCAACGGTGAAAAAGCTCCCATGTCGTCTGCCCTCCTTTAAATTTCAATAGTTAAATTATATTGTGAGTTAGAGCAGAAAGTAGTTAGGACATTATATTGTGTTCTGCGAACCCACATGCACATGCTCTTCATTAGGAGGCCATATACAAACACTTCAGGTTTGTTTAAGGAACCACTGCCATCGGCAAAAATCATGTAAACATCATGCAAGAAAGCCCTTTTTGGATGTCACCCCATATCATTAATAAAGTAGGTTTATTTATTAGATGTAATGTGAAGAAAAGTGGGATACTAAAACTATGCACCTGGTTACGTGAAAGGGTTTGAACTGATGGATTTTGTTCGCTAGGTACAGATAGGAAATGTAAACTTAGTAGAAAGACTGCTACATAAAAATGACATTCAAGCGTATTGAAAGTTATCTTGAAGAAAAACATTCTTGAAACCAATTGTTTATTAGAAAGGTTGCTGTCTGCAAGAACTGAGATAGACGTTCAAGTAAATGGTTATTTTGAAGAAAAGAATATTTGTAAGTAATTGTGGACAAAAACGTTAATCAACTCCTTCAGTCGCCCATAAGGCAATAGAATGCACTTGCATGGAAACATAGATGTGTGTCACCATTATTTAGAAGTGCCCGACAAAAAAAGAATCATGAGTTACGTCTTTCATCTATTAAAAGGAAAGAAAAGTGTAGTCTGAATAGCAATACAATATAATTGTAATTTCCTAATTATTTGTTTCATTTCAGCGTGTGACAGAAGAAACCATACATGTTGGTACCCAGATAGTAAGTTAAAATTATATTTACTATTGGTGGCTATAAAAATATATTTTCACGTGACCCAATGAATCCCAAGCACATCTCTGCATTCACTCTGATCTGAATCTCAGGCACTGCTCATTGCTTTAAAGTTATCAATTTCGAGAGCCTGCCATATACCAGTGAAACTCTTCAGACTTTTTGCATCAACGCAGAACTTTTGGCTTTTTGATTCATGCTCACGATATCCTTGCTTTTCTAACATCATATTGCCTTATTTGTGGAACATGATAACTCCAAAGGAAATGCCCAAATTCAAGGCTGCGTTTATGGCTTTTTGACATTTTGGAGTAAAACACGTTGTGGGGCTAGTTGGTGCATGGCTTTCAATAGGTGAAGCGCCAATAGTGATGGCACACTATTGGTGCTTCACCTATTGAAAGCTATGACCTTTTGGAAACAAAAATAGTAAAAATACTAATATTCATAATAACTCTAGTGAGTTCATTCACATCACCATGTGTACCTCAAGATGTTAGAGAACAGCACATAAAGCAATTAAATAATGTGTGATTTGTTCGCCACATGCTTGCTGCAATGACTGCTTTATGAATTGTAGAATATAAACAACCATACTCTGCGCATTGTCAAGCAGAAAATGTTTAGCATAAAAAATAAATGAATAGAAAATTAACGTTGTACTGCCAGATCAATGCTTGAAGCGAAACCAATGTTGTCGTATTTTATAAAATAATGTCGCTTTTGCTGGAACGTTTTGGGTCTAGATCTATGTGATCTCCCTTTGCGAGTTAGGATGTCAATCTTTCTAGAGTCCTTAAGGCAGAGGTAGTCATACTTGCGGAAATTGCGAGACTGAATTCTATTAGAAAGAACATTATGTCTGCTCTAGACCTGCTAAAGAGCGCGGAAATGCTCATTCATTTTTAGGTTCTATTTCAATAGTAACACTTCTGTACTCGTAGATATCCACTATCCGAAGAGCAAGAAAGTTTTACACTAGTGCTGATTTAAGGAACAAGTTAGTTGATAAGGCTCTCTGGGCACTGAGAAATGTGCTTTTGCAGTACAGTACATTTAGGGTTCTTTTTTGGGGAACCTTAAATATCAAAGCCTAAGTGAAATTTTCAGGAAAGTATGACATGGCAATAACCGCATATGTGCCAGTAGAAGTGTGCGGTTCCAGAATGTAAGCCTAAAGACACGGGATAACATTCAGAATAGCGCATCTAGATGAATATGGCTTTATAAAGTTCTTTTCAGTTGCATTTAGGCCTTAAAATTAATCAAAATTTCACAATGCAGGAATGTAAATAAGCCTTTTATCGTATAGAAAGCTTGCACTGACGTTATCGTAGACGCCATGTCTTTGACCCAGCAGCACGATGAGTGGTGTTTTTGACGTCATGTGCAAGAGATCCATATTTATGACTAGAATAATAAATGCCATAATAATTATGGCATATAATATTAATGCCATAATTTTCTTTGCTTCAAATTTGGACTATTTGTATTCGTCCTTTTCTGTAGCACTAGTGTGATAAAATACCGCATTTTTTAAATGCTTCAATATTTTTCAATATAGAATGTTTCTTTTTTCAACATGCCTTAAATGTTTTGTAGGGGTACGCAAGTTAGTGGAGTAATTTAAACATACATAAATAGATGACTGATGATGAAAAGAGCAGATTGGGTGAGGGAACAAACTCGAGTTAACGACATCTTAGTTGAAATCAAGAAAACGAAATGGGCATGGGCAGGACATGTAATGAGGAGGGAAGATAACCGATGGTCATTAAGGGTTACGGACTGGATTCCAAGGGAAGGGAAGCGTAGCAGGGGGCGGCAGAAAGTTAGGTGGGCGGATGAGATTAAGAAGTTTGCAGGGACAGCATGGCCACAATTAGTACATGACCGGGGTTGTTGGAGAAGTATGGGAGAGGCCTTTGCCCTGCAGTGGGCGTAACCAGGCTGATGATGATGATGATGAAATGGATGGCAAAGGCTAAAATGCTAACTTGTGGAACACCATCATTGCAATCAGAAGATGCGAGAGATAGCAATCTACGCCTAAATTTTGACTTTGGTATAATCAATACTAATGTATCACCGGCGCACAATTTCTGCTGTAACAGGAGGCACTCACTCCTTTAATAATTTCTGATATTGTTTCTTCACTGCTTTCATTCATACATTCATACACAAACAAACATATCTAATGTAATTTACCTACGTCGAGCTTTTACATACTATTCACTAAGGCCTTTATTTAACCACTTAAATCATATAAATATTAGGCTTATAATGCAATGATAAATGCAGACAGATTAGCTCCACAGGATACCGTTAAAATTAAGAACACCACCAAAAAGCAACATAATTGAACACAACACGAAGATAGACTTCCAGGTAATGGCAAATTTACATTTCATTAAATATGCACTTACGAATTAAATACTCCTCGCGCCACGATACCAAATACACGTGAACGCTGTGCTGTAGATGAATGGGAGCACTTCTGGTAACAACGCGAACGTGATGAGGGACGCCTGCAGCAGGAAGCACGCGGGAATTTGCCAAAACGAACGTTTCCGTGCCTCTGCTCGCTCCGAAAGTGTGCGAACCACACGATCTTCAACACTGGGAACTCGAGAAGGGAGCAGGCAACGAAGCCTGGACTTTCCTGTTTACCTGCTCGCCTTTTCTGACGCGCTCACCTTCTCTCCCTCGAGTAAAACAAGTTGGCGGGCTAGTTGGTTAGAATTCAGGGTAGAATGTGTAAGCGTGAACTAGGACGTAAAAAGTGTGTTTCTCTGTGTCTGCTTTTTTCTACACCCTTGTTCAGTCGCGCTTATAGATTCCATCATAAGCTCTGCCTCGTACCCACACCAGAACGTACCACCTAAAACAGCCAGAGCGAACACTGCGCATGCGCCGTCGCACATGGAGGAACGTGGTGATTAGCCTAGTGTGCTTCGAGTGTATAATTACTACCGAATTATTACAAAGGCTTACTATACTTTAAAAAAAGGGGTCTGAATTTAAGAACGAAACAACATGCGCACGTTGTACCTACGTCTCACGAAGAAGCAGCCTAGGAGAAGGTTTTGAACTTTGTCTGTATCCTAGGATACTATTCAATGTACAAAGGAGAAGCTTAGTACCATGAATTATGTCCTTTTCTCGTAATTGTTGTTCAACTTGTTGAATGAATTTTGCACGTACTCAAGAGGGGAATGGGCCCGCGTTTCAGGTGTGTGTTGTTGCTGTTGTGCGAGAATAATTTTTTATCAAGGTCTGCAGGCACAAAAATAACTCTCACGCACTAATTGGCATTTCTTTCTGTTTCATGCAGCTATCGAGCCACCTTCCTCATGTCTCTTGTTAAGTACTACCTTTAAACACGAAACTTGAGCATAGCAGTAGTCTGAATGATCAGCCCCAGGGCAATATGGTGGTCGCGTTTTTTTATCTTTTTATTTTGCCAATCTTGGTAAACCATCTTTGGTTATAGCGGTGACTTCCAGCTGACGTCGGCTGTACTCGTTGCACATAAGCTTTCCTGTGTCGTCACGTTCAGCTCCATTGTTGATTATCAGTGCTGCTGATGAACATCTCTAAATATCTTTTGGGGGCCTATAAAAAATGGGCTCGGATAAAATATTTACCCAAGTATGGCTTCGCATACTTCCACGTCGGCTAGGCCGGCCATTAAAAAGAGTTCCTAGCAGTTCAAAGTTCGTGCTGCATTTTTATTCATTTATTTAATTTATGCATTGGATACTGCAAACACGTGGGCCAAGCAGCAAGGGATACAATTGGTACATGCAAAGGCAATGAGCTATACAATAAAGCATATTACAGTATTGAAAAGCAGAAAACTATTGTTTCAAAATCAGGATCTGGATTCAATTATAGAACTTCGCGCTGGGGCCCTATAACGTAAAACTATTTCAATATGATTATATTCCAATCTTCTCATGTCAAATTTGCGTAACCGCCAACGCAAGCATCGGGCGTTGACCTGCAGGGTTGTCTCAACAGACCAATCAAACGCCATCCTCGTTCATAAGAGATCGCCTTTGTTTGCTTGAAAAACGAATAACATTGCCTACATTGAGCAGCTTGTCTTATCTAATTGGTTGACAAGAAGCGAGGAGCTCGCTCAAGTGGAGAGGGATTCAATGGGGCCGAGCCACTGCACTGAAAATTGATAACCGGATGAAGAGATTGGTGCCGGCGTCTGTGATTAGTCCGCTTTACCTTAGTTACAGTGGCTGGTGGACAATCGCGGCAGCATGCAATGGAAGCCTAATAATGCGCTAACACGGATCCTCAGCAAAGAAGAATTGGCAGAACGAGGTCGTAAACGTGCCGAAAGTTCCCTAAAACGTTAAATGGCCACGCAAAAATTTTTGTAATACGCAAATAAACCCATGCTCTCTGGCGTGTGCGAGTAGTCGGTGCCTGAGCGATCGGCCGCAGCCATCTTTTACTCCTTTCGGAACGGTGCACCCTGCGGCTATTCAGAAGAAAATTCAGTTTGGTTCGGTCTAATAATTCATCTTTAACGCGTACAGGTCGCTTTGACGCGTGAGTTTTAGTGGTTTTGTGACGTCGCGTGACAGGCAGGTGAAGTGGAAGCAGCCCGAAACCTTTTTGACCAATAGCCGAGGGTCAATGGCAAAAAGGCGTCGAATCAGAAATAGCTAATAGTTTGTTCGGTCAGATCATGCATAATCTTGTGTACACGTCATATCAGATGGGGAGCTATCGCGGTTTTCATGACGTCGGCTGATAAACAGTTGAAGGGGGGATGGTAGAAAAAAATTTTTGACCAATCGCGGAGGGCTGATTGCATAATTGCAATAGAAAAGTTTGGAACAGCGTTACGTTATAGCGCCCCTGATGTAGTACCGGAGAAAAAGAAATTCCTGTATGTGCTTGTTCGGGCAGAGTATGATGTTAACGCATCTCGCCTATGGTGACTAGTAGCTTAGGCATGCATATTCCAGTTTAAGTCTAATCAGTGACATGTCATGAAGGTTTTTTTTTATTTTGCTGGGGTTTTTTTAAGCTTCTACCTCAGAAGAGGTATATTTCGGAAGGCTGAAGAAAAAAATTCACTAGGGTTGAGGATTGGGCGAGTAGGTCTTGTGTTCTAAAACTGGTGTAGCGCAACATGGAAACAAAGATAGAAGCCGAGGTGCCCAGAAGAATGAACCGTTCTTTCTTCTGGCCTGTTCGGCTTGCTTCTTACTTTAAATTTGTTTTTTCGACTCGCCTTGGTTGCTCAGTGGCTACGGTGTTGGGCAGCTGAGCACGAGGTCGCGGGATTGAATCCTGGCCGCGGCGGCCGCATCTCTATGGGGGTGAAATGGGTGGTATACTTAGATGTAGGTGCACGTTAAAGAACCACAGGTGGTCGAAATTTTCGTAGTCCTCCACTACGGCGTGCCTCATAATCAGAAAGTGGTGTTGGCACGTTAAACCCCATAATTTTTTACTTTTAATTTTGCGCTGTACCTGTTTTAGTATGAAGAAGAAAAGTTACGGTTGTAAATGTTGCCAGATGGAGTGTTGTTTGGGGTGGTTCCTAGATATTAGTACCTACTTACTTCATGAAGAGGTCAGCTATCCACATTATACGCGGAAGTAGAGGGGATTCTTTGTGGTTGATTTGAAGCAATACGCTTTTATCTGCGTTCCGTAGCCCTGTCCAGCGCCTGCATTATACAAAAATACTATTCAAACTTCAACACAATCTAGTTTTGTCATCTAGAGAAGCCGTATTCCTGAAAGCGTATAATCATCGACAAATAAGCGCATCTTTATACCAACTTTACCTGTGTTAACATTTTCGTTATTCTATAAATTATCAAAAAGAAAGCCGAGAACACAGTCCTGCGGAACACCCGATGTGACGGAAGGCAGCTCGATTTTTACGCCTATTTCAACAAACTCTTTGGGTTGGACAATACGCAGGAAGCCAGACAAAAATGTATTCGGTTCCCATATTTCTAAGCTTAGATATTCGTTTATCATGCGCGACCGTATCAAGCGCTTTACAAAAGTTAAGAAAAATTATGGGGATTTGCCCATTCTCATTAACGATTGTGGCGACCAAAATGATTAAGGGCAACATATTGGAAGAAGCTCGAGTATCCCCATTATAATATTCGCTAAGAACTTGTTATAATAGACTGATGTTCTAAACATGTGGCAATGCTGGTTTATAAATACATTCAGTGAACTTAGAGCAGAAGTACGTTAAGAAAATGGGATGGTATCTTTCTGCGAATAGAGGGATTCATTATAAATTTGCAGAATTTGGGCTTTCAGCAGTCGCTTGGTAATTCTGACAGCAATAACGAAAGATGATATAGTACAAAAATAAACTTTGCGCAGGTAACTTTATATCTCGAAGAAACTAGTTAGGGATATTGTAAGCTCTTCCCTGGAACATTTGAGCTTTAAGTTCACCTGCATTGGAAATACATCAATATACAAAATAAAATTTACATCGAGCGGTTTAGACGCTGTGCTTTTATGTGAACATTAACTGTAATCCAAAAATTAAAACACCATAAAGGAATGTATAAGACTGTAAGAAAAATTGTCTTATCTCCATTTCTCCAATTATTGTGATATGGCATACCTTTTTTTTTCGTCTAGGTATTCGAGCGAAATGAGCACATTTCCCCCCTACAATCACGCAATACATAGCAAATCAAACAAACAGTCACACAAATTCTCCCGCTCATGGTGTCGAAGTGTCTTACGCAATAAATAGTACTAGCGTACAAAGCCTCAAAAATGTCGAGTGAATATTTGTAGTAGAGCTCAAGGACAAGCAACAAGAATAAACCTTGCTGTTCTAAACAGTATTAGTGATGCCAAAGTGATACTTTTTATGCACCGCTTACTAAACAAAGTCAAAGGCGCTATTTTTCATCATTTCCTAAGCGCGAGAGATGAACTCATCACTGTGTTCGAAAAGCACTATATCGCCAAAGTACAAAATATTTATTCCACTAAAATAAGCAAGTGCCCCTCGCCCCCCCCCCCAAAAAAAAAACCGTCATACTTACGTTTGGAAATAGCCTACCACCCAGCTCACTTCATGCCTACCGTATGTGAAAGTAAATCTCACTCCACTAATAATGAGCTCGAGACAATGTTTCCAATAGAGATTTGGACACTGATTACCCTTATAAAAGGATAAAGCAACTTGCGCGAACAGCAGGGTCAATGATCGCCTACCGGACAGATGTAATTCAGTTGTATGTGTTCCAGTCTCTTCTTTCGTCCATGTGAGGCCTTGCTCAGTAAGCACAGCTAAGGATTCCCACCACATTGAGTAATCTGGAAGGAGATCTAGCGTAATCACGATGTTCTAGTAGCTGGGAGAAAAAAACATGAGCGATAGCTCTTACAGTGCAAGAAAAAACGGCACTTACGAAGCTAAGAACCTATTTTAATTCTCATTCATCTGCTTCGATATAGCATGGCCCACATGTGTCTGAAATATACCGGGGCACAGCAGTGCCACACTGACTTTTTTCACTTCCTTTGTGGCAGCAGCCAGTGCGGATCAACCTTCTTCAAAGAGTCTGTTGTCCCTGGTTTCCCATCGCCATAGTCTCAATTGAGTACCAACATCTAACTACGTGTCCCACTATGTAGTTAATAGTCCATTATTTCTATTACATTTCTGCCATCAGCCGTCTGCCTTCCCCAAATGGTGAAGCATTTAGTGGCCACTGCTATTTCGCCTGTCTTTTTATACAACGTCACAACTTTATGACCTATGTGTAGAAAATAAACAGAAAATACTAGGCCGAACATTAAAAAAAAAATTCAGTTTAATTTCTAGGCGTGTTTTGCAATTACCACATTGCTATACGAAAAAAAAAAAACGCGACGTAACAAAGGCACAAAAACTAACGCCGCTCGAGTAGGTATTGCCACTAGGTGTCACGAGACAGAGAAAGCAGTCATGACGGGGACGCCAACTCTGAAAGATGCGGGCGCTCAGGAAGATAAAGTGGAAACTGAGGATGCAGGCTTCAGACAATGTGCGACATCTTGTCCAAATATCTGTCTTGCCGACGCTGTGCACATCTTCAAGTGCAATTTAGTGGAAATGGTGATGAAGGAGCGGGGTGAGAAAAATCTTGCTGGAAAACGCGGAACTAACGACAGAACTTAGAAAAGTTACCCTGCCTTTGTCTGGAAGGCCAATTCGTACTGCTGGCGGGCATATCGTAACGCTGTTGGGCGTGTGCGTGGTCAGCGTGCAAATTTGGGAGTCTACTTTTCAGGCCAGCTGCCTTATACTTGGCGATTATTTCTCGGGACAACATACATATATCCGAAAAGTAGCAAAGTGAATGCTTGAAATACGAACGTCGTTCGATGCTAAGTACAAGGAATGGAGAAAAAGAGATGGGCTTACGGTAATGACTTTCCGATTATGTGTTTCAATTCAGGCGGAATGCATAAGTGTTTGAGTACCGTGCTTTGCGTCCACGTAAAAGGAATTATTATAAAATAAAATGGACCCCGAACTACGTCATCTGTCATGTTCTTCAACTTTCCTTAAGGCATTGAAATACCATTATTTGGATAACGTTACTATAAGAGACTCAGTAACCGGAAATCTTCATCACGTTAGTCACATCCTTGCGCTAGTATACCTACCTATTCTCGTGATAACCGAATGCTCTACACTGAAATAAGTGGGGTAAGTTCTCGTCTATCTTTCACGCCATATATTATCGCACTTTGTAATGTCATCGCATACCTTCTGTTACGAGGCGAATCGCTATGCGGTTACCATTTGTGAAAAGTTATTTTTAACTACGTAGTTTAGGCGGCGAGTGTCTTCCAGCAGCAGTAAATCGTTCCTCTTCGTGATCTGCTACAAAGACTTAAACAAAGCACGAACACCAGGCTTTTCTGAATTTCTTTAGAAATGACAGCCCACATAAGTGCCTGTCCTTCGCTCGAGGACTCCAATAGTCACGCTTCAGTGTCAGCCGCATTTATATCTTTTTTACTTGCATTCCACATAGCAGCATCTGTAACCTGACCTTCAAAAGGCAAAATCATAGGGAAACTTGTTAGCACACTCATGGAAACTATTTCTGCACACCCTTGTATTCTGTTTTCATCAGCACAAGAGATTCAACAAAATAAAGTACTTGACCGTAGTTCTTTACACTTGTAAGTCGAACCAAATTCGTACCGCATAAATTTAGATGAGTCTTCAATTTCTGTGCTTGCTGTTACCGTCTTCGATGGGTTACACCCTGTGATTTATTGTATGGTTTCAAGCTAGTGCAGTTACCCGCCGCGGTATAGCACTTTGACTATGGCATTGCGCTGAGAACTTGTGAATGTGGGTGTGATCGCGGGTTTGATTGCAGCCGCGGCGCCTACATTTCCACGCTGACAAAATGCAAACGCTTGTGTACTTAAATACATACTAAACACGAATACTTTCGTAGGCGCTAAAGAATCGAAGGTTGTGAACAACACTCCGGAGCTCCCCACTACAGTGTTCCCCATAATCATATCAGGAATTTAAGGATTTATATTCATACCCCTTATGTATTTCGATACAACTTGAAATTTATTTGGGGAAAGTGGAAGACAGACTAAAGTAATTTTACGATAGGTGTTTACCACCTGTGTTTAAAGTCTTGCTGTGGGGTCCATTTTCAGTGGTCTCATGGAAGACCTAGACTAAAACAAACAGAAAGCAAAGTATATTAATTTTGTGGATCGACGGTACTATTTATTACTAGCTGTGATGAAGATTAGCCATGGCATCGTAATTCAATCTCACTAAAGCGCTTCTTCTGCTACATTTCCGAGCGTGCGAAAAAAATAATGTGCGCTTCTGGCTCACAAGTTTTTTTTTCTTCATATGAACAATAGCGTGGAGATTGAAAGAGCAATGTGGACGATGGTATTCTGACCGGGAGTTTCGGCTGTGTTCTGATTGCAGTGTGCAAAACCTGTCCAAAAGACATTGTGCAGGGTTATATAAGGGCACATATATATTACTTCGACAATAAAAAAAACGACTGCATGCCGGCTGTTGGTACCAGCAACAGCTGCAACAGTTTCGACACTTACAACGAGTGCACGTTCCTCTGCGGGTTGTCTGAAGCAGATTAATATTGAAGAGCAAAGCGCACCGGTGAGTAACTACTTTTGTCACATAGCCTTAGCCTAGGTAAAAACAGGCAGCTTTTACACAAAAAAAATTGGCTTTGTGTGCATGAAGCGTTAATTGCGTGAACATTATTGCCGTAAAAGACAGCCGAAATTGTGGTCGTTACACGAGTACGTCACCTCAATGCCAATGTAGCCAAATATAACCAAGCTCTTGTTGGCCACAACAATAAGAAGGACCTCTATGTGGCCTGAGGATCATTCATGACATATTCCCATTGAAAAGAAACCTAGTGTAGTCGCGCAGTGGTAGGCATAGTGTTACAATTGTCCACAGTGGCGAGGAAGTCTGAAGTGGTGGTCTTGTGGCTCTCCCAATGTAGGTGGGAGGTGCATTTCTGTCGCCGTGGTTAATGGGCGGGGGGGGGGGGTCGGCACTATCTAAAGTTCACGGGAAGCACGTGTTGCTTCACTAACTTTTTTCTCTATAACATGCCGACAGTGTGGAGCCAAACAAAAGGGCGGCGGCCTTCCAGGAGACAATAGAAAAAGTTTTGTGAGCCACCTCTGCATGTTCTATTTGATCTGAGAGAGCAGGGGTCGAAGACGACCGTGGTGGCGATGCTCGAGAAGGCTTTGTCGGACACAGATGCGGGCTCCGTGAGAAGACACTGCCTGTGGAGCTGGTCGATCCTTCAGGAAGGCTGGATGATGTCAATAACCGTGTCAGAACTAGGCTATATTTTTTTTTGTTCTCGGATAGAAGCACACGAAACGCATCTTCGGAAATATCCGTCGGTATACCTTGCCCGCTTTTATTACCGTTGTGCTCATGCGTTTATACAGGTCCACGCTGTCTGCTATGCTTGTATAGTTGGTGAACGTCTCACCGATTAGCTGGGAACGACGTCGTAGGCATTTTTCTTCGCGAAATATGGCACTGCATGTCAGCCAAACTGTTCCGTGAAGCGTCACATGATACCAGCCCGCGTGCGGGGATCAGCTTATGGTTTTCTATACCACGGATGCGCGACAGCCTGTAAGCAAAAGAAATCACTGCTGACCTTCGTGGCATCATCCTATCTAATCTAGGTGCTCTCTCCTTAATTTGATGGCACCGCATCTTAGACGTTAATGTCGCTGGTGCCGCTGAACACGGCCCGACTTCTCTGACGAACGGCACCATCATAATCAAGGACTGGCAAAGTCAGCGTTGCTGTCTGGCTAGCTCCATGAGGCAAGATGGACGGCATAGAACGCCACGCCCTATTCTAGAGTTTACAAAAACGACAGTTTCCCCCACCAAAGTATAAGGCACGCGAATAGCCGGACGCCTCAGCCGGTACATTGTTGTCAGTAAACAGGTTTAGGCTCCAGTCCACTCATAGTAGGACATTAGACCTCTGTAGACCATATATATATATATATATATATATATATATATATATATATATATATATATATATATATATATATATATATATATATGACCTTATAAAGCCAACAGACAATGAAGTTAAAGAAAGCATCGGGAAGATTATCTGTGGTAGAAATTAATGAAGAAAACGGAAATTGAAGTGGACGAAAAGATAACTTGCCGCCGGTAGGAGCCGCAGGCACAACCTCCACATTACGCATTCGCTTCACTACAAATTGTGCTACGGCGACGGCTATCAACCCATTTTCTATTTTAGGTTATTTATGTTCAGTTGATCTAGTCCAGGGAATGTTAACTATTGCCCCTCAGAGCCATGGTGGGCCGATGTGGAGCACGCTTTGTTGCCGGATCCGACCACGTAACACGTAAACTTAGGACAGCAGGCATGTGGCTAAACAACAGTCGTCTGCTGCCTAATGACATCAAGGCTGCCTGATTCGAGACTGTTGCCATGACGCTCTCGTAATGCGGAAGTTGTGGGTTAGACTCCAAACGGCGGCAAATGATCTTTTCGTTAACTTTCATATACGTCTTCTTTATTAGTTTCTACATTACAATTTCAAACACAGCTAATTTCTCTTATGTTTCCCTTGTCTTCTTTATCTGTTGACTTTACATGGTCGCTATTAACGAAAATGAAGCCCCTCTACTTCCCTTCTTCATTCGGTAAATACATGACATAAATACCCGAGATAGTGGATGGCAAGACGTGGCCGCGGTAGCTGAACTGGAAAGAGCATCGCACACATAATGAAAAAACGTGGGTTCGTATACCACTTGCGAACAGTTGTTTTTTTGATCCACTTTAATGTACATTAATTTATCACTCCTTTAATTCAATTACTATGTACAAGTGATTCTCCCTATGTTGTCCTTGGTGTCTGTTTTTTTTTGGCTTCTTAGGATGTGATTATTAAAACTCGTACCTGTAGATAGGTTTCCTTTATTTTCGTTCAAACATATATATATATTAGTGTCCCAGTTAACTTGGACCAAGATTTTGAAAAAAATCTATGTGCTCTTCAGAACAGAAATCACGTGGATGTTGTTAGCATTTATCTAAACCTACAGTACCACTTTTTGCTCGTCTTTTCTTGAGTAATTAGCCGAGATAAATTAATTAACTTTTTAAATATAGATTGAAACGTTCAGGTCTCAACAGGAAATTTGTGGAGGTCCACAATTATTGCCCAACCCAGGCACTTGCAACGACATAGACTTAGCGTGGCCGTTTTTATTCTGGAAAAATGAAATCCCGCGGAGTTTAAAATACCATGTGACAGCGCGCTCTGTGCGCCCGAATGGTGATAGTAGAAAAAAACATCAAGGATCTTTCTGATGTATGAATGACAAAGACAACCCTCAGGCACGAACACAGCATGGTGATAAACATACTGCCCTGTACAAAACCCAGCAAAGCCACGCAACCTTCATTGGAATTAAGATGAACACGATAGAGAGGCTCCTTCTACAAGTAGAGAAGAAATTAGAAGTGCCCTGCAAGGCATGTTCCAGGTAAAAGTGGATGAAGAACCAAAAAATTAATCAAAAATGGATGGAAATGGAAAAGGGAGAAGTTTAAGAATTGAAGAATTATAGGTCCATTAGATTGCTTTCAGTATTGTATAAACTATTCACCAAGATAATGTCCATTAGAATCAGGGCAGCAATTGACCTACGTTTACCAAGAGAAAAGGCTTGCTTCAGGAATAAATATTCCGCAATTAATCACCCCCATGTCATGAATCAGTTAATTGAGAAAACTTCTGCCTACAATCTACGTCTCAATATCGCATTCCTGTATTATAAAAAAGGCAATTATTTCTCTAGAGATACCAGCAGTCATGGATGCACTGCGCAAGCAAGGAGTACAGGGTGCATACGCGTATATCATGCGAAATATCTTCAAAGATCCCGCCGCCACCTTATACTACTCAAGAAAAGTAGAAAATTAGCTACTGAAATTTGAGTCGGAGAAGAAGGCCCAATCTGTGCAATGCTTTTCACTGCACGCTTAGAACAAATACTCAAGAAATGAGACAGGAAAGGTTAGGAGTGAGGATGGACAGCTAATATCTGCAAGAACCTCTGGTTCGCAAATCACTTTAACCTGTTCAGCCACTGTATGGATGAAGTGCAACAAATGATTGAGTGACTTAACCGAAATAACTGTAAGAGTAGGATTGACAGATTAAAATGTTAATTAGCCTAGTAAATTAAGAAGAATTCATTATCGCCGGTCAGGCGCTAGAGTTGGTGCAGGAGTACGTTTATCTAGGCCAATTACTCAAAGGTACATTTATCCTGAGTAGGAAATTTATAGAAGAATAAAAAAAGATGAAAGTAGATACGACTGGCGTTGCCAAATCGTGACTGGACGCTTGCCACTTTCAATGGCACGAAAAGTGTATAATGATTGCATTGCGAGGGTGCTAAGACATAGAGCAGGAGCTTGGAGGTCAACAAAGAGGCTCGAGAAGTTAAGGACTGCGCAAGGAGCAATCGAACTAAAGATGTTGGGTCTAACGTTAATAGAGAATAAGAAAGTGGTGTGCATCTGGAAGCAAAAGGGTTATCCGATAATCTAGTGCATATTAGGAGAAGAAAATGAAGCATGGCAGGCTATGTCCGGCGTTGGCCCGATAACCGGTCGGCTATCAGAGTTTCAGAATGGGTGTCGACGAAAGGGAGCCGAGTTAGAAGGTGGGGTGACAATGCTTCTCACGGCATAAATCTAAGCGTGGTGACGAAATTCGCAAATGTGCAAGCGCAAGTTCGAATCAGCCAGCGCTAAACAGAGCTAATTGAAAAACCCTGGGAGAGCCCCTCCTGCTCTAGTGAACATAATACGACTAGGCTCGTTACGACACTTGTACTATAATAACACCTATACTAGTGTGTTGTGGCAAAGAATACTAGACACATTTGCGCACGCTTGCATGACGTGCACGCTAACACTGTATTTTATATCTAACGTGTAAACAAGTATACTCGATGAAACGAGAGCTAAACGAAATTACGATATGTACATAACAGATTACTAAAAATCTATCTGAGTACCACTGTGGGGTCAGTGAAATTAGATTAACTATGTGCAATTACATTTCGTTACTCTAATGTGCTTATTCAATATTGATTGCAGGTTCCTGTATGAAAATATTCTGGATATCACACCGGAGCTAGCATGTGGAAGTCATTCAAATTGGTTTTGGCTATCCTGTTGAAGATGTTGCTCAATAAAAGATTTTGAATTTAACTTTTGTGTTCCCATTCTATACCCATCATTTTATTTTGTTGAAGTGATGGTATATTGTTGCCACAATTCACAACAGTATTACAGCACGCATGATGCAGGAATTTCCGTTTGCGTCATTCATGTTAACTCTCTCGGCACTGAGTTTCTTCACTAAGGCAGATATCTTTTTTTCTTGGCAAACTCAGTGTGAAAGAGGTCTAAGAAGTTTGGTAAAAGAAGATTCTGTTTTAATTTAGAGATTGTTGCCAATGTTACGAATACGGTGTCAAATGGCTCCACCAGAGCTAAAACGTGGTGAAGCAACGCATGATGTATTTTTTAAAAAAAACGTACACCTTTAGTTCAATGGGTCAGCTTTGTTTTCAATGGTGAATTTTCTACATGCACCTCATTATCCCATGGGGTTTATCACAATTTCAGCTAAATCACAGTCCCGAACGAGTTTGTATGCCGGAAAGGAACAAATATGCCAACAAATATGCCAAATATGCTTACAGAGAACGCGCTTGGGAAACGTATGAAAGAAATAATAATGACTACACCCAATCTCAATTTTACAATCACTAGGTCCTGGTGCCGACAAATTCGCGTACCGAAAAATGCGCTATTATGCAAGTCGCGAAAATAACCGTGCTTATAATTCAACATATCGCATTTATATTCTGCAATGCAATTATGAAGTCAGATGCCCCCGTTGTTTGGCGCTGACAACTTCTTGACGTCAAATGAAGGGTATTGTCACTTCTGATTTTCTTTGACTTCTTTTTCGCAGAACAGTACTTGCCTTGCACTATTCGCCCTTAACTTGTGGCACTTGCCTGAAGGCTATGCTGGCGTCGCGACAAAAGTTGATCTGTTTTCTTTTTAGATTGCATTATGAATTGTGTGGGAATTTTATAATAGGCGTCAATTATTACCTCCAGGACAGAAAGGGCTAACGGCTGTCACGCATGCGGACTTTTTAATGTAGGATATATGTAAGAACTGATGTTCCGTAAATCTATGCCTTAGCCATGTGCCTGTTACGTGTGATGATTTCTTATTGTTCTTCACTTTTCTATCTACAGTTCCAAATATGTGAGCTACGCAGGATGATAATAAAGCGATTGTTGTTCAATAGTATATTCCGACTGAAGTCCAGCTGTGCCCAGTAAAGCCTCAACAGTTGTTCACCAAGGCACTGCCAGGAATTTGTACCGCCCGAAAATGGGGCACCGACAAGGAGAACTGAATCTACACGAGTACATACGTAGACAAAAAAAAATCAACAATTAAGGCCTCGTACTACTGAAGGTGAATGACGAGGTGTCGGTGAGATGCGCAGTAGCAATGAACGGGCAAATGCCAAATTCATTGCTTTTAGGTATTCGGAAACACTTTAAAGGCAGTGCAGAAGGCGCACATGTTTGTGTGCTCCGGGCGTAACGACTAGGCTGTAATGTCTGTGTGACCCATTGGCATGGGATGTCATCACTGAATGGACGTTTGCTTAGGACCTTTCTGTTCGTAATTCCTAATGTTCGCCTGTATTTGGGTCGCATTAAAAGAGGGCATACCGGCTGTTTACAGTCAAATAATCTGTAGTACACTCTTCTATTTATTACACTACTGTAAAAGAACCACTCACCTCTTCATGATGGGCGAAAGAAAAAGAAACGCAGCATTGGAGCCGTGCGTTGACACGACGGGAAGCCGTCTCAAACATGTCGCGGGGCACAAAATCAATGCAGGAGATGGTGCGTCTAACAAAATGTATGTAAACAAAAATTATCGCCCCTTCTTGTTCGTGAATATGGTCGAAAAGCGAAAGTGCATTAGGTACACCGACTATTACACCATGCAAGTCAAACTTCTCTTGCAGCCTATATTGTAAACTCTTTGTTTCACCATTCTTTCACCTCAATTTCCCTTTGCGTGCTTCATGTGGTGAGCATGCTTTTGGAGTGCTTTTCTTGCGGTTTTCCCAGTGCTTTTCTCTTTTTAACGCTTGAGACTTCTGTCTGTGCCTTGCCGTGCTTTTTTTGTGTTCAAGTTTTTTGGTTAAGTGTTATTTCATAGCTTCTTGTATACTTACACTACTCTAGAACGGTAATATTTTAGGTTTGACATCAATGATAGAGTGGAGATCTAGCAGAGCTGCAAATGTCTCGCTTTTACACAATATATTTATATCATACAGCATTCTCCGAAAATTTATTTTTTGGTGCACAGAATTTCTCGAAATATTGTTTAAACTTGCAGCTATGTTTTAGTGTACGGAGAAGAAGAATGACAACCCCGAGAAGATGGGAGTTCGAAGGACGCTATTCCTCTGGCCGCTTCAGTCATTCCCTGAAAGACCAACCGAGATAATCCCGAAACATCGAAAGCTTCTTAACGTTGGCGGGAGCAGTTTTCGCTTCCAATATTTCCCACTGTAAGGAAGAAGAAGTGCGCCGTGCCGAGCTCCGCAGCCGGATCGCCAGCGCTACTGAAGTGGGGCTCGGGCTAGACGCTGTGCCTGGTTTTTGACTGGCTAAGCCTACGCTGTTGCGTCTTCTTGTCCGCGTCCTTCGTGTCGTCCACAACCGTGTCGGACTTCTTTACCATAATTGGTGGAGGTTTGCTGGGTCTCCTGCAATCCTGGAATTGCGCAGCCGGACTCTCCCTGCCATCATGACCACCGAAAGCGCCACGAGCTTCCCACCACCTGCTCCCCAGTCTACCGTCTGCCCCGGCACATTCCGCCAGCGGGACCCTCCTATCTTTAGCGGCACTGACGACCACGACGTTGATGACCGGCTCTCCTCATACGAACGCGTCAGTCGGAACAACAAATGGGATGACATCACGAAATTGACCACCGTCCCTTTCTACCTCACCGGAATTGCCCACTTGTGGTTTCGGAACCACGAAAGCGAAGTCCCAAGCTGGACGGTGTTCAAGACAAAGTTCAGCGAGGTCTTCGGCCGCCCTGCTGTACAAAAGCTTCGTGCCGAGCAGCGTCTGCAGTCGCGCTCTCAGCAGCCTGGTGAGAACTTTACCAGCTACATCGAAGATGTCATCGATCTCTGTAAACGCGTCGATGCATCCATGACTGAGGGCAATAAAATCAAGCATATCATGAAGGGTATCGACGAGGACGCGTTTCAGATGCTCATTTCCAAGAGCCCCTCTACTGTTGCCCAAGTTATTGAACTGTGCCAAAGCTATGACGAGCTCCGCCGTCAACGCCTCCTCACTCGCCGTCCTGTTCCCCATCAGGAATCGTTGTCCGGCTTGACCTCCCCTTTTCCAGATGCCACCCTCCTCTTGCAAATCAAGGCATTCGTTCGGGAAGAAGTTGCTCGCCAGCTCTCCCTGATCTCCAACCCACCAGAGTCCAGTTCGTCTCTTAGTCCGACCCTACGACACGTTATAGAAGAACAAGTGTCCGAGGTCCTTCCTCTGGAACGGGCGCCTCAACTCACTGCCCCATTGACTTACGCCGACGCCGTCGCACGACCACGACCACCGACCTTCCGGGCTTCGCCTCCGATGCCTAGCCCTGTTTTTACCCCCACGCCACCACGACCTCCAGCCCATCGACTAATTAATCCCTGGCGCACACCGGACAATCGGCCCATCTGCTATTCGTGCGGTATTCCCGGACACGTCGCACGCCTGTGCCGCCGCCGTCCACTTCATCCACGTGACGACCCACGCACAGCCGCGTACGACCATCCGTCGTCTTACGCTCCAGACCGCGATTTACCCCTTCCCCGCCCAAGCCTTCGCCCAGTTTCCGACCGCCGTTCTCCTTCTCCTCGTCGTCGCTCGCTCTCCCCGATGCGTCGACGTCCCTCTACCGCTGACACTGAAAACTAAGTGGCGCAGTTCCAGAGGCAAGAACTGCGTCATCGTCACAACGCTCAAGCCCTCTTCTTTCGCCGCCGAACGTTATTGATGTCGCTTTTGAAGGAGTCTCTGTGCTTGCCCTCATTGACACAGGTGCCGCCATATCTGTAATTGCCGAAAAACTATGCCGCTCATTACGAACAGTCATGACGCCTTTCTTCGGTCCTTTACTCCGCACGGCCACAGCACAGCACGTCCAGCCGGTGGCTGCGTGCACCGCCAGACTTGAAATTCAAGGAGTGCTCTACACAGTCGAGTTCGTCGTTCTTCCCCACTGTTCCCACGATATTATTTTAGGTTGGGACTTTCTCTCCCGTCACCAAGCTATTATTGATTGCTCCCGTGCAGAAGTCGCCTTCTCTTCGCTTGGCAATGCCATATCTGATGACGTTTCGCTTTCCGGCACCAAGTTGTCCCTCACTGACGACATCCATATACCTCCGCATGCATCTGTTCTGGCACCTGTATCCTGTTCCGTTGCCTCCGACTCTACCGTAATCTTCACGCCTTCCACTGCTTTTGTTCACCGCCACCTCTCACCACTCCCAACTGCGTTGCTTAGCCTTCAAGCTGGTGCTACTCACCTTCCTATACAAAACCACTTCCCATTCCCGATTGCGTTGCTTCGCGGCGAATCTCTCGGCTCTGTAGAGCCTTACGACACCATTACCACGTCGGAACTTTCTGTTGGATCGTCAGAGGTCAACACCCTCTACTGTAGTCCCGTTCCTGCCACATCGCCTGAAGACGTTTTCAGCCACGTCATCGACAACGCCTTAAGCCCCACGCAACGCCATCACCTTCTCCGTCTCCTCGAGAAATTTCGCCCTGCTTTTGACAGCCATAGCACTTCTCTGGGCCGAACGACGACTGTATGTCACCGTATCGACACCGGTTCTCACCCACCGCTACGGCAGCGACCCTACCGCGTCTCGTCGATAGAACGACGCGTCATTGATGAGCAAGTAGGTGACATGCTAAAGCGTGGTGTCATTGAACCGTCCGACAGCCCATGGGCATCGCCAGTTGTTTTAGTTAAAAAGAAGGATGGCTCGATCCGCTTTTGCGTGGATTACCGTCGCCTAAACAAAATAACCAGAAAGGATGTTTATCCATTGCCGTGGATCGACGACGCCCTCGACAGCTTACAAGGTGCAGAGTTCTTTTCCTCCCTCGATCTACGCTCTGGTTATTGGCAGGTGCCTATGGCTGCAGAAGATAAGCCTAAAACTGCTTTCAAAACACCAGATGGCTTATACGAATTTCGTGTGATGCCATTCGGACTTTGCAACGCGCCCGCGACTTTTGAGCGGATGATGGACACTATTCTTCGAGGTCTCAAATGGAACACGTGCTTGTGTTATTTGGATGATGTAGTAGTCTTCGCGCCAGATTTTCCTACTCACCTTCATCGCTTGGAGCAGGTTTTACGCTGCCTCAGTGACGCTGGCCTCCAACTAAATCTGAAAAAATGTCACTTTGGGGCACGCAAGCTGACAATTCTCGGACATGTCGTGTCGAAGGACGGCGTTCTCCCTGATGCCGCTAAGCTCCGTGCTGTTAAAGAATTCCCGAAGCCAACGTCTCTAAAAGACTTGCGCAGTTTCATTGGCCTCTGCTCGTACTTCCGCCGCTTTATTCGCAATTTCGCTTCGATTATGGCACCTCTGACAGAGCTTCTTCGGGGAGACCCCAATCTTTCCGCGTGGTCCCCGACTTGCGATGATGCCTTCGCGACGCTACGTCGCCTGCTCACAACACCACCGATACTGCGCCATTTCGATCCAACTGCTCCCACGGAAATCCATACGGATGCTAGCGGGGTTGGTCTTGGCGCTGTGCTCGCGCAGCGCAAGCCCAGCTGCCAAGAATATGTTGTTGCTTACGCAAGCCGTACTCAGACGAAAGCTGAAGCGAACTATTCCGTCACGGAAAAAGAATGTCTCGCGATCATCTGGGCCATTACAAAATTTCGCCCATACCTGTACGGTCGGTCCTTCGATGTCGTTACCGATCACCACGCACTTTGCTGGTTGTCGTCTCTCAAGGATCCCTGCGGCCGCCTAGCCCGGTGGGCACTGAGGCTCCAAGAGTACGATATCCGGGTTGTCTACCGCTCAGGCAAGAAGCACGCCGATGCCGATGCTCTTTCGCGCTCGCCTGTCCACGCCGACATTGTCAGTGTGTCTGTCCTAGACGACCCACTTCTCCCATTCGCTTCTGTCGACATGGCTTTGGAGCAGCGCAAGGACTCCTGGATTTCATCTTTGATAGATTCCATCTCTAATTCACCTGCACGCCCACCATCCCGAGCGTTGCGCCGACAAGCTCCGCACTTCGCCATCCGCGACGGAATTGTCTATCGCCGTAACTACGGTTCCGACGGCCGCAAATGGCTGCTTGTAATACCTCGGCAGCTCCGCACTGATGTATGCGCCGCTTTCCACGCCGACCCTCAGTGCGCACACGCTGGTCTCTTCAAGACCTACACCAGACTACGCCACAGGTTTTATTGGCCTGGTATGTACACATTTGTGCAAAAGTATATTCGCTCTTGCACATAATGTCAACGTCGCAAGCCTGATCCTTGCCGCCCTTCTGGACCAATGCAACCTCTGCCATGCCCTTCGCGGCCCTTTGACCGGGTTGGCATAGACTTATACGGACCTCTGCCATACACAGCTGCTGGTAATCGCTGGGTCATTGTCGCTGTAGACCACCTCACGAGGTATGCAGAAACGGCCGCTCTACCAGCCGCGACAGCTCGTGACGTTGCTTCCTTCCTGCTTCACCGCTTCGTTCTACGTCACGGCGCTCCCCGCGAACTCCTGAGCGACCGAGGTCGCGTCTTTCTCGCCGACGTGATTCAAGAACTTCTCACTGAATGCCGCGTCATTCATCACTGTACCACCGCATATCACCCGCAAACAAACGGATTGACAGAGCGCTTTAACCGAACTCTTGGCGACATGCTTTCGATGTATGTGGCCTCCAACCACACCAACTGGGACCTCATCCTTCCCTATGTCACGTACGCCTACAACACGGCACCCCAGTCAACGACGGGCTTTTCTCCCTTCTTTCTTCTATATGGCCGCGAACCATCATTTCCCATTGACACTATTCTCCCTTACCGTCCCGACTTATCAGAGGGTACACCGGCTGCCGAAGCCGCCCGGTATGCAGAGGAATGTCGGCAACTAGCTCGCGCCCTTACAACGCAAGAACAAGCGCTACAGAAATTTCGTCATGACGACGGGCGCCCCCACCACCAGTTTTCGCCTGACGCTCTTGTTTGGTTGTGGGGGCCTCCTACTTCGACACAAGGTGTCTCCTCCAAGTTTGTATCCCGATATCATGGACCTTACCGGGTTCTACGCCAAACTTCTCCGGTGAACTACGTTATCGAACCTCTGACGCCCCCTACGGACCTGCGCCGCCGAGGCCGGGAAATTGTGCACGTAGATCGGCTCAAGCCGTATCACGAGCCCTTCGTCCTCACGACGCCCTAGGCCTCCTGTGCGGCTCCGTCTTCAGCGAGGGGGGAAGTTGTAAGGAAGAAGAAGTGCGCCGTGCCGAGCTCCGCAGCCGGATCGCCAGCGCTACTGAAGTGGGGCTCGGGCTAGACGCTGTTCCTGGTTTTTGACTGGCTAAGCCTACGCTGTTGCGTCTTCTTGTCCGCGTCCTTCGTGTCGTCCACAACCGTGTCGGACTTCTTTACCATACCACCCAGCAAGCCATAGCTCTGTCGGAGATGTTTACTTTTTGATATCTTAATGGGGTGCGCCAGTCTGGGTGGTCCTCGGCGAAAGTTCACTTATTTCGGTTGCCACAGCGGATGGGATCTACCGACTTCTTTCGCAACATCACTCATTTTCTAATTATTACGGCTGCATCAACGTTTACAGCTTCGTTTGAGGTTATCAACCTGTGGCCCGGAACGTGACAAATATGCGACGTTAAAAATGCCCCCATGTGCTTGAACAGCTACGTGCACTAAAAGCGAGTGGGTGTTTTTTTTCGGTATTCCACGCGTTGCACTAGAATTAAAAAAAAACGAAGTTGCACTAGAATTTGAAAAGGAATATATATGGCATGGTATCTCCCTATTGTTAGGTGTAATGGGGATTCCCTACAAATGAGCTGTGTTGGTTTGTTTAGAAATCGTGCTGAAACCTTAGAAATATTTCTTTAAAATATTCTAAGTAGTGACCTTTACAATGCGGACATTGCTCAGAACCATGTAGTGCGCATGCTCCAGTGAATGCGCAAGTAAAAAAAAAATCAGATCTACTCGAAAAATAATGTTGATGTTGGAAAATGACTAGCAAATTTGCTGTTACCACTCGCGTTACTGCAGGAATGACGTTGATGAAATGATCAAAGCGGTTTGGCGTCGCCCTGAGGACAGCATCTAGAAAATCGATCACTTTTCTGCATTAAGAACCCAGGCGGGCGCCGCCGCCGTAGGCCGGCCGTGTCGATGTTGCCACTGTTGCTGCTGCCGTTTTTGTCGTAATAGTAGTAGTGATGGTGGTGCTGCTAACTGCGGTTTGTCTCGCACATTACCTTGTAGCGGCGGTGGTGGTCGACGTCCCTCGTCGCCATCAGAGTCACCGACTGGCCGTGGGTACCTGGCTGCATCGACGAAGAGGACGCCTTCTCGTCTTCCATGCTTCTCGAGGATTGCTACCGCCCTGCATATACGTCTTTGCACGTCATGCACCGGGTGCATATTCTTCGGCATGTTTTCCGTCTGTATGGCGTCCCTGACTTCCAGTAGCAGTGATTCCTTCAGTCCACGCACCTCGTGATATCGAATCCCGAGCAAGTCTAGGATTCGTCTTCCCGTTACGGTGCTCGACAGCCTCTCCAGCTGCGCGATTCTCTGCGCCTCGGCGATCTCCTCGAGCGTGTTGTGTACGCCCATCTCGAGGAGCCTATGGGTTGGCGTGTACTGGGGTACTCTCAGGGTGGCCTTGAAGGCCCTGCGGATCAGAGGAAATTCATTTTCAACACCACGCTGTACAGCGTCCTAGCGGCAAAACCTCTTCGTGTTGTTTTTAGCCGACGGATCTGAACTGTCCGCCCGGTGTTGATGGCAAACCTACGGCTTGCGATGCCTCTTGCGCTGAGGCTTGTCGTGCTCTCTGCACACCGTTCTTCTGTGCCCGATGTTGTGTGGTTGCAGCCGCGCGCGTACGTTTACGGTTCGTTTCTTCAGCAGTGGCTCGTACCTTGCGAGGAGGCGCTATAATGTGTACCGAAGAGTGAGCACAAGTATACAGACTTCATGGCACACATACCACCTCCGTTGACCAATGGCACGGTATGTTGCGATTGATGATGATGACGATGAAACGATAAAACGGGGTTGCAGCAAATAGCCGCCTAGACTGCTTTAGTTAAACAGGCGCAGCTACGAGGAGCATGCAACTGCAATATGCAACTGGTACATGACAATACCCCTGGGGTAATATAACGGAACTGCGGTGCAAAGTTTGTGCGCTTCCACGCTACGCGGTGCGCATGCCACATCGCGTGTCAGATTGACCGACACTGACATGTCCACTTGTTTATCGAATAACCGCGTTTTATCCTCTAGCAAATGTATTCGCTCAGCGCAGGACGCACCTGCATGTATAACAAGTTTCTGGAATGTTATAGATGGTTCCATCCGATGTCTGTTGTCGTTTAACCTTCTGCAATCTGATGTCTTTTATGCGCGACGCGAATAGTGCAAAGCTTTATGCAAGACACGCGGGCACCAGTGATTACTCTGGAACGTTCGATGGCTCACGTATAAAAGCTGACGAGCTTGACCTGCTGATCAGATTTTCGGTGATTGCCGACTGTGTGCGAAACAGTCGCCATTTTTTTAATGTAGCCTATTTTTGAGGGGAGAAGTTCGCCCAGTAGAACGCTAGTTCCGTCATTCCCAGTTTCGGTGCTTTCTTCCACGTCACTACTACGTGACAATGGAATGCTAACGTTGATGATGTTGATTTAATAGCATTCCTTTTCAAACGAGAAGGTTAAAATTATCCACCTACCCTCCTTCAATTAACAAGGTATGCCATACATGTCTTTTACTACATCTAAGACCCTATACCGTAAAAATATTCCAATATGTTTTTATTCCAATCTCCTGGCTTCAAATTTGCGTAAACAACGACGCAAGCACCGGGCGGTTACCCACAGGGTTGTCTGAACAGAACAATGAAACGCTTTCCTGGTTCATAGGAGGTCACTTTTGTTTCTTTGAAAAACAAGCGGCTTGTCTTATCTAATTGACTGACAAGAGGCGAGGAGCACGCTCAAGTGGAGAGGGATTCGATGGGGTGGAGCCAGTACACTGAAAATCGATAGAAGCATGAAGAGTGTGGCGCCGGCACCTGCGATTGGTCCGCTTTCCCTTACTTAGCTTGCGATCGCTGTTCGAAAATCGCGGCGGCATGCAACGGAACCTTAAGAATGACGCTAAAACGGATCTTCAGCAAAGAAGAGTTGGCAGAACGAGTTCGTAAACGTGCCGAAAGTGCTCGAAAACGTTACACGGCCACAGAAGAAGTTATATTGTACGCAAATGAATCCATGCACGCCGGCTGGTGCGAGTAGCCAGCCCCTCAGCGATCGGCGGCAGCCATCTTTTATTCCTTTCGGAACGGGGCAGCATGCGGCTGTTCAGAAGAAAATTCAGTTTCGCTCGGCACATTATTGCATCTTTAATGCGTACACTTCACTCTCACGCGGTGAGTTCTTGCGGCTTTGTGACGTTGCGTGACAGGCAGGTGAAGTGGGTGCAGCCCGAAACCTTTTGACCAATAGCCGGGGGCTAATTGCGAAAAGAATTCTGAATGGCCACAGGCTGCCCCGTTCCGAAAGGATAAAAAGATTGCTTCCGCCGATCGCTCGGGCACTGGCTACTCGCACCTGCCGGAGAGCACGGGTTTATTGGCGTGCAATAAAGCTTCTTGCGTGCCCGTGTAACGTTATTGAGCACTTTCAGCGCGTTTACGACCTCGTTCTGCCAAGTCTTCTTTGCTGAGGATTCGTTTTAGCGGCATTCTTAACCTTTTGTTGCATGCCACCGCGATTTTCGACCAGCCACCTGAAACCAATTAAAAGAAAGCGGGCCCCTCGCAGACGCGGGCATCACCCTCTTCATGCGGTTATTGATTTACAGTGCACTGGCTCGGCCCCATCGAATCCCTCCCCACTTGAGCGTGCTCTTCGTCTGTTGTCAGCCAGTTAGATAAGACCAGCGGCACAGTGTAGGCAATGTTATTCGTTTTTAAATGAAGCAAAAGTGACCGTCTATAAACAAGGAGATCGTTTAAATTGATTGGTCTGTTCCGACAACCCTGCTGGTCACCGCGCGAAGCTTGCGTCGGCGGTTACGCGAATTTGATGTCAGGAGATTGGAATAAAAACATATTGAATTAGTTTTACGTTATAGGGACCCTGTTTACGCGCACTCAACTAGACGTTCTTTTTTCTTCAACAGGTAACAACTTCAAAGCTGAGTAGTTTTCTGAAGAGTGCAATACGGGAGAACAGGTACGTGCAGTAATTTGGGTGCCACAAAAGCGAAGACAGAGAGACTTACACCTAGTAGGAAGTACCGTAGAGACGCAGAAGAGCAGAACTGTAATGCGCTGCCATGAAAATCACGCGCGCTTGAATAAGAAAGAAAAAAGAAACATAGAAAATCGCTGCCAGTAAGAGACTACCTTGAATGGATGATGGATTAGCCGAGCGAAGCGAGCAAAAGAAATGAAAAAAATATGCATATCCCATGCTCTGTGGCAATCGATACAAGCGAAGCTTTATGTGTTGCATCCTTTGATTGACGGTAATTCCTGGTGATCTTGACGGCGAACGTTTAATTTTTTCAACGTTTTGCACTGCATAACATTGGCAAATTGATGTTAAACTGTTTAAAAAATGTTAAACGTTACCTTCTGTGCGCCACTGCTGTTTTCGTAGTACACAAAGCACAAAGAGAGAAGCGTTTGCTTGAGGCGTTGTTGTGCGTCATATTTCTTAACCTCTGAGAGGATTATCAATTGTCATTGCTTATCATGGAACATCGCATCGTGGCAGAAGTATTAAACGTGAATTTTATTATTGATCTGTACGTTCGAAAGCCACAATCGGATTATGAGGCAGGCCGTAGTGCGCACTCTGGGTTAATTTCGGTACAGTGGTGTTCTTTAACCAGTCCCGAAATCAAAGTGCGCGAGCGTTTTTTATTTCGCCACCGTCCAAATGCGGCTGCTTCAGTCAAGTCCGCGACCTGGGCAATGTCATAACGGCAAAGCTATCACGACGGGCACAAAAATGCTGATATGACGTACGACCGCTTCGGTTGTGTTGGATAGACCCTGCTGTGCGCTTTAATTAATGCGGCTCTGCTTCTGCACGCCCTGCGTAAGTTGTCCGCTAGGCATATTCGCATGCTTTTATTTTTAGAAATATCAGATACGCGCCGCAACTTGAACTTAAGTTTATTCAGCGTTTTCTTGCCTTCTCACGTCACGTTTTCCCTAACCCCTCTCCCTTGCATTTGTATGGGAACTGCGAGAGAACTGTGGCAAGGCCGTTATTCACTCGTTTCGCGACTGTGTCGGTTCTACCCATTCTGTGTTTTCTCTCCCCACTCCTGTTTTGAACTCTATCAAGCTTACCCTTGGATTTGCGCGTTGGTAGAAAGATAAACGCTGGAGGGGGGTGGGGTCACGAATAATTACAGCCGTCATGAGGCTAATGTGGCAATGACCCGGGAGCTCCAGAGGGCATTGCACCCATTCGAACGAATTCCTCGCGGCTCTTTCCATCTCTCTGGCACGCTCCTTTCATGTATAAACACGCGCCGAACCCCCCCCCCCCCCTCCGCCCCCCGACGCGGTGTGCCCACAGCAGCAGCAGCAGCAGCAGCAGCAGCAGTGGGAAAGCCCAAGGAAAAAGGAGAAACAGGTTTGCTTTAAAAATATCAACACGGCGGTGGTGCTCCTAGGCCTCAGAGTGCCACGCGTCGTCTGCGTCTACCGAAAGTGGCAGGCCGTTGTCGGGCGTTGGCCTTCAGCTTTGTGACTCAGTTTCGTTGTTCTTCCTGACTTCGAATTGTTTCTAAGTTACTGAAAATCTTTCGGTGTTTGCTGCAGCAGCGACCCAAAAACCGCGCCGTGGCCATCGCTGCAGTCCTCACTGGAGAGACAGGCAACCGACGTTTGGAGAGACGCCGTCACCATTCCTTCTCCGTCGACTCCGCATCCACTGCATTTTGGAATATGGACTTTAAGTGCGAAACCATTATATGCCCCATTACGCGAAAATCCGTCTGCGTAGGCGTGACGCAGAGGTGCTACCGAAAATTGCCGACCATGCCAAGAGTGAAAACGCGTTTAAGAATGCTCGGAAAAAAAAGAAACCTTGGTAAATTTCAGTCTGCGTGCGCAACCAATACTGGCCACCCAGGTTCGAGACGAGCAGGCTTCGCCGTCGCCATAGCGGCTACACAGTTCTGGCTAACTAAAGTTGTACCCTATTGCGCGCTTCATTGCATACATCACGTCACAGCCTTCTATTTTACTAAAAGCGTGACTGATTGCGTGCTTCGATGGGCACTGGACGGCACAGCCAATGGGGAGGAGGCGGCGCCCCGTCATGATTGTGTAATGTGTGTTCATGACGTCCCAAAGTCTGGAATAGGCATACTGCTTTCCATACATCCCATACGTATTCCCATACGTCAGCAGCCTGAACTGCGTCTGTCAAATTTTTCCAGCGAACTTTGGTTTTCATGTTGGCGTTCTTTTTCATCAGCTTAACATGGTGCCTCTGATTTAGGTTATGTGACCTGTGCCGCTTTCTTTGTCATTTGTTAATTTTTTGTTATCGAAATACAATTTCAATGCTTCTGTTCTTAACTAAAACTTTGATTTCAATCACTGCCTGTGAAATTCACTCAACGGCATGAAAGCATGTTGGCAAAGAAACGAACATTGCAATACACTCATTGCAGTTCATATAGTCCATTTTCGAAGCTTAAGGGAATTCTGTTCTTCGCTTTTCTTTAGTTCAAATTTCTCAGTTCCTAATATTACATACATATACAATTGCATTGACTGTTTAACACATGTTTTCTTTTACGTTTTAATGCCTCAGCTTACGTTCATATAATGAAGTTCAATGCCCCTTGCCTCCGAAAACTGCTCCCGTCCTTATCCCGTATGCGACACTGGCGGACTTCATTCTATACACGCTGATTCCTACCATGCAGTCCCAGAATATATCTCACCTTCCTTTGTTGCTTCCACGCTGTTCACAGAGGCAGCAATAATTTCAGCCTTCATTTATTGTAAATAAGAATATGAAGTAAAAAATGTTTTTATCGCTATGACGCCCATTTCTGATCTATTCATTTTAGCTGTACTCAGGAACTACATAGAAGTGAGATACGCATGTTTATTTTAGTTTGCAAGTGGCACTTGCGAGTTTAGGCCAAAGCATTATTCACACCAGGTCTATGTAGTAAGTGATATGCGTGCAAACTTTTCAATTCTGTAGCCCCAATCATGGCCATTTAGGAATACTAACACAATCACTGCCATTACAATTGGGTGGTAGCTTATCGACGATACTCATGTGGGTTGTGTCTTTCATGTCGCCCCACTTGTATAATCTTACACAAATTATAAGACCAACGTAGTTCAGTGCGTGGAGCACGTCTTAAAAGATTATTCAAGGCTGCAACTTTTAATGACAGTGCCAAAGCAATAGGCCTTTATTCACCAGCGTTCTGTACAGCTCTATTTGCCATCAGCCTCACTTTCCTCACTGTATGTTCACATCGTAGTACTCATCGTCACCACCAGCACAGAAATACTGACATTCTGATTGTGAACTAAAAACATTACAACTGTTGTTAGTTGTTCTGATTGCAATGCATGAGTTCGTGGCCAAGTTGTAGGTATAAAGAATTTCTCCGTTAGGGTCCGTCGCCGGCATGGAGCAATTGCAGGCTGCAAGAAAGACAGGAAAATGAATTTTCTTCAAACACAATTTCAGAACCCGTCATAAATATTATTTTACCACGATGGCTGCTGTGCCATATTGTGTGAACGGAATTGCTTGGCGTGGCGAACAACAGCTTTATAATGCTCCTTAGAAGCACAAGTTGCATGGCTACATGGCTTACACCCAAAGGCTCAACAAACGCATACTTTCCACGAGCCAAAACAAGGTAGACACTTTAAACGAGCTTTGTATGCGTGCTCTTGTTTCGTCTAAGATATGCCCTCTTTGGCCGTCGAGTAAAATTCAAGTATTCATGTAAATGACACCGATTCAGAACGGAAGTCGCATCGTGTCACAGGTAGGTTTGCGGTGTATGCAAAAAAAAAAAAACACTAAAGCCCCGGCAGTCCTTGTGAGCCGATTATAAATACGTAGAATTGCTAAGAAATAGGATTGAACCAATGAAGTGTCAGTAGGGTTTACTCAGACTGTGTTTAACGGAACATACATTATTTACCATGCATAGACCTAATTACTCTGAGGGTCTATCAGCCAGGCTGTCTTACCCAAACAAGGAGATCGCAATAAATGATGCATTCGTAACTCGTGAATGAGGTATGTCTTGAGATTCGGGAAAACATATGCATTTGCCCTATAGGATGACCAGTATGAAATATATCTGAAGTAAGAGTTGTCATCTAGTGTCGTTTCTTCTTGCTCAAGCAGAAAACACGCGGAAATGTCTTCGCACAACGATCTTCCAGAGTAAAATCTGGTGTTGCAATTAGAGATGCATGACTTGAGTAAGGCACGGGTGACATTCTGAAGGTACACGGTTGATATGGGGGAAAGGTTTAATAAGCATGAAAAGGTTCAATAATTGCTTTGTGCTGCCTAATGAGGCACATCGGCAATGTTGGAGTGGAGGCTTCATGCATTACATTCCTCATTACTAAAAGGCTTATGGAAAGGCTCTTTTAACATTGAAGGTGGTGAGATATAAATTTTTACTGCAAGGTTGAGAAGTGTGTCGGCGCAAATTTCTTTATCAATTATCGACCAAGCTTAAGGTGTGTCCGAAATGAAATGCGGCAGCCACAGCCGGGAACCGAACAAGCGACCTTGTTTACAGCAGCGAAAAGCAATAATCACTTAGGTTCCGTGAGTGTAGAGCATGACACCACGCTCAAGACCTAAAGTGCCACAGGGAAGTATGCTGCACTTCGCCTGTCCAAGTGCGCAACCTATTCATTCGTGTACTTGTCCGCCTGTGCGAGCTCATTAAACGACTTCAGTGTACTAAAGCCACTGTAAAACATTTTCTAAGCATCTTAAACAGTGATACTGTCAAGCCACCTTGAGCATCTACAGGTAACATGTCGTTACACAAACGTTGCATCAGCTAACTTTATTACTTTCCCGCAGACATTCTGCGCAACGTTTAGAATCCTATCAAGATGTGCCGGTACGATAGTTGGTGATTGAAGTTTTGGGAAGTTACTACTAAGAACACATGAGACGATGAAAGGGACAACCTATTTAAATCTATTCACAAGTCCCTTCGTGTCTTGTTACTGGGTAATTCCACGCCAACTGTCCTAACCGTGGCGCTAAAGAAAATTCAATTCTCTCAAAATATAACCAAAAATTACAAGAATAATGAAGAAAAGAAGAGAATGACATCCCGGGCTCAGCGATCATCATCAAGAGTGGAGGGCACGAGGTCGGCCCTCGAACACCATCATCTTGTTCCCCCTGCATACTGTTCCGAGCTAACGTCTGTTTGTTGAACTCGTCTAATAAACGTCTTTATATATCGTGGAGATGCTGGGAATGCTGGGTACGCGGGCACCCTGGAACTCCGATCGCGCACGTTACTCGACCATGCAAGCTGACGCTGACCAACCGCCGCTGCCTCTCCCGACCGCCGTTTGCCCCGGCCCGGATCGCCAGTGAGACCCCCCGGTATTTTCGGGTACGGAAGACCAGGACGTCAAAGACTGGCTGTCGTCATAAGAAAAAGTTAGTGGACCCAACAAGTGGGATGACGCTGCTAAGTTGACTACCGCGAACTTTTACGTGGCTGGCGTCGCGAAACTGTGGTATACGAACCATCAATCTGAATTTGAGAACTGATCCGCTTTCAAGGAGGCAATATCTGCCGGTTTTATTTGCCCTGCCGTGCATAAGTTACGCGCCGAACAACAGTTGCGCATACGGGCACAGGAACCAAAGGAAACTTTTACCGCCTATAGTGAGGACATAATCGATCTCTGCAGGCGTACCGATGCCTTCATAAGCGAAAGTGCCAAAAAGCATCCTACTATGAAGCATGTCGACGACGATGTCTTTCAAATGCTTATTGCAAAGACTCCTGGGACTGTGTAATCCCCGCGAATATGATGTCGTGCGAGCAGGATGAAAGGATGATGGACTCAACAGTTTAGTGCTCTTTAGCGCTTCTGCGTGGTTTACCGGTGCCTAAACAAGGTCACTCGAAAAGACGTGGTAATCAGTGCCACATCTATGGCGAATTGAGAAGGCAGCGGGCTCTCACCGGACGTTCATCTCAGAAGTGCAATCAACCACTCGCTGCAGTGGACATCATGCCTGACCAGTCATACCTTCTCGCACAAATAAAAGAATTTGTGCGTCATGAGGTGGCCCGTCAGTTGTCTCTCCTGCTGTTTGCTCAGCGTCAGGAGCTTTCACAGCAGCAGAAACTGCAGCGACCAATCCCATTGGCTCCCGTGCTTCGACACGTCATTCAAGAACAGATCTCCAAGGCCATGCTGGTGCCCATTCAGCAGCAAGGTGTCGCCGCTCCTCCTAGTTACGCTGAGGCCGCTGCAGCTTCAACAGCCCTCACCGTCCCATGGTGTGTCGTATGCTGCAGCCCCGATTCAGCCGTCCGTGACATGGGCTGCTCCAATCACTGCAAATCCCTGGCGAACCCGCGACAACCGGCCGATCTGTTTTGCATGCGGTGACCCTGGACATATCGCCCTATTCTGCCGCCGTCGGCGCCAGTATACTCACGACGCCCGTTCACCGAACTACATGGATCGTCTCCGCTGTCGCTATGAAAGTCCGGGTCCCCAAACAAGCACGTCTTCACGCGACTATCCGCAACGGACGTCTCGTCATTCACGTTCACCCCACCGCCGCTCCTTGTCGCCCATGCGTCGTCGACCAGCCCCTTAAAGTGAGGGAAACTAGCCCCCGCAGTTCGTGAGGCAAGAACTGCGCTGTCAAAATGCTCCAGTCCTCGAACTTTGCCGTCGAATATTGTCGAAGTTTTTGTAGAAGGCACCCGTGCACATGCTCTTGTCGATACCGGTGCTGCCATTTCTGTTATAGATGCCCCACTTTGCCGCAAGCTTCAGAAGGTGACCACGCCTCTTCAGATGATGCCCTTGTGTACCGCGCGTGGACACCCTGTTCGGCCTATAGCTGCCTGCACTGCTCGACTTATTATCGCTAAAGAGCACTAAATTGTTGAGTTCATCTGCCTTTCATCCTGCTCGCACGACATCATATTCGCGGGGACATTCTATCGTATAATCATGCCGTTATTGATTGTGCCAGATCTGAACTTGAGCTCTTCCCGTTGTCTGACCAGTCCTACCACCCCGCTCATCAAGCCGCACACAATCTAGTCGTAACAGAAGATACCAAAATTCCGCCGGCAGCAGCTGTTTTGCTCCCCGTGTTCTGTAGCAGCATATGTGATGAAGCTGCATTCTTTGAACCACCACGCCTCCTTCTAAGTCGGAAGCCACTTCTTCTGCCTTATTCGACCCTCTCTATTTCGAATGGGACAAGCGCTCTGTGTCTCACAAATCCTCTTCTGTATCCCACCCAACTGCTTAGAGGTGAATCCCTAGGATGCGTGCAACCCATTGATATCTGCCAAATTTTTTCCTTGCAGCAAGATTCCGTTCAACGCGACCTCGACGTTGTCAGTGCTCTTAATCCATCTGATGTACCAGCTGCCGACCTATTCGATTCGTGGACCGCAGGCGGACAGTCGCGATTTGAACGTTCTGCTCTTCTCCAGCTGCCCTACCAGTTGCGCGACTCTTTCGATGTTGCCCAACGTGCCCTTGGGTGAACTTCTACTATTGTTCACTACATCGACACCGGCTCCAACTCGCCAGTACGACAATGCCCTTACCATGTCTCCACCGCGAAACGTCAAGTTAGTACCGACCAGATTCACGATATGCTTAAACGCGACGTTATTCGCCTTTCACAAAGTCCGTGGGCATTCCCTGTGGTTCTCGTTAAGAAAGGATGGATCAAGTCGCTTCTGCGTGGTTTACCGGTGCCTAAACAAGGTCACTCGAAAAGACGTGTAACCTTTACCCAGAATTGACGATACCCTGGATTGCGTACAAGGTGCCGATATTTTTTTGTCGTTAGATTTGCGTTCCGCGTATTGGCAGGTGCCTTTGTCAGAGGCCGACCGTTCAAAGATAGCCTTCCTCACGCCTGACGGTCTATATGAATTCAATGTTTTGCCCTTCAGCATCTGCAATGCGCCTGCCACCTTATAGCGCATGATGGACTTGGTTCTGCGGGGTTTGAAGTGGCACATATGTCTCTGCTACCTCGATGACATTGTTGTCTTTGCGCCAGATTTCGCATCCCATCTCGAACGCCTCAACCATGTCCTGACGTGTTTGAAGACCACTCGGCTGCAACTAAATCTCAAGAAGTGCCGCTTTGCTGCGCGAAAACGAACAATTCTCGGCCACATCCCATTAAAGGACGGTGTGATTCCGGACCCGGCTAAACTACGTGCTGTGACCGACTTTCCCAAACCGACGACTCTAAAGCAATTCCGCAGCTTCATAGGGTTATACTCCTATTTTCGCCGGATTGTCCGCAAATTCACCTCTATAACTGCGCCTTTGACCCAACTTTTAAGCAGCGCCTTCAATCTCTCGTCATGGCCTTCTGAGTGTGACCAAGCCTTACCCACCCTTCGCCGTCTCCTGAAGTCACCACCTATACTGCACCACTACGATCCCACGGCCGCAACTGAGGTGCACACAGACGCCAGCGGTGTCGGCCTCGGTGCTCTTCTCGCACAACGAAAGCCTGGGTTCACAGAGTATGTCGTCGCATACGCCAGCAGAACGCTCACCAAGGCTGAATCAGACTAAAGCGTCAGTGAGAAAGAATGCTTGGCAATAGTCTGGGCGCTTGTCAAGTTCCGCCCTTACTTATATGGTCACACGTTTGATGCACTTACGGTACCACCATGCATTATGTTGGTTGTCTTCGCGGAATAATCCCTCAGGTCACCTTGCCCGCTGGGCTCTTCGACTTCAAGATTTTGACATGCGCGTTATATTGTTCCGAACGCAAGCATGCCGAACCTGATGCACTGTCGCGGTCACCACTAGCCACCGAAACTGCGGTCCATATTCACTATAGACCACCCATTGTCCGCTCTTCACATCGCCACCGTCTCCTCTGCACAGCACCACGATCCCTTGATCGCATCACTTCCTGACGTTTTATCCGAGGCACCCACCCTTTCGACCACTGGAACACTGCGACGCCAAGCTTCGTGCTTCAGGATCCGTGATGGCCTCTTGTAGCGGTGCAACTACTCTCCAGATGGTAGGAAGTGGCTCCTAGCTTTCACCAGAACGCTCCGCTCTACAATCTTCGCGTCCTTTCACTACGACCCGCAGTGTGCTCACGGTGGTGTCTTCAAGACCTATGAACGCTTACGGGAAAGGTACTACTGGTGCGGAATTTTTCGTTTTGTCCGCAAGTTCATTCGCGGCTGTCACGATTGTCAGCGACGAAAAAAACAACCGCATCCTGCCGCAGGTTCGGCTGCCTTGGAATGGACGTTTATAGACCTTTACCTTTGACAACGGCGGGAAACCGATGGTCTATCATTACTGTCGACCCCCTTACACGATACGCTGAAACCGCTGCTCTTCCCACGGCGACAGCACAGGACGTCGCCTCTTTCTCCTCAAGCGTTTTGTGCTTTGACATGGTCCTCCTCGCGAATCATTCAGTGACCGTGGCCGTGTATTTCTCTGCGATGTAATTCAAGCACTTCTCCACCAGTGCAACATTGTACATCGGACGTGTACTGCCTACCACCCTCAGACGAACGGTCTCACTGGGCGGTTTAATCGGACAGTGGGCGACATGCTTGCGACACATGTTGCATCTGATCAATCAAACTGGGACCTGGTTCTTCCATTTGCGACATATGCGTATAACACCACTACGCAAGTCACAACCGCGTTTTCCCCCTTCTTCCTTCTGTACGGTCGCCAGCCAACGCACACTATCGACACGTTGCTGCCATATGCACCAGATGCCTCAGAGTGCACGCCCGTGTCTGAAGCCGCCCGTTACGCTGAAGATTTGCGACAACTAGCCAAGGGCTTTACTACAGACGACCGACAACGCCAGAAAAACGCCCGCGATGATGACCACTCTCCTGCCTCAACATTCGCTCCTGGAGGACTTGTGTGGCTGCTTGTACCACCCTGCGCCCCTTGCTTGTCGTCCAAACTACTCTAAAATTATCACGGTGCCTACCGCGTCGTCGAGCATACTTCCCCCGTAAACTACGTCATTGAACCTCTTACGCCGCATGGCGACTGTCATCGACGTGGACGTGATGTTGTTCACGTACACCGCCTCAAGCCGTACTTCGACCCTCTAGTCCCCACCTCTTAGATCGCCAGGATGGGTCCACCTTTCTTTACGGCGGCAACTATAATTACGAAAGGAAGAGAATGACATCCCGGGCTCAGCGATCATCATCAGCGGTGGGCACGAGATCGGCGCTCGAACAGCACAATCTTGTTGTTCCTGCGTACTGTTCCGAGCTACCGCCTGTTTGTTGGACTCGTCCAAAATAAGCATTACTTGCAAAGTGTTTTCCCAAAGTATATTGAACGCAATAAAAGTGTGGCCACGTGCGTGCCATTTCTATTTCACGAAATGATGGAAAACCAGGTGCAAGAAACTAATTCGCAAAAAAATCTATCGTGTTGCCCATTATTTCAAAGTTTGGGTTTTGCGCTGTGTGAACTTCTTTCATTATAAAAGTTTCGCAATATAACTTCATGTATTATACTCCTTAGCACCAAGGTGAAAATACGCAAATTCTAGCATTCTTGCGAATATTTTTGCAAACAACAGTCAGGAGAATAAACCTCGAATTATTTTGTAGAAATTGCCCTAAAACGTGATATCTTCTAAAATATTATATTGCGGCAATGTGCTGCTCACATAATCCAAAGAAGGCCTAAATTTGACAAAAACGCCATTTTGGCTTATGTTTAGACGTTAGGAACAAACTAAGGTGGTCCACGAAAAAACAAGCAGAAAAGCGGACACTATTAAGAAGAAAAACAACCTTTTCCACGCAAACTTTATTGAAAGTAACTTGCGTTTTCATTGAGAAAAGCATTTTGACTTTCAGTCCACCACTGCATTGCTTTGGCTCGAGCTTCCCCTTCACTTGATAGCATGTTGGCGGGAAGTACAAACTACGATGGTGAAAATGCTGCTCTGCGTTGAGGAATAAAAACCGAGATATCCAGGAGTTCGTAAGTATTTGAATCTTCAAGGTGTGCTTACTTAAAGTAGATCGACATTGCGCACTTCCATGCTACCGAAAGTACACATAAACGGCCGCCTGTGTAAGCTAGCCGGAAATTTAGAGTGAAATAGCGAAATGTGTTCGGGTTTGTCCGATGCAGCACAGTCATCAGATTCTGAGTTTTAAAATAGCGTGCTTTTTTGTAAGCATGACAGCGTCTCTGATTATAACAAAGCCTATACACTTGCTGCATCGATACTACTTGAAATAATGTCCTACCGGTAAATACATAGGCCCTATGATTCTGTATATACTGGTATGAATCTCGACGTAAACAAATTACAGGTTTTTATTCGGAAGATTTGTATGTGAACCATGCTTAACTTTCCTGACCATGGCACCCGCCGTCCGCTGCCTGTGTGTTATCGCCGAAAAACTCATAATTGGCTGCGGGTTGGCAGCGACATCCAGAAGCAATGTTTTACACTGAGGAAGGGGAAACCCAACCTGCGCATGCGGATCATTGACCACTGATGGGAAGGGCGAGAGAGCTGCGAGTTGGCGAGCTGCGATGAGACAGCTGAAAGGGAACGAGAAGAAATGGCCTCACGTTGCACGTGCGTTGAAGCACCTGGCAACAGCGTCAACGGTGGCATCAGGGCTTCGAAGGGGAGGTAGGGTACCCGAAACAGATGGCGCAGAAAGCCAGCTTGCCTTCTTTAAAACCTACGATGCTGGTTGCGCTGAAAGGTGCAGTGTATTGCAGAGCTTCTCGTTCGGGGCATCCTTGAGCATGGTGAGAAGCTGAGCGTGAACAATGCCTCATTAGCTTAGCTATATGTAGATTCTAACAAGGCACGTTGAATCTGCTGGAATTTTTAGCCAAGATAGGTGACGGGAGAAGCTAACTTTAGTGAGCGCTATAGTAACAACAAAACTGTTAACCAAGAGGTGGGAAAGTAGCACGTGGTTGGCGATTTCAATTTGCACGACTAACGCGGTCATAGCATTACTTCCTCGCTCAGAAAGCTGATCGCCTGACTCGTCCAAGAGTTGTATTACTTAACTAAGCTATTTATGCTCTTTTGCCATTGATGCACCATTTCCTAGAGCAAGACCATGGTGTTTTGTTATGAATGAGCTAGAAGAAATGGCGCACCAATTGCAAAAGAGCACTTTAACGGACCTGTCATGACACAGCTCTATACCAGGACCATATATTGCCAACAAACAATGATACCAAGGAAAACATAGGGCAATTAGCTGCGGTTGAAATTGAAATGTTCGAAAAGGTAAAGAAAGGTATATTAAATGGCCAAAAGGATAACGTGTCGAAGGTGAGAGCCGAACCCACACTCTTCTAACTACGCATTCGTCGCCCTACCAATTGTGCTCTGCGACGGCTATCAAACCGTCAACTTGGGTATGTATGTTTCACTATATCTAGAAGGATCGACATTTGTGAGAGTTGATACTTGTTGAGCATTGTGAAGGGGCAGCGCAATCTGATGGATACAGAGGGCAGGAACACAAAGGGAAGCACTGAATTCGCAACTAACTTTATTCGAAGGCATAACAAACTTATGTACGCAACCCATAGCCACGTGCTATCCCCTAGATAGAGGCCTACTATATCAGGAAAAAAGGGTGGCGTTGTGTAAGTATGCCATCACTAAATATTTATGACAGTAAATTCAAATTGTTAAGCCGCCTCATATTGTAGCATTAAATTACAGAATTTTGTGTTTTCACATGCACACTGATAATGACGCTATCGATGGGAGAGCACGTGGCTATAGGTTGTGTACATAAGTTTGTGTATGCCTTCGAATAAAGTTAGTTGTGAGTTCAGCGCTGTCCTGTATGTTCCTTCCTTCTGTCTTCGTCACATAGCACTGCCCCTTCAAGATTTTCACTAGGTCTAGCCCTGAAAGCCTTAGCCGGCGCCACACAGAGCCAAGGAAGGCGGACGTGCAACAAACCTTTTTAGTCCGATGGCGTCACGTAACGCGTGAACTTAGGCCACAAAAATGATGTTCCAAATCCACCCACATTCGCTTTGAGAGGCGCTGGCTAAGACAGCAATAACTAGATCTCATCATCAACATCAGCCTGGCTACGCCCACTGCAGGGCAAAGACCTCTCCCATACTTCTTCAAAAACCCCGGTCATGTGCTAATTGCGGCCATGTTGTCCCTGCAAACTTCTTAATCTCATCCCTCCACCTAACTTTCTGCCCCCCCCCCCCCATGCTACGCTTCCATTCTCTTCGAATCCAATCCGCAGCCCTTAAAGACCACCATTTATGTTCCCTTCTCATTAACATGCCCTGTCCATGCCCATTTCTTATTCTTAATCTCAACTAAGATGTCATTAACTCGCGTTTGTTCCCTCACCCAATCTGCTCTTTTCTTATATCTTAACGTTACATCCACAATTCTTCTTTCCATAGCTCGTTGCGCCGTCCTCAATTTAAGCAGAACCCTTTTCGTAAGCCTCCAGGTTTCTGCCCCATACGTGAGTACTGGTAAGACACAACTGCCATATATTTTTCTCTTTATGGATAGTGGCAACCTGCTGTTCATGATTTGAGAATGCCTGCCAAATGCACCCCAGCCCATTCTTATTCTTCTGATTACTTCAGTCTCATGATCCGGATCCGTGGTCACTACCTGCCCTAAGTAGATGTATTCCCGTACCACTTCCAGTGCCTCGCTGCCTATCCTAAACTGCTGTTCTCTTCCGAGACTTTTAAACATTACTTTTGTTTTCTGCAAATTAAATTTTAGAACCACCCTTCTGCTTTGCCTGTCCATGTCAGTGAGCATGCATTGCAATTGGTCTCCTGAGTTACTAAGCAAGGCAATATCATCAGCGAATCGCAAGTTGCTAAGGTATTCTCCATCAACTTTTATCCCCAATTCTTCCCACTCCAGGCCTCTGAATACCTCCTGTAAACATGCTGTGAATAGCATTGCAGATATCGTATCTCCCTGTCTGACGCCTTTCTTTATAGGGATTTTGTTGCTTTCTTTGTGGAGGACTACGGTGGCTGTGGAGCCGCTATAGATATCTTCCAGTATTTTTACATATGGCTCATCTACAGCCTGATTCCGTAATGCCTCCATGACTGCTGAGGTTTCGACTGAATCAAACGCTTTCTCGTAATCAATGAAAGCTATATATAAGGGTTGGTTATATTCCGCACATTTCTCTATCACTTGATTGATAGTGTGAATATGGTCTATTGTTGAGTAGCCTTTACGGAATCCTGCCTGGTCCTTTGGTTGACAGAAGTCTAAGGTGTTCCTGATTCTATTTGCGATTACCTTAGTAAATACTTTGTAGGCAACGGACAGTAAGCTGATCGGTCTATAATTTTTCAAGTCTTTGGCGTCCCCTTTAATATGGATTAAGAATATGTCGGTGTTCTTCCAAGGTTCCGGTACGCTCGAGGTCATGAGGCATTGCGTATACAGGGTGGCCAACTTTTCCAGAACAATCGGCACACCATCCTTGAACAAATCTGCTGTAACATAATCCTCCCCAGCTGCCTTCCCCCTTTGCGCAGATCCCAAGGCTTTCTTTACTTCTTCGGCGTTACTTGCGCGACGTCCAATTTCCCTAAACTATTCTCTCTTTCATTATCTTCGTTGGTGCCACTGCTACTGTATGAATGTCTATAGAACTCCTCAGCCATCCATATTAGAAATGATATTGCCAGCTTTGGGGGGGGGGGGGGGGGTGTTCTCTTAACGCACACATCTCATTCTTGCCTATTGCTAGTTCCTTCTTCACTGCTTTTAGGCTTCCTCCAATCCTAAGAGCATGCTCAATTATATACATATTATACTTCCTGTGTCAGCTACCATACGCTTGTTGATTAACTGGGAATGTTCTGCCAGTTCTATTCTAGCTGTAGGGTAAGAGGCTTTCATACATTGGCGTTTCTTAATCAGATCCTTCGTCGGCTGCGGTAGTTTACCGGTATCCGGTCTAACGAAGTTATCACCGACTTCTATTGCACACTCCTTAATGATGCCTATAAGATCGTCGTTTATTGCTGCAACACTAAGGTCCTCTTCGTGAGTTAAAGCCGAATACCTGTTCTGTAGCTTAATCCCGAATTCCTCTATTTTCCCTCTTACCGCTAACTCATTGATCGGATTCTTATTTACCAGTTTCTTCCATTCCCGCCTCAAGTGTAGGCTAATTCAATATATTACCATCCTATGGTCACTACAGCGCACCTTGCCGATCACGTCCACATCTGGTATGACGCCATGGTTAGCGGTGAGTATGCAGTCTATTTAATTTCCTTATCTTGCCATTCGGGCTCCTCCACGTCCCCTTTCGATTATCCCGCTTGCGGAAGAATGTATTCATTATCCGCAAGTTATTCCGTTCTGCAAACTCGACTAATAACTATCCCCTGCTTTTCCTATAACCTATTCCATATTCCCCCACTGACGTGTCTCCAGCCTGCTTCTTGCCTACCCTGGCATTGAAGTCGCCCACCAGTACAGTGTATTTTGTTTTGACTTTACCCATTGCCGATTCCACATTTTCATAGAAGCTTTCGACTTCCTGATCATCAGGACTGGATGTAGGTGCCTAGGCCTATACGACCTTTAATTTGTACCTCTTATTAGGTTTCACAACAGGACCTGCCACCCTCTCGATAATGCTATAAAATTCTTGTATGTTACCAGCTATGTCCTTGTAATTCAGGAATCGGTCTCCTAATTCTCGTTTCTCCGCTAAGCCCCAGTAGCTCAGGACGTGCCTGTTTTTAGCACTTTGTATGCTTCTTTTGTCCTCCTAACCTCAATGAGCCCTATTTACTTCCCATTTACTGCCCGCTGATTCCTCCAATAGCAGTGCTAGACTGGCCTCACTAGATAACGTTCTAGCGTTCAACGTTGGCAAGTTCAAATTGCAATGGCAGCCTGTCCGGACTCAGAGATTCTTAGCACCCTCTGCTGCCTCATAGGTCTGACCGCCGCCGTGGTCAATTACTTCGCAGCTGCAGGGGGCTGACGACAGGGGTTTCAGTGTTGTATTCTTATAGGAAGTTATGGCCAAATACTGTACCAGAGTGGCCAATCCTGGTCTGGAGAGGGAAACTAGTAGAGCATAAATACCTAAGTCAGTGCATGGTTTGACCGACGTCACCGTAGTCCGTACGACTGGTAGTGCAACGCACGCTTAATGTTGAGGTTGTGGGTTCGGCTCGCACTGGCGACACGTTATCTTCTTGTCAGCGTTCATATACCTTTCTTGATCATTTTCTACACTTTACATTTCAACCACAGCTAATTTATCCAATGTTTTCCTTAGCTTCCATGTCTGTCGGCTTTAAATGGCCATGAATACTTAAACTGAGCCCCTCAGTTCAACTTCTTCTCACCTGTAAACATGGTGAAACCCTTGTGGCATTGAAAACAGAATTCAAACTGACAATAAATGTTTTAAGGTCTAAAAGATAAAGCCATCCTGGTGTGCGTTAAGTTGTCTAAAATTATTACAAGAGACTTCAATTGCATCAGTGAGTGTTCAAAATAAAGAAGGATTTTAGAAGTATATATATCAGTTTCCTCATAATTGCTTATGCTTTCAAGTTTGACGCATTGCTTAGCAAAAGTTCAGGCAGCTTCGTATGTTAGTAAATAGCTATGTTCTATTAAAAATTAGTCATTCTAGCGCGTTCATGTCTTCTTTGTTGTATTCAATGAGCGTTTCCTGTGTTTGAAATCCCCCTGATTACTGCTAACTAAAGAAGATTGTCTGACATATGAAGCCTTTCTGATTCAAGCCATTGATAAGATTAACCAATCGCGTGTTAAATGAGCCGCCCTCATGATAAAATGAGCCGCGCGTGGTGCAGGCAAAACTAAATATAGAAAATATCTACACTACAATTCTCTTTGTTATGGAAGCGATAAATCCCCTGAAATGACAATGCGTATGTCCATAAGGTGGCTGATGTGACACCGTCATATTTGATCATATATAAGTTTTCTTTCTACTCTAGTCAAGGGCAGAAATCTAACAGACCGCTTGTGCGGTATAGAGATTTCGGCAGAGATATTTAAGACTGCTTACACGGGGGAATTCGAAAGCATTACGCCATTTGTAGACGTCGGCACGCCATGAGCGCGCTAATATTATTGGTTCATGACGTGGCGCCACCTTCACTTCACTTGCTGTGCAATCATGTGCCCAATAAGCCACGGAATAGGGCAGCACTTTAAGTCAGTCAGGGGGCTGCGACGTGACGTGTGCAATGAAGCACGCACTAGGCACAGTTTTAGTCTACCAGAACCGTGACGCCGCCGTGAAGTCGGGGAAGTGCGCTTGTAACGCAACCCCGATTCTAGCTTTCGAATCCCATTCAGACCTAAATTTACCTAATTGCCTTTGGAAAGCCATTAATGTACATTGTTTTCAGAAACCTCCATGAAAGCAGGGTGCTCCTGCTTGTACCTGTGTCTTTCTTGTGCTATGTAACCCAGTTCGTGTGACTACATGAAAGATGTGATGTCAGTCTGAGCATATTTTGCCGCGTTTTTACACTTTCCGTCAGCGATCATTTTTGGTACAATCTTTCAGTGACGCACACGTGAAGGCATTATCGCGCAATGAGACACATTATTTTTTAGTTTTGAAACCTTACGTGCGTACTCGTGAAAAGGCTGCTTTGAAGTGCTCACTGTCTGTTGCTGCTAGGCTGATTTCGCAGGCACTGATTTCTCAAAGATATCAATAAATTTACTGGCACCAATAGCGTGAAAAGTAGTTATTTCTTTAGTTAGTTTTCAAAACACTCGTCAAACAAGAAACATGCACCAGAAATGTTGACTTACTCTCAGGCAAAAGGCACAACCCTTCTTCATTTGGCGGTGTACAATCTTAAATAAGACAGAGTTACAAACCAAGCGCTGCTTTAATGAGTATTTTTCTAAGACTCATACAGCAAAATTGATTAAAAAAGTCAATCTATTGGTACAGTATAGTGTAACTATACTGCTTTGTTAGATCTTTTTACCTTCGTAATCTTCTTTTTTGCTGTTGTAGGTGTAGAACTAAATCGAGGGTCAGATTTATTTTTAAGAATCAATCTCTTCTTTTTTGTCTTCCTATATGGAATTCTTTTACATTTGAATCTAGAACGCAGGCTGAAGGTCGGGCTTTTCATGCGACATTTCTCGTTGGGATTCATTTAGGCTTCCTAGTTGACTTTGTATATAGTCACATATGTAGGTGTCGACACAACGGTGATAAACGAGTATATATTTTTCAACGATGCGTGCTTTCCTATGCACATTCATTTCAATTCTATTTTTGACGTGAACATATGGGATGGATGAGATGAATGTAGTTTATTTAATTAGGCATTGTTGAAATTCATATTGCGAGATTTGTGGCAAATTATGAACAATAACTCGCACCAGCAATGAGCCTTTCTAGGTTACGCGTATTTCGACATCCGGATAATATGCACAGGAAGGCCGAGCGCGTTCATAATTGTTATTCCAGGTTCCTCTGGTGCATGATATCTCAGCGGAATGCAGTTAAACATGGAGACCAACAAGCATTGTGCACTAAGGCTGTTCAGACCAAGTCCATGTCTCGTCTAAACTATTTGCACCACAGTTATATGGTTTCCAATGGGCATCCTTGAATTGTACATAAATAAAGCACATTTGAGCCACCAATTACTGGCTGTTGACTGGTAATAGAAGCGCTGTCATTTCAAAAAATAATCATTGCACAACCTACAATGATAACACGAAACAGACTGCTTTAAAGAAAACTCTAAATAGTGATGCAGCTGTAAATTTACCTATTGTCGTAACGTTGCCCATTCCGACTAGAAGTAGGCTCAGCACGAAAGCCGAGAGCGCTAGGAAGTACAAGTTCTGCATGTTTGTCCCGAGGTGAACGTGAGATGTGGTTTGTGTGGACATACTGGCCATGCTTATATAGCTTGATTATAATAAATTAAAAAAATACGAGAATAAGAAAGCTTGACCTGCCAAATTAACAGTCATTAGCCTGCCTGAGTAAATGGCAATGCACTGGTAAAATGTCAATGTTTTTTTTTTTTTTATTGTTCAGGAGTTCTGTTGTATAAAGGGCGTGGAATATAGTAATTGACGGCATTAAAAACCACATTCATTTCAGTCAGTGCACTTGACGTAGACAGACTGGAATCTTCTCTTTTAATTTTTTTGCGGCCAATGTTCTGCGAAACGGAAGCGCACCATGGTTAGCAATCCTGTAAACGTCACCTTAAACAGTGTATTGGGGCTATTTATTGAATATCTAGCTTGACGTACGTACATCATAGTGGCGTCAAATCAGACGTGTGCTTTTGCATTCTTTGTATAGAGGGACACTACTTCGGGGACTGATGTCATTGAATCGAAATGCCCAAACAGTTGCCTGCAACTCCTTCTTTGAAACTTGCTCTGGTTTCTTAGAAAATGTGCGCTAGCAGAAGTGACGTGCCAGCCTTTTCATGAGCTTGAAGTACGAAATATGCCCATGAAAGTCAGTGCCGTGGTCGTTTCGTACAGATGTCTCGCGTATCGGCTACTCAGATGTGCATTAACCTTTTAGCAAAAGAATTTCATTGCCGGATGCCTACAGAACTAGAATTCGTGATCAGCAGTTAGCTAATAAAGTCTGTGCATGGGGCGCGTTTATCTAGGTCAGTTGCTTGCCAGGGGCTCTAATCAGTAGAACGAAGCTTTCTTGAGCAAGAAAATGGGTAGCAGCACATAGGGCAGCAAATAGGAACTCATGAGCGGCAGCTAATAAGTTTCCTTGGAGCGAGAAGTCTACAACCAGTGCCCTCGGCCGGTACTACATGTAGGGCAGAAACTTGCACTTCAACAAGTGCCGCGCAACAAGCGATGTTACGGGAAACGTTAGGCGCAACTTTGAAACCTGGGAAAATAGTTGCGCAGTGAGTTATAAAGTCTGGACGCTTGATTTTCTAGTTGACATTAGGTGAAAATATGGAGCTGGGCAAGTGATGTAATGGATGTGGAAGTGGGCAGACCACACAATGCTAAGGGCGAGGAGTGGTTTTATTGCGATAGAAACTATATGGGCACTCCAAAGGCACATCTGTGGTCGGCGTTGCCATCGCCGTGCAGTTCCGCTCAAGATCTCACCGCGATGAGATCGTCGCCGAGCGCCGTGTGCTGATTGTCTGAGTGACAGTGCGCGAAGGTGAGCTGACGATCGCTGCTCAATCTCGGGCACGAAAGAGAGGAAGCGCTGTCTCCGTCACACGCAAGGCTCCGGGGTGAGGTACCGGACAGCCCGTGTGCCCGTGCTTGCCCGCCCGGGCCGTTGTATCTTGAAAGCCATCTTTCACGGGGACAACGTCCTTAGTTGGTAGGGAAGGGGGGAGGGGGCAGGCGCGCTTTTCTCGAGGCGGCGCGAAGGACCGATCCCGAAGGGAACGGACCATCGTGGCTCAATTTTGCGCGCCATATATGGACCAAAGCGGGGAGGTAGCGCGGGAGGAAGGGGGAGCTTCGACTCCGCCAACAAGTGCATAGCTTGCCCGGCCGTGTGCGGTTGCGCGCACTGTATCTTGACATGGATCAGCAAACGGCTCACAGCTTTGTGCTCGCTGTGTTCTCGTCGCTCTTGCTTTGAAGTGAAAGTCAGCACGAAGGTAACTTCGCTGACTGTTGCTGCTGCACATTTTCCTACCAGCATTCTTTTAGGGGCTCTTCACGCTCTTCGAGTGTGATGTGTTCATGTTTCCTTTTGTCCGCTGGCAGTATACTTGATAATTCAGTTAGTAAGCGAAGGTTTCCAAGCTTATACGGCCGATAAAACTCCTATGCTTACTTCCTATAGCTGCTTACTAATTTGTTATCGCAATTGATGCTTCGCCTTTCCGGCGAAACTGCGAACTTTTTTATTCACAGGAGCACAATCCATGACAAGCTGAGGAAAGCCAGTCGAGAACGGCAAAAATATTGTGTGGTGATAAAATTAGATAATTTGAAGCCACAACGTCTAGTTGGCCAGCACAAGACAGGGGTATTCAAAGATCGCTGGCAGAGGCTTTCGTTATCCAGTGAAAATAAAGGCCGATGATGATATTGATGATCTTGCATGCTCTTGAGTTTTCAGAAAGATTGCAGAATTTACAAAAGCTCACGGATTCTAACTAAGCAATAGTTCGTCCAAGTAAGCTCATAGATGTAAAAATCATTCACTTGCCTAGAAGTCCTGGATATTTCATGTAATTAACTCACTGCAGCACTACATGAAATACTGGCTTTCATATTTCAATGTTACATCGTGATTTCAGGGGAGAATTGAACGTCGATTCCTGTGGTTTCATTGAGCATTTAGCGAGATTCATGAGTTCCCTTCAAAAGTCACGCAGTAGCTCTAGTCGAAATCTTTGCGAAGCTAACTTCGTAAAGTCTAGATTCACAGTAGAAAGAAACAGATGATCGGCTGAAAATGTGACTGGTTGTTGCTACGGGCCCGACTATGTCTGTTGTCTCGATTAAGTAATTACGAGGCTTCCAAAACGAAGCGTAAAATTGAGATTTTAGAATACGCCACAGATGTAATGCTTGGATTATTAAGGATGTTTTGCAGGCAGTGAGAAAGTCCGGAAGCTTAGCAAAACATCCATTTTTGTAGGAACCATACAAATCAAAGGACACTGCATATCTGGCCTCCAAATGTTCACTTATATTTAAAAAAAGGGAGAGCAGTTGCATAAAGTTAGTTATTTATGTTTTGTCAAAACTTTCATTGACTTACTGACTGATTCATGAGATTTTGCTTTTCAAAGCAATTACACCGAAATTAGGGGCGTTCTAGTTGAAGGCTACGGAATAATTTTGACCTCCTATGGTGTCTTGCGGCTTAAGCTACGTACAGGAAAGGTTTCTCATTTCGGCTCCATTAAAATGTTGCTGCCGGGGCCAAGAATGCAGCCTGAATTGGCATACAGCTTCGAACCACTGTGGAATCTTTGTGGTTAACTTATCGAGTAAATAAGTGTAGGTTCGATTATTTCTGTTATTTAGTGCACTTACCATTATTTGCCTAGTTAGGGCATTTTGGGTCTATCTTGTCTCTTTTGCCAACCCATTGAACCAAGTGTTACAGGAGATTGGGCCATTTAGCTGGTAGTCATGATTCCGTCTTGTTAGTTTCAGTCTTCATTCGAGCTTCACCATTAGACCACTGGTACGCCACCGTCCTTAAACCATCATCGTGATACAGTCGTCATCATCACATCGTTGTCAGGCCGTCGTCATCGCGTTGCCGTCGTAACGTCGTCATCAACAGAGAAACTTGATCCGCTTTCGTCTTGCAGTCTTCATGGCCCCGTCATACCGCTTTCATCCTTTCATCGACATAATTCCTGCAGTAGGGTGAGGGGCAACTACACATTCGCTTGTCGCTTTTAAACAGCGACATTATGGCTTTTTTGCTTGCGCGTTGGCTGAAACATGCGCACTACATGGTGCTACGAGCAATGTCCCCATTGATAATCACCCTACTGAGAATATTTTAAAGAAATACTTGTAAAGGTTTCAGTAGAATCCCAAACAAATCAATAGAAGTCATTTATAAGGCAGCCCCGCTGTATTGAGCAGTGGAAAATTACAATGGCATACCTGATATTTTTTCACTATAAAGGCAAACATGAAGCGGAACAAAGAACTTATACTAAAGGTAACATTTCAACTAAAATAAACATGTAGGCATATCTACCAACAAATAAACAATAATTAATTACGCTACAGAACCTATTGTCTGAGACTACAATTGTCTTCACTCACAGATTTCTCAAGGAACTTTGAAGCAAAAGAAAGAGCTGTTAGAAGCATCAAGATACATATTGAATCAAAGAAATACTGAACACTTCGATTTTAACAGATAGCATTTGCACAATGCAAGCACTAAAGGAACACCCAAACGAAAATTCGTTCGTTGAAAGACATAAAATCAAATAAGTAAAATGTACATATAATACAAGATTACGTTACCATTTGTCAGAGTACAGTTAGAAAACTTGAAAAATGAAATGGGATATGAAATAACTACATATTTTTCAATGTATAGTACTCAAATCGATGTACACATAACTGCATAATTTATCAAAAAGTCTAACTCAATTAAAACTTGAAAAATGAAATTGGAATTGCAAAAGACACATGCAGCCATACGGAATAAGGATGTGAAATCACTATCACAAAGTACTCGTTAGGATCATTATAGCCGATAAGTCATTCCTTGGCATTATTTCACATTACATCACAAGCTATATATTTCTAGAGGAGGAACATTGTTTGTTAAGATAATATGTGCAAAACCTTATTGTACATTTATTGACTTGTCAATCACAACAGACGAAATAAATAGTTGAGTGGCATCTTGAAAACAAAATATTTAACGAACGAATTCCCCGAACGCAAAAGCAATAAATATTATTAGAAAGATAACAAGAAAATTGCAGTTTCGCCCGAACGGTGAATCATAAATTACGAATGAAAATTGTAGACAGCTAAACAAATTAAGGATAGTAGTTACATGATCCGTATATACTTTTAAACATTCGCTTATTAACTAAATTACCAAGCGTGGTGTCAGCGCGCACCCGCAAACATGAACACGTCGCACTTTATAACCACGGATGCTCGATATCAAAGTGCTGGTGGAGGAAGCACGGCTCCAGAAGCGAGCGAAGTGACCTTCGTGATACCCATCACTTCAACGCAAACTGAGCGGTGAGCGGTATGAACCATCTTCGCACCAAGACACTGTCCCCAGCACAGATCGCATTCAAGGTACGGCACGAACTAGCGCGCGCGGCTGCGCAGTCCGCCGTTGGTGGCAGCGAACAACGCCGCCTTGCCTCCTTGAACTCTCCCCCCCCCCCCCCCCCTCGGTGCCCCACGCGATCGACGGAAGACGGCGCACTTCTTTCCTGCTTTCCTCCCTTGCAAGCGAGATGGAGCCGCGATCGCAGCCTCTCCTCGCACGCTTTCCCTCGCACGTACACCTTGGGGCCCATGGCGACGGTGTTATCGCCATTATACTTTGCTCTGAAAATCTCGGCGACACCGATGGTTAGGATGGCGGCGAAAATTACCCTTGAGTGTGCATGTAAGTGCTATCGCAATAGAATATCGTTTTTGTTTTGCATGCCATAAAATAGGCTAAAGTGTCATCCCTGTCAGTACGATACTCACTCTCTCCCTTGCCTGACAATATATTTCCATTGCTGCTGTTTCCAGTACGATTTATTTGTCACAAAATAAAAGTGGGTTTATGGGAGTCTGCATTATGTGCCATTATTAGCTTGTCCTGCTTGACGAATAATGTAAGAATTGCGACTTTCCGAATGAAGAAAACAGCTTGTTACTGTATAAATTGCACGAAAATTAACAAGTTCCAGGCAATGCTTTGACCACTGATATCTTCAAATTTACTGTTCTGGTAATCAGTTGGCTTGAAGTATAATCATTTGTTTACTTTACATCGTGATTTCAATTTGGTTTAAGTCACTTGCTGCGTCGTATCACCTATGATAAAACACAGAAATGTAGCAGCTTTCCTACAAACTTCAAAGTGAAAAGAGCTTATCGACCTATTAAAGAGAGTTTATCGACGTATTATTCGCAAATGTTCATTACAATGACATCAAACTTAGAAAACCTGTTCTCTCGTTTTCAATTCATATGGAAAAGTGTTACTTTGCAGTCGTCCACATTCCACATTTACTATCATTCAGGATCTGATGCTCGTGTACGTTTTTCTCATTTATCACGTACTAGCCACATGGCACTCGACATTTGCAATGGGAGTGATGTGCGAAAAATTTATTGGAATATCAGTGTCATGCGCATTTCCTACAAATGAATGCCTCATATAACTAATATCTTAGCCCTACCCTATGTACACGTATAGGAAGAATGGCTTTCCGATATTGTAAACGAGGGCAGATAGTTGATACTAAATAAATATTTAGGGCGTCTTCATCAAAAGAAACTATGGGGTTTAACGTGCCAAAACCACTTTCTCATTATGAGGTACGCCATAGTAGGGGACTCAGGAAATTTGCACCACCTGTGGTTCTTTAACGTGCACCTAAATATAAGTACACAGGTGTCATCGCTCCCATCGAAATGCGGCCGCCGGCGCCGGGATTTGATCCCGCGACCTCCTGCTTAGCAGCCCAACGCCATAACCACTAAGCAACAACGGCGGGTTCTTCATCAAAACAGTCAAATGGTAAAGTGTGCTTACCGATGATATAATCGTTTATTGAATGCGACTACTGTGCTATTAAGGCAAATAGTTTGTCTGTGGAGGCCAGCCGATCCCAGTGTTCCACACTGGGATCGGCTGGTGGCAAATGGTCTAGCGCATAACAGTGCCAGCGAGCGAGGGCTCCGCCACTCGCCAGTCGAGGCCTAAAAAAGTGACCACTTTAACAGAAAAGTGATAGCATCGACAACAAGGGCAGCGAGGATGCCTGGCGTGCTGCAGCGAGAGGACATCCAAGTAATCGTGACGCCGTCGGGACGCCTACATCGCAAGAACACAGACTGGGATCTTTGCGTCGACCATCATAGCGGCGGCAAGGGTTTCGAGAGAAAACGGTGCGGCGGGTACCTTCTGCCCCAACCTACACCAGAATATCATGGTTGCGAGTACCCCCGATAAGGGGCCTGCTTTTTCCTATGCCAAGATTCAGGCCATCCGCATCGGGCACAAGATACACGAGGTAGGCACGTTCCAAACCACACCATATATGGTACGGTCAAGGTGATTATTCGAGGCATTCCCATCGCAGATACTCCGGCGAATATTCACCGGAACGTTGTTTACTCAAGAAATCCATTTGCAAGAGGGGCGCAAAGAATTGACAATACAACTAGCGTATTTATATGTTTCGAAGGCCGAAAGGTTCCAAATTATGTATGTTACGGCCCTGTGTTAACGAGGTGCAGTCTGTACCGCAAGTATTTCGATCTCTTCAAGCAGTGCGGCAAAGTAGGCCACAGAAGAAACGTTTGTCGTAACTCGAATATGAAAGTGTGCTTCGACTGTGGGGCCAATAACTCTGTCGATGGCCACGAATGTAACCCTAAATGCAAGCTCTGTGGGGGAGAACGCGAAACGGCCGACAGAGAATGCAAGAACAAATACAAAACTCCCTACGTAGTAACGAAAAGTCAGTGTGAGCGGAAGATGGCGGAACAGCGCGTACAGCAACAACTGGCACCCGGAGAGTTTCCACGGTTGCTGACGACAGCAGAAGCGAGCGCCACAGCTGGTCGCCATAAGTCACGCTCGTGCGAGGGCAGCAGCGAAAGTCGAAACAGTAGCATGAACCGCCTGCAGTGATGCCAATCCAACAAGAGAGTCGGCTGGGCAGACGCAGTAAAGTCGGAGAGAGCCGCAAGAGAGAGCAGCAGCAATTGCAGCAGCAACATCGACAAAGCAGCAGCAGTCACCACCATTGCAATGTGGCGGAGAGAAATCGAAAGACGAAATTGAGGCGATGAAGGCGCTTAGAGAAGCAAACAAGGCGTCGTAGAAGAAGAACACTGAACTAGAGGTGACAGTCAATAAGATCAATAAGGAAAGGGCAGAGATCAAGAGAATGATGGCGGTGCAGCTACAGCAGCAGCAAGCACAGCAGTTATCGCCACCGCCACAGCAGATGGCAATGACCGTAGATGAACCAGAAGCAGCGGTGAACCCGAGCACAGAGAACGCAGCCGCGGCGTTTCAGGCATACAATAGAAGGGCAATTAAAAATCTTAAATAGCGAAGACTCAGCGATAGGGTAGATAACCTTGACAATAGGCTCAACCGCTTTGAAGAGTACATTCGCACGACGTTCACCAAGACAATCACCGACCGTTTCATAGCAATTCAACTGACGTACCAGCGATTTGCTACGACAGTACAGAATTTGGCGACGCAAATGGCTAACTTTCAGCAAACATGGAGAGGACATCCAACCACCGCTACCACAACATCAGTGAAAGGCCTCTTGGTCTGGCATTGGAATTGCAACGCTTTTGCTCGCAAAAAGGGTGTACTTCAACAACACTTAGAACAAGAAAGCCAGATATCATCATGTCGCAAGAGACCCTCATTGAGGAAGTCAAGCTCTCAGGTTACCGGTCGCATGCCAGCCCGCCAAGCCTCTGGGCGGCGGCCGGCAGTAACGGCACGGGAGTTTGCACCTTGGTGAGAAAAGACATCAAGCACGTCGAGCACGAGTTGTTGAGCAAAATGCCAATAGAGCACACCGTGGCAGAGGCGGTTACCGGGAAGAAGCAGAAGCAAAGCACTTTTCTGATAAGCGTGTACAGTAGCCCGTCACACGGAAAGTAGAAATTCAAGGCACTGTTACACAAAGCTTGCAACGTTGCGGGGCTCAACAGCAGGCTGGTAATCAGTTGGGACTTTAACAAGCCGAATCAAGCCTGGGGTTAACCCAAAATATTGGCAAAGGGCAGGGACTTAATGCAAGATGCTACAGACTTCGGACAAAATCTGTTGGTTGGACTAAAACCAAATCTGTTGCACTAAAATGTTGGTGACCGTTACGTCATAATCGCCTAGGCTACCTTATCGGCTGTTTCCACGGAGGTCTGGCAGGAGCGGGATGCATGCTGAGCGTAATACCTTTATATACACGGATGCGTCGAATGAGGTAAAACACGCCACAGCCACGCTCAGACAATGCGCGTACTTCACCTACAATAATCCGCATGATGATCATAACTCAAACTTCATTCTTTTCTGAATATGATGTCAAACAAAGTTTGCTCGGAACCAACTACTCGTCTTTACACCACACTGATATATTCAGAAACGTCACTTCATTCTCTTCAAGCATTGTTGATCTCTCAATTGACGCCATTCATACTTTGCGATTTGATTGATGTTCTTAGGCCGTTATCATGGTCACAGCCGGCCCTTGTCACCATGTATCGTGCCAGTGTGTACCAATCACGGAGACAATGTATGCCTCCGGGATTCAAAGTCCCATAATTGCCCGAACAGATTGTAAATGAACGTGTATTCAGCAATACTGCGTCATAATTGCGCTTGAATGATGATCGCGTTTCCATAGAGACTCATTTTGAGACCGGCACGGCCAGAATTTTAAACATTACTTATTCATAATCATCGGCATTCTTGCGTCTTGTTTTTTAACAAACCAATCAGTCTGAATGACGTGCAGTGCCCTAAAACGTCTTGAGATTTCATTGCGTTCGGTCTTAACAAGCAGTGTGCGATTCAGATGAACTGCTCAATGTCCTCACCAAACACGCAGATTGGAAGAAACAACTGTCGAGCTGAATTTACAGTTGATGAAGTCGAGGGTTCAATGGAAGCCCATCTGGTCGGGATGAAGCATGAAGCAATAACACGACGGACACCGACCAATAGAAGTACTAAAAACGAATAAATCTAAAAGACGTTTCAGTTTCCCTACGGAAGCTTTGTCCATAATGGGTTGATGGAAAGTTGATGGAAGTTATCGGGCAAGAAGAAAACCTGAAATCGAGGCTGTATCTTGAATCACTGGAGATAGAGAAAACACGTCACACGTTCAATCGCAATGAGGAAACCCTCCCCCCGTCTTAAACGCGCTGATACCATCCCGTTCTGAAGTATACGTAATTACGGTCTACTTTGCTTCAACCCACTGTGCACAAGACTTCCGTGGTTAAGCCGAAACGTCTTTAAGAGTTATTCCTTTTTAGTGCTTCTTTTGGTGGTTGTCCGTCGTTTTATTGCTTCATGTATTTAAGGTTGTTTGCATTCTATGCGTCGATATCATGGTACAGTGGCCCCGTCGCCAACGCGAAGATGTGCTGCGCGCGTGTCTTTTGCTTCTCAAACCCTATACAAAAAAATCCATGTCGCACATCACTCCTCGAATTTTCTCGATAAAGTCAGGGTAACTGCTGTTCCAGTTGTGAGGCGGCAAATTGTGGTTGTCGTGTGGCATCCAGAGCGGCCTGTTGACAGCATGCGGTTACAAACGTTACAATGAGACTTCGTGAGCAAGCCCCTTTCATATTATCCAGAATATATCTCAGTTTCCCCCAAAAGGCGAAGCATCGATAGCGATAGCAAATGAGTAGACAGCTATATATAGTAAGGTAGTAGTTTATCGTCCATATAAGCTTGAAAACATTCGCTTATTACCTAAATTAACGAGCATTGCACCAACGCGCACAGGGACACATGAGCGCATCACGCTGGACGGCCGCGGATACTAGCAGTCAAAACGCTCACATAAGGAAGCGCGGCCGCAGCAGCGAGCGAAGTGACCTCCATGTTGTATATCGCATCAACGCAATCTGAGCAGCGAGAACGCCGCGTTCACAATGGTATGAAGCATCATCGCACGTAGACACTGCTTCCAACGCGGATCGCTTTCAATATACGGCGCGCACGGCTGCGCAGTATGCATTTGCTAGAAGAGTACAGCACGGCCTGCTCCCTCTCCCCGCTCTGGTGCGCCGCGTGCGACAGAACACGGCGCGCTTCCTGCCCGCTTTCGTCCCTTTCAAGCGCGACATTGAGGCGCGACCATCGGGTCCCCTCACATGCTTTCCTTCGTTCATACAGCATACGGCCCGCGACAAGGGAGTTATCGCCCTTAGACTTTATACTGAACATCACGGCGACGCCGGCAGTGAGGATGAAGGGAAACAATTCCACAGGAGTGCGCATATAATTGCTACGAAAATAAAGTTACTTTTTGCTTTGCATGCCAGCAAATGGTCACAGTACCATCCCTAACACTGCAATACTCACTCTCTCTTTTGCCTGCCAATTTGTTTCATTGGCTGTTGCTTCCGGTGGGCTTTACTAGACGCAAAATTATAGTGGAGGTTATGGGAATCTGCGTTATGTACCAATATTAGCTCGTTTTGTTCGGGAAATTTTTTCGGGATTACCACCATGCGAATAATCAAGAAAAGTGCTTGTGGCTATATAATTTGCGCTGACGAGGCAATGTTTTGGGGGCTACGTTCATAAAGTCTACTATTTTGTTAATCAAATGACTTGGTGGAGCATGAGCGTCAGTGTACTTTACAATGTGACTAATTTGTTTCAAATTAATGGCGACGCGATATCCACTAAAGTAAACCGCTGGGTGGCTGCATGTTTCCTGTGAACTTCATAGGAAAGCGAGTTTATCGACATATTCATTGACCTCAACCGATAAAATAACACCATATGTGAAAATTCCTTTCTTGTTTTGAATTCATAGGGACCTGTGCTTTTTTGCAGGTGCCCACATTCCATGTTTACTATAGTTCATGATCTCCTCCTCGTGCATGTCATTCTCATTTGAAGACGCACTAGCGTGACAGCATTTGACATTTGCAGTAGGAGTGACGAGCAAAAAAATATTATGAATGTCAGTGACTTGTGCATTTCCTACAAATGAACGCCTCAGATACAAGCTTTGAGCCACATCCAAGGCACACGTATAGGAAGAATGGCTTTCCGAAATTGAAAAAGAGTGCAGATACTTGATACTGGATAAATAATTAAGCACGTATTCATCAAAATAGACGAGTGGTCAAGTGTCCTCAAAGATGATGAAATCGTTGATTCAATGTGACTACTGTCCAACTCAGCAAAATTGTTTTTCTGTTGGAGGCGCCTACCTTACGTTTTATCATTCCTACCAGTCAAGACGTGTTATGAATCTGTAGTTTAACCGCCTAATGCAAATGTAACCATAATCAGCATAATCATAAGTCACTTTAATGGGTGGAGTTTTAAAGGAAAATGACAATTCGAAAACTGCACTACAAGATTTAGCGAGAAGTTCGACGAACTACTTCTTGTCAGTGGTGTTATTAATGCGATAGCGTTAAGATCTAAAATAAAAATCGGATTATACACTGCATGGTGTCCCTTACATTTCACATAAAAAATTTTCAGTTCATCACAAAATTGAGGGGCTTTCTCGAGTTTTATGAAAAATGGTAATGTACTCCATGATGATCTGGCTGCAGTGTGAACTCTCTGTTTGTCATAATTAGTGCGCACTTTGGGCAGAATGAAGGTATTATGTAGTGCGAAACGAATTGAGTTAGTATTTGTTAGAGATGATATAGGAATGAACGATAATGCGATTTTGTCATTTATTAGTTTGAAAAGTGGCAAGGTTGTCTTTGACAAGGGCTACAATGTCTAGAATGTTATTTGCTTGTAGCAGCTGTTTAGCATTGGCGGTGTGTGGATTCGCCGCGATTATTCTGATTGCCTGGTTTTAAATGGTTCGTGTCGGCTTTAGGTGAGTAGTGTACGTGTTACCCCAGGAGGTTATGCAGTAGCTAATGTGAGAGTGTACAAACGTGAAATAGAGTGAGAGCAGCACAGATCGTGAAATAAATGGACGTGCCCTAAAGAGAATGCGTATTCCATGTGATAACTTTTTTATATTGACTTATATGGCGATGAAATTTCAGGTTGCAGTCAATAACACGTAAGTATGTGAACTGTTCACTTGCCGATAATAAATTGTCCCCAATGAAAATAGGCAGAGTTATTTATGCCGCAGTTTTCTCAACGATGTCATTTAATACACCGACACTTGCTTCCAAATTTTCAACCTGTTTTTACGTTCACGTCCATTAAGCCCAATTGACTGCAACTTTAACAGAAATTTACCCACAATGTCGTCAGCGAGTTGGCTCCAGTCAGTTTCCAGTTTAGCCTCAATTGCTTCAGTCCTCTTGGCAAGATCTGAATTTGTCGGCAATTTGCGTTCGCAACATAGCATATCCAAACAGCTTCACACACAACAGCATAAAGGAAAAGAACAGAAAGAAACTACGGCAGCAACGACCACGAACAGGTCACACGCAGAAAATTAGGCAAGATTTTAACGAAACTAACCTGCACATTCAAAGAAAATACGTGAGGAAATGATTGCTGCGCCGTCACTGACACCAGTGAAGCCTCGGTGATGGCCCTGCTGCTATGAGCGATGCTCAACGAAGTTGACCACACCTGTTGGGCTTGCAGGAAGCTGTCGTTCACGGAAACGAATGCTTGATTTCCACGTGCGAATGTTGACAGGCAGCTGGCCAAGATAGATGCAAATTCAGAGAAAATACGTGAGGCAATGCTTGCTGCGCCGTCGCTGCCACCGTATAGAAACATACGTGGGATTGTAGCCTAATGGAGAGAACATCTGGTAGCTATCTAGCTTTTTTTGAAGTATTAGCTATTGAGAAAAATATCAGCAGTCACAGCCGTGACATTCTCACAGAAAGCTTCGCTTAACAAGGAGTAACAGAGGAAGAACCAGGCGTGGCATTCGCGTCACTAATGTTATGACGTAGTCGTCGTTAGAGTCACAAAGCTTGCTTTAAGTGAAGTAGAACTGGCTTTGAATTAGAACGTTTTGCCTTGAACCTGAGCCCTTCCGTCTAGGTGCACTCCAGCCAAATGTTTTAGGATATGTTATTCTATCTTTTAGTGCTTTTTCTAAGGGAGCAAAAACGTGTGCTCATACTATTCGAAGCAGCATGAACTCCACTGTTAAACAGGAAACATAAGCAAAACTGAAGCAAAAGGAAAAAGAATATTTAAAAAAGGCTATATTGCACTGGCTATATTAGAATATGGCGGTACTTGGAAATCCGGTATTTCTAGCAATTTTCGCTTGTCAAGGACTGTACAAGTAATATAAGAAATAAGCTCCTAGGCAAGTTCAAACCGAGAGGCGTCACAGAAGGTTCCATAAAAGTCAAGAGGAGCAGTATTTTTTATCGATGTCTTTTGCGATGCTCTGCGTTTTGGCAGCTCTCCCGTTTCGTCAGCAGCTAGAGAGGCCTTTTGACCGTTTTACCAATGCTATCAGCCAGTCGTAAACGGACTATAATAAGTGTGCCGTAGTAGAGAGCGCAAGGCATAACTACGGAATAGTTGCCCAGCATTTCTTATTCTTAAAGAATACCCTGGTGCTCTACTTGCCAAAGCAATGGGCTGATAGGCGCACAATAATAGGGAAGTCCGTAATTATGTTGGCCACGTTAGTTTCCTGACTTCCACACATTTCAATGCAGGGTGTAGAACCAAAGCTGAAGAAATTCTAAAACCATAGTTCAACTGATTTTTCCAACAGAACCGGAACCATACCGAACCGCGATTTTTCTGCAACCTCGAAGCTGATACTGAACCATAATTTAGTGGAGGAACCGTCCCAAAATGATTTGACAAATCACAGCCAAGGAGTCAGAGCAATTCTGGTAACCTGCCGGTCGCTTTCTGACTCTTTTGGTAAAACAATTTCACTTGCCAGAGTTTTTTCAATTATTAGAACCCAATAACATTTTCACTGTTTTGAGTAAGTACAGTAAAACTGGGATGAGTAAAGTTGATGAGGTTAGTGAATATAGTAGAAAATCGGAACTATATTGAGGAAATTTCATGAAACATGCTTTATTCTTTTTTAGTGCTTCAATGGCGTCCCTTTTAATGTCTACTGTACCGTTATGTGAGTAAAACCAATTGCAGGTCCTCTCATTTATGGTGAAGCTAGACCTTATTTAGGAAAATGCTTTCGAAGAAGAGCCACACCAGAGTTTAGGAACGCGTAATCAGGGTTCCTATGGAAAATAAGTTTTCTAGTACAAATTAATATTTGAGGCTAATTTTCTCGAAGCTCCAGTATGCATGGTATTACTGAAACATGCCCCTGCGCCAACCGATTCCAAATAGCACCCACAAATTTTCTCATTTCGTCGCACTACCTAGCCTTCTAACGTCCTCTAGTGCAGTTCCCTTCTCTTGGTACCCATTCTGTCACTCTAATGGTCCAATGGTTACCTACTCTACGCATTACACTACCTGCCCAGCGCCTGTTTTTTCTCTTCATGTCAATTAGAATGTCGTCTATACCCGTTTGGTCTCTGATCCAAACAGCTATTTTTCCGCCTCTTAAAGTTATGTCTAGCATTCTTCGCTCCATCGCTCTTTGCGAGGTCCTTAACTTTTTCTCAAGTTTCTTTGTCAGTCTCCAAGTCTCGCCCCATGTGTCAGCAACGGTAAAATCTACTAATTGTATACTTTCCTTTTCAATGAAAACGGTAAGTTCCCATTCAGGAGCTCACGATGTCTTCCGTATGCCATAGAAACCATTTTTATTATTTTGTGAATTTCCTACTCATGGTTAGAATTCACTGCGAATAGGTGACCTAGGTAGACGTACTCCTTCACAGACTCTAGAGGCTGACTAGCGATCCTGAACTCTTGTTAACTTGCCCGGTTATTTATCGTTATCTGTGTCTCCTGCATATTAATCTTCAACCCCACTCTTACATTCTCCCGGTTAAGGTCCTCAATCATTTGTTCTAACTATTCCGTAGTGTTGCTGAATAGAACAATGTTATCGGCAAACCGAAGGTTGCTGAGGTATTCGCTGTCCATCCTTGGTCCTAAACCTTCCCAGTTTAACAGCTTGAATACTTCTTCCAAGCACGCAGTGAATTTCATTGTCCTCATGTGACGCATTGTATTTTCAACAAAACTCTCGCGAGACCAAATTAGAGACAATAAATTCAAGTCCGATAACCCTGTCAATCCTGATCATAACTTTAGCTTTCATGTTTTATTGCAGTGTGTAAAAGCTGCCCACAAATGATCTAGTATGCTTACTAGTACCACGACAACAAGACTATAGAGTGCATCAGTTTCAGTGGAACCAGTGACAGCTGCAATAATTTTGACACTTTGGAGGCCTGCGAGCACAGGTGCGGGTTGTCAACCTCCAGTAATGAAGTTGAAGAATAAGAGCTCTGTTAGTTCGAGGCAGACTGATAATTTGAATAAGCGACGAGTAGCTGTTTAATTCCCCTCATCTTGCACAAAAGGTGCTGCGAGAATCGAAGTAGTTCCATTCGATATTTTCCGTCCCACGTTTCCTAGAAATGATGTCGCTGTCAAGCTTTTTTTGTTTTCCGGCTGCACAATAATGAAAACCATTAAGTAATACTCCAACGACAGACACACTATATTCCAGACAACTTCCCAACAAACTGAGTTTGGCATTATGCTTCATTGTAATCTCTGAGTCAAACGTAAAGCTTAGTTGGACCGCCATATACCACCGAAGTTAGCTGGGGTGTATTGATTGGCTCAAGCGTAGCTCTACCATAAATATGAATGAATACAATTGGATCTTGTAACGCACAATTTAGACGTCCTATAGAGTTCTCACATGTATAAAAATCCCGCTTTCGCACTGCATTGCGAGATTTCAAATGAAACGTTGGCTTTTGTAAGAAGTTCGAGAAAAAAAAAACACTACAAGGCAGCTGCCGCGCATATCATAGCGCGTGCCTAGCTTTCATAAAAACTAACTAGGTGGCACAGCTGTTTCGCTACCTCGTTTCACTGACCCATGTTCTTAGACGCTACGTGAATGAAGCTATAGGTTCAGCACTAGGCAAGGGAAAACCGCTAGTAAGACATGTAACATGATTCAAGATGCACGAAGGTAAGACGTGCAGACGCGGACACAATAAAGGACCAGAAAACACAAACGCCTAAATTGAAGTGAATTGCGCGCTGTGGCTGAAAATAAAGTAGACACAAAGCTTATCTGGACATGCTTAGCTATTATAGCAACACCTGTCAATCTGGCACACGTGTGTGGTTACGCGAGAGAAGACTGCTTAGGTTATTTAGTTCCTTTTTATGGAAGGTATTCAAAGGCTGGCTCGCGCATGCGCTTCCACTACGATTGATGCCCCACTCCTCGACCATTATACGCATTTCTTCGTTCTTCTTCTGTGCCGCTCTTGTGTCTAAAACAGCACATTCATCGAATTTTAGTGTGCATTTAGGATTTAAGCAACCCCAACAAAAGATTAGATGGTAATTCTTCAGGTAATTACATTTTACGCTCCATTTATCCCTGATTAACACAACGGCCTCTCCGCCCCACGTAGAAGTGGCTGCAGCTGAAAGCTACACTATATACACCAGTACGGCAGTACATAAGTTTGTTCGTGCCTTTAACGAAACAAATGGCTGCCCGCCTTTTGTCTTTTACCTAATCTAGCTTCATAATTTTATTGCACAATAGAAATGCGATTTGTTGAATCAGAAACAAGGTTATTTTCGTGATTAGTATAATAGCGCATTTTTCGGTACACGGATCTGGCGGCACCAGCACCCAATGATTATAAGATTGAGATTGGGAGTAGTGAATTCGACTTCTTTCACGTTGCCCAGTGCATTTTTTATAAGCATATTTGGGATATTTCCTGCTTTTCGGCGTATAAGCTCGTTCGGGACTGTGATTTAGATGAAATTGTGATAAACCCCATGGGACATTGAGGTGCATCTATATTATTGACCACTAAACACAAAGGAGACTGATTGAACTGAAGGTATACGTTTTTCAAAGAGTACATCATGCGTGTATTCACCACCTTTGAGCTCTGGTGTAGTCGTCTGACACCATAACAGTAGCATCACCAACAATTGTAAAATTAAAAAGAATTCTTCTTGCATCAACCTTCTTAGAGCTCTTCTGTAATAAGCATATCAAGTAAGAAAAATATTTGCCTTGAAGAAGAAATTTCTGGCCGAGAGGGTTAACATGAATGATGCAAACGGAAAGTTCTTGCATCATAAGTTGCTGTAATATTGTGGCGAATTGTGACAGCGATATGCTATCACTTCAATAAAATAAAATAATTGGTAGAGAATGGGAACACAAAAACTAAATGCAAAATCTTTTATTGAGCAAGATTTTCAACAGTATAACCAAAACCACTTTGAATAAGTTCCACATGAAAGCTCCCCTGTGATATCAAGAATATTTTCATACACAAACCTGGAATTAATATTGAACAAGCACATTAGAGCCAGTAAATGTAATTGCGCATATATAATCTAATTACCTTAACCCTACACAGGCACGCGGAATGTATTTTTATAATCAGTTTTGTACATTTAACAATTTTGTTTAGCTCTCGTTTCATCGAAGATACTTGTTTTTCATGTTAGATATCAAACACAATGGTAGCGGGCACGTAATGCGGGCGGGTGAAAATATATCTAGTGCGCTTCACTAGAACATAGTAATTTAGATATTATATGTAGTACCCATCAGCCTAGTACCCATCTGCCTAGCAGGAAGAGCTCTCCCAGGGTTTTCAAATCAGCCCTGTTCAGCGCTAGCTCATTTGAACTTGCGCCTGCAAATCTGCTAATTTCATCGCAACGTTTAGATTTCTGCCGTTTGAAAAGCAGTCACCCCACTTCCGTCCGCGGTTCTTTTCCCTCGGCACCCTTTCTGAAACTCTGATGGCCGACCGCTTGTCGAGCCAACGCCGCATATACCATGCCCAGCTTCATTTTGTTCTCCTAATACGCACTAGAATATCGGCTAACCCCATTTGATTCTTGTGCACACCGCTTACTTCATCTCTACTAATGTTACGACTAAAAATTTTAGTTCGATTGCTCCTTGCGCGGTCTTTAAGTCTTCGAGCTTCTTTGTTAACCTCCAAGTTTCTTCTCTATATGTTAGCACCGGCAGATTGCAATGATTATACACTTTTCGTTATATCAACAGTGGTAGGCCTCCAGTCACGATTTGGTAATGCCTACCGCTTGTACTTTTATCTATTTTGATTCTTGTATAAATTACTTTCTCATGAGAAATGTCTCTGTGAGTAATTCAGCAAGATAAATGTACTCCTGCACCAACTGCAGCGGCTGACTGGCGATAACAAATTATTGTTAAATTACTAGGCTAATAAATATTTGTTGTCGTCTGAATACTATTAATGAATATTCCACTTATTTCGGTTAAGTCACTCAATAAATTCTTGCAATTCATGCCCAGAGTGGCTGAACAGGTTAAAGTGATTTGCGGAACGGAGGTTTTTGGAGATATTAGCTGTCCATCCCCACTCCTAAACCTTTCCTATCTAATTGCTTGAGTTCTTATTCGAAGCATTACCAAAGCGGTAATGCCCATTTCATTTTGGCTTGCTGTCACGTACGAATCAATGACAGCTTCGCTGGCAGGGCGATGTATTGCTAGCGATTACAAGGTGTAGCGTCACGCTAGCACTTTCATTTGGGGACCCTATCCTGAAATTCAGTCGAAGTAAATTGTTATGGGTTCTATCCAAATACTCTCGTATATTTTTCTTTTTTGTACCCCTTTCAATGATACGTTAGTGATTCTTCCTAGTTATATTGCTTATCTTTTACTGCTTAATTTCAGCTTTCAATGCCACTCACTCTACGGCAGTCCTGAAAGTTCTTTCGTGGTTATAACTTGGGAATTTGCACTCGTGTCCTGGGCAATCTCCCATACTGGTTTCGAGCCATAAGTTGGGCAACGAAAATAACGACTCTTCTCATTGTCAATTTCTTGTCCACTTTCTTTATAGGGAGGAATGTTCGACGAATGGGTTGGGTAGCAACAGCAACAATGATTGCACGAACGAGGTTGCAACTACATGCGTGGTTACCCTTTCGCGCAAAGCAGCACATAAGACAACTGCTGCAAGTTGGAACGAACAGCGCACTGCTGAGGGAAACATCCGTCGCCTAAACGTTCGAGTATGGGGCTTCTGGGCAAGATGCCATATATATATACGTATGGGTGTGTGAACAAAAAGGGCCCATTTATAATAATCACATCTCATGACGCCAAAAAAAGCAGCCACCAAGGACAGCATAAGGGAAATTACTTGTACATTGTAATTGAGTTAACGAACTGATAAATTAATGGAAATGGAAGTGGATCAAAGAACTATTCGCAGGTGGTATACGAACCCACGCCTTTTCATTATACGTGCGCTGCCCTTGCCAATTTAGCTAACACGGCCACGTCTTGCGATCGATTTTCTAGGGTACTTATGTTATATATTTCGCGATGGAAGAAGGGAAACAGAGGGCCACGTTTTTTTGTTAATCGGGACCATATGAAGCCAACAGACAATGAAGCCAACGAAAACATCAGAGAAAGTAGCTGCGGTTGACATTGTGACGTAGAAACTATTGAAGAACAGGGAAATGAAAGTTGACGAAACGATAATTTCCGCCGCTGGGAGCCTAACCTACAACTTCCCCATTACGCGAGGGTCATAGCAACGGTCTCGAATCAGGCAGCCTTGATGTCATTAGGCAGCAGACGACGGTTGTTTAGCCAACTGCCTGCTATCCTAAGTTCACGTGTTACGTGAACAAAGGATGTCCTAGATCGACCCACCGAGACGCTGAGTGGCACTGGCTACTATTCCCTGGACTATATCAACTGAACATTAATACCTAAGTTACAAAACAGGTTGATAGCCGTCGCCGTAGCGACGGCTATCATGACATGTGACATGTGACCGTAGTGACATGTGACATGTTGATTGTATGTTATCTTGATGTACTTACCCACTCCTGCTATGTCTCAAATTTGAGACAGCAGTATTTGTAAAAAAATTTAACCAAAATAAAATAGTAGTGCAGCGAATACATAACGCGGAGGTTGTGCTTGCGGCTCCTACCGACGGCAAATCATCTTTTCATCCACTTCCATTTCGTTTCGTTAATAATTTCTACATCTGAATTTCAACCACAGATAACTTGCCCGATACTTCCTTTAACTTCATTGTCTGTTGGCTACATAAGGCCATCTATATGTACTGAAACGCGTACTTCTTTATCTTTATCGGGCGACCACGTTTCCCCGCCTAAGAAATCTTATCGCCCAGTGCCGGACGCGCTTACATGTATAGGAAGTTTCTGGAATGTTATCGATGGTTCCGTTCGCTGTATGTGACCGAACCTTGTGTTATGTGATTGCATGTATGCGCGATAAGAATAATGTAGAACTTTGTGCAAGGCACACGCGTCCCAGCGATTACTCTATAACATTCGACAATTGATGTATAAAAGCTGACGCGCTTGGCCCGCAGATCAGATTTTCGACGATCGCCGCTATCGCCGTTCTTTGACTATAGCCTGATTTTGAGGGCACAAGTTCACCCAATAAAATGCTAGTTTCGTCATTCCCAGTACTGCTGTTTTCCTCACCGTCACTACTTCGTGACATCTGGTAGAGGTAGGATGTCTATAGTCGGACACTCAAGTCTGTTGCCCTCAGGTAGCGAAAAAGCGCTCGAACTATAGACATCCTACACCTAAGTTCTCTCTCTCCCTCTTTCACTCCCCATTCCCCTCCCCACGTGTAGGGTAGCAAACTGGACTCAGTCTGGTTAACCTCCCTGCCTTTCCATCTTCCCTTCTCTCTCTCTCTCTGGTGGAGGTACTTTGCGTTCATGTGCCGAACGCCCCCATAAAGCCGTGACTCAAGCCCGAATGCGGAATACACCAACGTCAACAAGAACCGGCGCGGTAGCCGCAGACTGCAAGGACTGCCCCCGGAGCACGGACTTTTGCTTCAGACAAGCAAGAAGACTGTCACCAAGTCAACCCCAATGGCAGACCCAGCGACCCCCATCGGGCTGCAGCAACCCAGGAAGCCTCCGACGTTCCGCGGTGCAACGTTCGAAGACCCCAAAAGCTGGCTTGAGACGTATGAGACGGTCGATTTAACAGCTGGAACAGTGACGACAAACTGCGACATGTCTTTTTCACATTGGAACACGCCGCCAGGACGTGGCTCAAAAACATAGAAGCCACCTTAACGACCGAGGAGCTGTTCCAAAGCGGCTTCCTGCACACATTCACAAGCATCGTTCGCCGATAACGAGCCCAAGCGCTATTAGAAACACAGGTGCAGCTGCCTAATGAGACCACTGCGATCTTCACGAAGGAAATGAGCCGTCTATTCCGCCACACCGACAAGGAAATGTCTGAAGAGAAGAAAGTCCGCCCACTCATGCATGTTGTGAAAGAAGATTTTCGCCGGTATCGCACGAAGCCTACCTATGACCGTCGACGAGCTTTTTCGCGAGACCACCAGCATCAAAAAGACACTCGAGATGCGGAACCGGCAGTTCAACAGCCGCACGAACTCTACAAGTTACACCGTAGTTCAATCACTGGCCACCGACGATCTACGTGGACTATAAGAGCAGTCTTACGGGAGGAGCTGCAGAAGTTCTACCCAAGGTCGCAGTCTCAAATGGATTCAATCGTCGAAATCATCAAAGAGGGGGTTCAGCGATCAATGGGAGTTCCAGTGGTGCAACCAGAATCAGGGCAACCCCAGCCAGAAGCGATGACCTACGCCGCCGTCGACCACCGTCGAGGTCCCCCTCCGCGACCACGCCAGGGCCCTGTAACGTCGCAGTTCCGTCGTCCACCACCGCCGCCGCCATCACGCCCACCCGTCGTCCAGCGCGGCTACGTGAGGAAGACGGACATTTGGCGAGCCCCCGACCACCGCCCGCTCCGCTATCACTGCTGAGAAGCCAGCCAAGTATACCACCGATGCCCATACCGCGATTTGGGACTGAGAGGGTTCACCGCCAAGGCTCCGCGTCCACAGCTTGGAGAGCACCTACGTGACATCACCGACTATCTCGCCGCTACTCAGTAGAGTCCTCGACAACCCTCTCGTTCGCCATCACCGGGCCGCTACCTGTCGCCGCAGCACCGACCACACACTGGCCCAGCCCCGGGCCGCTCTGCAAGTCTATATGAGGAAAACTAAAAGCAGCAACCGATAGAGGTGCGGTTGCTGTTCATCGAACCGACGAAGATCCTACGCCGCCGACGAAGACACTGATGAGATTATCTCGATGACGTAACAACGAAACGCCACCGTCCCGACGAAGTTTCGAAGCGAAGAATACGCCGACGAAAGACGACCTGATGACGCCGCATACCAGCCACAGGTCAACGGAACGCAGCCGTGATCCGACGCCAAGACCTAACTGTAACGCAAAACAAAGAGCCACCGACCTCGACGTACTTCTCGACGGCCACGCAGTCACCGCCTTGGTGGACACAGGGGCCGATTACCCCGTAATGAGCGGACTCATCGCAGCCCAATTGAAGAAAGTTAAGACTGCATGGGAAGGCCCTGAAATCTGCACGGCAAGAATTACCGTTCATGACCAGACTTACACGGCCACCTTCGCTATCCTCCAACCGTGTTCACGAGACGTCATTCTCGGCATGGGCTTCCTGAACCAAAACGGCAAAATCATCGACCTGAAGTCGCAATCGATAACGCTGTCGGAAGATCAAGCGATACCTCCAGATAGCTCTGTTAGTGACCACGCCTTCCTTGAGTGTGCTTGAAGATGAAGCGAGCATCCTACCGCGTACTAGCATTATTATTTCCGTCGGTACCGAAACACCCGCTGACGTAGAAGGTGTCATCGAGGGTGAGCAACGTCTAATGCTCGACCGTTAAATTTGCGTCACAAGAGGGATCACTCGACTGTAGAGAGGGAAGGTGCAAGTGATACTAACCAACTTCAGCCAGGAATTCAAACACATCAAGAAGGGCACGACAATCGCATACATCGAGGAAATTGTGGAAACCAGCAATGCGTTTGTTCCCTCGGATTCTGCCGCATCTACATCGACGGCCATAGTTCCCGGACCAGACTTCGATATCAATCCAAGTCTTCCCATGAGGAAGCAGCAACAGCTCAGAACTCTTCTCCGACGATACAAAGAGAGATTTACGACGTCATCGAGGAATCGACTAACACAGTCGTAAAGCATCGCATAATAACCGAAAAGTGCGCTCTACCACTCCGCCAGAGCCCTTATCGAGTTTCGACGCGAGGACGTGAATCTATTAAGCAACAAATTGATGAAATACTGCACGACTACATGTCATGCTGCCGCATGCAACCGACGAAGAAAATCTTGGCGTCACTACCTATCTCCATCGTGCCGATGAAGGCCGACAGCTCGCCCGCCTACGGATGAAGAACCAGAAGCGTACCGACAGTCGACACTACAACCGCCAACGACGCTACGTCCAGTACCAGCCTGGCGACCGTGTTTGGATTTGGACTCCAATACGTCGACGACGACTCAGTGAGAAACTATTGCGACTCTATTTCGCACCCTACAAGATTATCTGACGTATTGGCGAACTGGACTATGAGGTCGTGCCAGACGGCATTTCGCCTTCACAGCAGCGCCGCGCAAGAATTGAAGAAGTCTACGTGGTGCGTCTTAAGCCCCTTTACGCACGCTGATGAAATTCCTTAGTTTGTTGTTTCTTTGCTACGGATGTTTTTGTTTATTACTTTCGTTTGTTTGCAGCATCGGGTCGAAACTTTTTAAGATGGGGGTATTGACACCAGGATTTGTTTATCTTTATCGGGTGACCACGATTCACCGCCTAACAAATGTTACCGCACCGCGCAGGACGCGCGTGCACGTATAGGAAGTTTCTGGAATGTTATCGATGGCTCCATCCGCTGTCTGTCACCGAACCTTGTGTAATGTTATTACATGTATGGGCGACGCGAATGGTGTAGAATTGTGTGGAAGGCACGCGGGTCCAAACGATTACTCTAGAACATTCGACCACTGATGTATAAAAGCCGACGTGCTTAACACGCTGATCAGATTTTGACGATCGCCGACTGTGCTCGCCATTGTCGCCGTTTTTGAAGTGTAGCCTGTTTTTGTGGGCACAGGTTCGCCAATAAAAGTTAGTTTCCTCTTCTACAGTAATGCTACCGTGTTCTTTATACGTCACTGCCACGTGACAATACGTCCTTCCCGGGAACGTTAGATGGTACGACCCCCCCCCCCCCCCCCATTAACCACGGAGAGACAAATGCAGCTCCCACCTACATTGAGAGTGCCACAAGACCACCACCTCACACTTCCTCACCACTGTGGACGGCTGTAACGCTATTCCCGCCACTACATGGGATTGCTTTTCAATGGAAATTTACCATGATCAATTTTCGGGACACATAGAAGTCCTTGTTATGTTTATGTAGCCATAACCAACAACATCTTTGTTGTTTTTGGCAACATTGGCATTCAGGTGACGTACTCGTGTAAGGACCACAATTTCGGCTGTCTTTTACGTTAATAATATTCCCGCAATAAGCGTTTCATGCAGACAAAATTAACCTTTTTATTGTGCTAAAGCTGCCTATTTTTTAACGAGGCTAAGGCTATGTGATGAAATTAGTTACTCACTTGTGCAGTTAGGCTCTTCATTCATCTTCTGAACTATCCAACCCGCAGCGGTGCGCGCATTGTTCGTAATCTTCAAAACTGTTGCAGCTGTCACTGGCACCAGTATCTTCCTCACACTCTTTCGTTTCATTGTTGAAGAAATATATCGTGTCCCTTATATAACCCTTCACAATGTTTGGGGGGCAGCTTGTGCACACTGCAATCAGAACACAACCGAAATTCCAGGTCAGAATACCAGCATCCCAATTTCGCTAACAATTTCTGCGCCATTGTGCAGGTGAAAACAAAAAACTTGTGAGCCAGAAGTGCGCTTTATTTTTTTCGCACGCTCGGAAATGTACTGCAAGAAGCGCTTTAGTGAGACTGAATTACGATGCCATGGCTAATCATCATCACATATAGTGATAAATAATACCGTCGATCCATAAAATTAACAAACATTGATTTCTGTTTGTCTGAGCTTAGACCTTCCGCAAGACTACTGAGAATAGATTCCACAGCAAGACTTTAACCACAGGTGGTAAACACATATTGTATGGTTACTGTAGCCTGTCTTCAACTTTCACCAAATAATTTTCAAGTCATATAAATAAATATAAAGGCTGTGAATTGAAACGCTTAAATTCCGGATATGATTATGGGGAACACTGTAGCGGGGATCTCCGGAGTGTCGTTCACATCCTTAAATTTTTTAGCGTGTACAAAAGTGTTTGTGCTTAGCATGTATTTAGGTACACAAGCATTTGCATTTCGGCAGCACGGAAATGTAGGCGCCGCGGCGGCGATGAAACCGGCAATCACAAGCTCGCCAGTACAACGCCATAGCCGGAGCGCTATACCGCGTCGGGTAACTGTACTAGCCTTAAACCATAGAATAAATCCCTATCGACTACGCGAACATCAAGTACAGAAACTTAAGAGACTAAACTAAATTTTTGCTGTATAAGGTTGTTTCGACTGGTAACCGCGCAGCTATGCGCCTCGTAACAGAAGGTATGCGTTGACATTACTAAGTCCGATAATATATGGAAATGAAAGATAGACGAAAAGTTACCCCACTTATTTGAGTGTAGGCCACTTGGTTATAAGGACAGTAGGCAGTTATGCTAGAACACGAATATAACTAACGCGATGAAGATTTCCGGTCACTGAGCCTCTTATCGTGAAGTTGTCCAAATAATGGTATATGAATGCCTTAAGAAAAGAAGCAGGATATGACAAATTCCGATTTTAGGGGCTCCATTTTGTTTTCTATTTATTCCTTTTACGTGGATGCAAAACATGGTACTCAAGCAGTTATGCATTCCGCCTAAATTGAAAGGCAAAATCGGGAAGTTATTGCCGTAAGCTCATCTCCTTTTCTTTGCTCTCCAGGTGAGCATTTTCAGGCTACCTGGAAATATCCCTTGTAATTTGCGTCGAATGACGTTCGTATTTCAAGCATTTACTTTGCTGCTTTTCCGATATAGGTATGTTGTCCCGAGAAAAATCGCCAAGTATGAGGCAGCTGGCCAGAAAAGTATACTCACAACTTTGCACTCTGACCGCTCACACGCCCAACAGCGTTACATTATGTCCGCCAGCAGCACGAATTTGCCTTCCAGACTAAGGCAGGATAACTTTTCTAAGTTGCGTTGCTAGTTCCGCGTTTGCCCACAGGATTTTTCCCACCCCGCTCCTCCATCATTTGTGTCACCAAATTCCCCTTGAAGATGTGTACCGCGTCGGCAAGAAAGAAATTTGGACAAGATGTCGTTCATATTCCAAAGCCTACGTCCTCGTTCTCCACTTCATCTTCCTGTGAACCCGCATCTTGCAGAATGCGCGTCCCAGACGTGACTACTTTCTCTGACTCGTGACACCTAGTGGTAATACGTACTCTATATTGAACGTCTTTTGGGATCGAATGATTTCAGGCAAAATTTATGGTTGTGTCTCAATGGTTTAAGCAGCAAGGACAGTGTGTCGTACGACTGTCGGGATTTCGCCCTTATTTTCTGCTAGCTCATGGGAATGGCGCCAGCCATTTCTCAATTTCGAAGAGATATGTATGGTCTGACTATCCACGCTAACGGCATCTTAAATTTTTAGACGAATATTCTAGCTATGAAAACTTCTTTGAATGAATTATTCCTACTCGACGAAGGTCGTTGCAAATATATTTCTGCGTGTATTTTGTTCACTGGCCCCTAGGGCCCTGTAAGGTAAAACTGTTCTCCTCCGATTTTATCACAGTTTCTTGACGTCAGTTTCCGTAACAGCCAACGTAGATATTTGGCCGTGACCCCTAGCTCCCTTCGCACAGTCCAATAAAGAGCCCTGCTGATATACAGCAGGTCACTTTTGTTTGCATTCACAGTGAATAGCACTGCATACCATGACATGTTTTTACGATCTAATTGGTTATTAAGAGCCAAAGATTGCGCAGAAGTGAAGAGGGTTTCAGTGGGGACAGGTTTGCGCAGTTGAAGTAGATTACAAAAGGACGGAAGTGGTGACGGCCTGCAAAATTGGACTGCGTCCCCAGCGTAACTTGCGGTGGCGGGTGTAAAGTCGCAGCGGCATGAAACGGTGAGGTAAAGTAGTTGCTAAAACAAATCTACAGTGCAGAAGAGCTTGTAGAACGAAGTCATATACGTGCCGAAAGAACTCAGTCCCGTTATATTGCCACTCGAAATTGTTTATAATTGGCAAAAAGAAAATATTTTCTACCAGGCAGCTCCAAGTACCCAGTACCACTGGTATTGGGTTGTACGGGCAGCCACCTTATATTTCATTCGAAACGGAAACTCTCCGGCTGTTTCGAAAAAAAAAATCGCTCGCTCAATAATTTCGCATTCACGGACGTACATCTCGGCACAATGTCACGCCTTGAGACAACGACTAGGTGGAGTGAATGGAAAGAAATGCATGTCATTGGCTGTTTAGGCAAGCTAGGAGAAAGGGCAGAAGTCTTATTAGCTTCGCCCACCAAGCAAACGACGTGACACGCCGCGTAGGCTAGGTAACAAGGGGGTTTGAGGTACACGCTTCTTATTGCAAGGATAACTGACTGAGGAGAGATTTCGCATAGCTACGCAATGTCGTAAGTAGACTCTATATGACGTATACCTCCTGTTAAAGAAAAATTTGAAGGACGCACGAGATTCACCGTTAAGTGCAACGCGATGGCATTCAAATATCCCTGTCTGCTTCTCACGCTTCCATATGCAGCTTATACGTAACCGTTATGTTTACATGGAAGCGCTGGCGGTGAAATCAATGCACGAAGGCGGGTTTTCTGGTAGAAACACGGCCTCCTGCGTGGACCGACCTTCTGTTATTGTTTCGCACTTTTGATGTATCAGTCTGAGAATAAATGACATAAAAGGCATGCGTTGTCGGTGTTTTGTTTCATGGCATTTGTTCGTGGCTAACATTCTCAAAATTCCAAGGAATAACTTTGTAAAGAACGCAAGACAAAGCCTGAGCACCTTCATTGATAGAAGAACCACTGTAGGGCCCGATAAAATGTCTGTGTTTCGGTATGAGTGTCGCGGCTGCGCACTCCGCCGCGGAGGCATACGCTGATGCGCGATTTTCAATACCAGATTTCGTTAAGGTACCCGACACAGGGCCCTTAGAAGGCGGGCACCGAGTGCGGAATTCAAAATATTAAAACACACTGTGTTGTTACGGCTCCCGCACAGGAGCCAAAAGGTATCGTTTGTAAGTTTTTCAGATTTAGTTCCATGGCCGGTGTCAGGTTCTCTTTGCCATTATCATCTTTGCCATTTTGAGCAACAGCAGAAACACACGTCAAATACGCAAAAAGTGCAAGCACCTGAGACAAAAGTTGGCAGCAGAGACAGCAGCAGGAGCCGACACTTACGTTTCGTCTATTCCGCAGGTTGGAAATCATTTTTTTGTATTGCTTATAGTCTGCTTTTCTGCTCTGCTGCCCTGCTGCCAACTTTTGTCTGAGATGCTCGCACTTTTTGCTTATTTGCCGTGTGTTTCTGCTGTTGCCCAAAATGGGAAATGACGAACTTAAACGGGAAATTGCGGATCTCAAACGTGAGTTCCGTAAGGAACTTCGAGAGCTAAGGCAAAGTGTAGAATTTACTAGTGGACAGTATGAGTCTCTGAAACTAGAATGTGAAGCACTTAAAAAGGAAAATGCCAACCTAAAAGCAGCACAAGAGCCTCTTCTGCAAGAAGTTGAGAAGCTGAGAAAGCAAGTGTGTCAGAACTCACTAAAGATAGTGACACAGGATCAATACTCGAGAAATAGGAGCATTGAGGTGAAAGGTGTTCCTTGCTTGCAGAATGAGAACCTTGGGAACGTTCTGCGGAAGGTCGGGGAAGTGCTTGGCGTGCCGATAACTGAGCAAGATATTGATGCTTGCCATCGCGTTCCTGTGCGAAATTCTGATACTGATAAGAACATAGTAGTGTCTTACAATCGTCGGTCGAAACGTGATGCTGTGATCAAAAAAGCGCGAAAAGCAAAGAACACTGCAGAAGACATTGGTTTTTCTTCCAACCACTCCGTCTTCGTGAACGAGCATTTGTGCCCTCAACTAAAGCAACTGCTTGGCATGACTGTGGCAAAGAAAAAGGAAATGAAATGGCGCTTTGTATGGGTGAGGGACGGAAAAGTATTCGCGCGAAAAACGGAAGAGTCTAGTGTTGTTAAAGTTACATGCGAGGCAGACCTAGCTATAATCTGCTAGTGGCGATTGGCAACGAACGTTTTGTATCTTATTTTGTCATGATCATGCCACGCAACCTTGTTCGTGCTGGTTACGCCAACTCTGTTACCTTTTTGCACTTTAATGTTCAGTCTGTCCGTAATAAACACGAACAGATAGAGGCATTTCTTAAAGAATTCAGGTTCAGGTTTGACCTTATAATGATAAGTGAGACATGGTGCAGCTCAAAAGATGATGTCAATTCCTTGCCCAGATACCAAAGCTTCTTTCTAAATAGACCAAACCGCCGTGGCGTAAGTGTGATGCAGATGGTGTCTGAAAGGCTTTCATGTGACTTGATTGCAGATCTCTCAAAAACCACACCAGACTATAATGCGCTTACTGTACAATGTGGATCCTATGTTTTCGCTGTTTCGTATCGACCACATCATGGTAATATGGAAAGCTTTCTAGTCTTTGTAGAACAATTACTATGTTATGCTTACCAGAATAGACATTGCATAAACATAGGCGGTGACTGCAATAGAAACTTACTGTAATCAAATACAGTTTCCCGCAACCTGATCTTACTCCTAGATTTTTTCGGTTGTGCGAACGTGATAACAACACCCGCTCGAGTAAAATGCCATTATGAATCCCTTATCGACTTATTTATTACCAATAGCCCAATGCAACATATCAATGCTCGTATCATTGTCGCCGATCTAGGTGATCAGTTGCCGATATATCTGTTTTCTAAACAAAATAACACACTTAAAGCGAGCCGAAATCAAAGTAAATCGTTAGTCACGCAGCAAATAAATCCATGAACAATGAATGACTTTCGAAACCAATTTGGAAGTGCAAACTAGACACCCATATTTGAGTGTAACGGTGCTGATACGGCCTACAATACGCTCACGCGTATCATAAAAATACGTACACTAGTTGTTTTCAATTAAGAAAGGTAAATACAACTAGAAAGATACGGAAACCTTGGTTAACAAATGAGTGTTTAAAGCTTATTCGTAAAAAAAAACAATGTTACTCGCGCTTTGTGGAGTCTAGAAGCCCGCATGATCTTTTTGCATTTAAGAAATACAGCAACTTTGTAACTAAGTTTCTTTGAGATAAAAAAAAGAGAATCTGGAAAAGGTATTTATTGATGCGGATACCAAAGGCGACCTAGTTTGGCGTGCGCTTAATAAGCTGCTAAATCGCGACAGAAGTCGTTATGAAGAGCTCGAGATTACAGAGAATGGGAAGCAGCTAAAGGGTATAGAATTAGCAAATCGTCTCAATGAACATTTTACAAATTTAGTTATTAGCGCTCACAATATAGATGCTCTCAATTACTTGGGTGCGCCTAGTGTAAATACAGCGTTTTTTGAGCCTACTACACCGGACGAGGTTTACTTTGCTTTTATATCCTTAAAGAACAGTAAGGCACGTGACATCGATGGTCTCCAGATTGAACCAATTAAATTTGCAATAGACTTGTTAGTGCCCGCTTTCACCCACGTATTCAATGTTTGCTTGTCTACTGGTGTTTTTCCTATAAAAATGCAACAGGCAAAGGTTACTGCTCTGTTCAAATCAGGGGACAGAAATGACATGTCAAATTATCGGCCGGTGTCAGTGCTCCCTGTCATACATATCAAAAGGCTTAGAGAAGGTTATCTGTAAAAGGGTTATGTCGTTTTGTGAAAAATATCAGTTATTATCTCCGCATCAATTTGTGTTTCGCAAGGGCCGATCGACTGAATTAGCTCTGTTAACACAGAAAGATTTAATCTTGAACGGCTATGAAGAAAAAAAATTAACATTAGGCGGATTTATAGATTTTTCCAAAGCCTTTGACAGGATCAATCATATTACTCTACTAAAAAAACTCGAACATTACGGATTCCGTGGATTACCCCTGGACATTCTAAAGTCGTACTTAACCCATAGGAAACAATGTGTTTACATCTCAGGAGAATACTCAGACCCCTTGAATTTAGAAGCTGGTGTTCCCCAAGGGAGCATATAATATACGCAGATGACACCAGTCTTTTCTTCCAATCATGCAATGCTGATAGCTTATCACAACTAGCAAACACCGTCCTTGATAAACTATATTGGTGGAGCAAAGCAAATTCTTTACAGGTTAACTCGAAAAAAACCAAAGCTGTTCTTTTTGCACCCGCCCAAAAAAATGTAAATCGAAATCTAAACATATTCTATCGATCAGAACAAATTGAAGTCATCGCGGACGTGAAAACACTGGGAGTGATTTTTGATCAGCATTTAAGGTGGGACAAACACGTAGAAAGCATGGCAGCAAGTATGGCAAAAGCATGCGGTGCGCTTTGTAGGCTTCGAGATGTTCTTCCCTTAAAACTACGGCTATTGCTGTATAACACCATATTTATTTCTCATGCAAATTATTGTAGTCTTGTATGGGGGACAACGTCACAAAAAAATATTCAGACATTATCTCTTTTACAAAAAAAAAAGCATTGCGCCATGTTGCTTGTATTTCTTACGGCAGTCATACAAGTACATTCTTTTCTAAGTTTCATGTTCTTCCATTTCATTACAATTATCAGTTTAATCTTGCTATGAAATATAAAGAAAGCGTAAAACGAGGCCTCACGGGATTTACTGGTCTTTGCAATCTAAGCAAACCTCATCACCCCAACTACGACATTCGGGAGCGAGAAACTTGGGCCGTGCCTTTTTCGCGAATTAATCATGGAAAGGACCGACTACCGTGCCAGGTATCGGTATTACTGAACAGTCTTGAAAAAGAAAACATGGATCTTAGGACTGTTTCACGTCGAATTTTGAAGGAGTATTTCATTAGTCGTGCGACTGCATGTGATTAGTGTATGTTGTATTTGCATATCCTTTTCTTGGTTGTAACTTAAGTATGGAATTCTTTTTGTATTTGTCTCGTATGTGAAAGTGCTTTTATATATTGTTATGTAATTGGAGAAATGTATTGTTTCACCATGTTACATAAATCTGTATTTTTCTGTTAAGAGAAAGCATGTATTGCTGGTAAAAAAAAAATGTTGGTTATAGTGTGTTTTCAAAAGCGCATGTTATTCCCTTAGACATGTTTTTCAAGATATATTTTATGTACCGGTGTATTGTTGCTTGAAAAGTGTTCACAAACTGTCTGCTGCCAAATACTGTAGGGGCAGGGGCCTTTGTCAAGCCGCTTAAAATAGCGGCTTCTTGCTCCTGTCCTAGCATTTGTACATTTAAAGTTGAATGCTGAAATAAAGGAATGGAATGGAATGGAATTCAGACGACTTTCTTGAAAGCCTCGATATTAGCTATGGATGTTGGAGGTCTGTCTTTCTTTTTTCATTTTTTTTTGTATCCCCAAGATGTGGAAGGCATTGCTAATTTTATCAGCTGACCTGAACAAATGGGGCTGTTTCCCTTCTTTGTTGTTATTGTCAAAATTCTTAGAGTTGCCTTAGCGCAACAAGGTTAAATGATTCCCGGACATCGCATTGTCCATAACGCGACATGTTTATTTGGAAGCGCACAGCTTTAGAATCCAGCGGCAAGCCTCTTAACGTGCATAGCAATTGCGATATTATGAGCTTCAGTTAATGTTATTTAAGGAAAGCGAAGAATTGTTCTTTAGGAAAATTTAATATGGTAATCATGTTCAAAACATTATGAGTGCACTTGTTTAACTTAATTTAATATGCACTGTAACAGTGAGTAACAGCGTTTGGTGGTGGGTATGCGAATAAATGTATTAGGCAAAAAAAAATGAATATTATCTATGCGTATGTAAACTTCATGAAAGGCACCTGTATTTAGCTATCTCCAAGTAAATTCAAAAATTTCGACTTATTAACATGTGGCACGGAATGCTTGGCTCTTAATGGCATTGCTAAGCGCTCTTGAAGAGGCAATGAAAAGAAAGTGTCGATTCAGAGCACATTTGGGAGATGTTTGTCAGACTTAGGCAGTAATAATAGCGCCTCTCTAAGAGCAACACAGACGGCAGCTTTCGAAACGATTCTTGGGCCGGGCACGCGCTTTGCGGCTTCCTAGAGCGCAGATGACGGCGCATTTGATTCCTTCAGACAGCATCTCGATGCAATTCGGTCTACACTCGCTCGTCCTGGGCCTTTTGTCCCTGGTAGTACATGCTAGTTATACTTCAAAAGTAGTGTTCTAACGCAGAAATGATATTTAAAGATGGCGGCACGCATTATTGTCGAGATGTGTTGGTGGTAGATGGCATGACAGCATGACGACGACTGGCCTAAGCCGATGAAATGGTGAGAAAACATTTATTGGCGCTGCTATGTCGGCGGCAGCACAATTAAGAACGCGTAACGATAGCGGAAGCATAACAGCGGGGCCAATGTGGCACAACAACGGCCCCTGCTTTCTTCTCCGCTCGTTTACCTAATTCAGACGTGACGATATTCAGGGCTTTCGCCTTCGTACTTAGCGAATATCTCGCCCGGCGCTAGACGATATATGTTAAAGTATGACGAGCTGGCAAGATTAAACAACGTATTTTGATAAGGGTAGCACAAGAGAGGAACGCATCCCGTAAACGTCCACACATGCGGCGATAACAAGTGATTAAGCACCTTTACCAGTCCCAACATCTGCAAAATTTAAGACGCCACAAGGCTATCTCGCCAAAGCACGTGCACTTCTAAGCAAAACTTGGCGTTCTGTTACGAACGCCACTTGTTTCATCGTCACCACGTGTCCTTTGCATAGGCTTCTTTCAATTTCCACAAATTTCCACATTTCCACAAATTGTGGCCACCTACCAAGAAAATCACCGGAAAAGACAAGCAAAGCTATCGTCTTTGGAATTTCTATAGGCCAGAGTTATACGATTGCCATTACTCAGTGCAGAAAACCTCCATCGGTGAAAAATTATTACCTTTTAAAAATATCGTTGCAGTCTACCGCACACAAAGATTGAGGCTATAAAGAAAATTGCATATGAATAAAACTTACTGTCAGGGTATATGCAAGTGTGATTTCGCCTATCACATTCTGAAAGAGAAGAAAAGTGAATATATACATTTGCAAACCTTGCTTTGAGAACTGCTTTCCTTAGCGATTTCTAAGTTTTAGCAATTGCCACACCTGTTAGAGCAAAGTGTTTAAACTGTTTATATGGGAAAACGTTGCGCTTTAGCGTGGCCATTATATGTAAATCTCGCGGGGCCCGACCACGCGTAAAATGCACAGCATGTAATATGTGTTATGTGCTTTAAATGCCAATACAGTATCGTGGCATTGTCTTTCGCTATCGTGAAGTCAAGCATCGTTGCATAAAATCGGAAACATGTCGTCTTCTCTACGCGTATATTGCTTCAGATGTTTGAAGAAAAATTATTTGTAAAACGAAACCTTCCGGATAGCTGGGCGTAAATAAAGCTACTCCTTCCGAATTGGAGCAGAGCAGTTGGTTCAGCAGAGGCGAGTTACATATTCTCAAAGAGAATAGAGAAAGAGAACAGTACGGTAAATAGTTATGATTGATAAATTGCTGTTCTATCGCCTTACTATCGTTACCGTAGGCGAGATATTTACAAATACACAAGCATAGAAAGCCCAAACCTCCTCCAGTTCTCCCGGAATTCTGGGCTGATACTTCAGTGCGACCCCAGTACGGTGACGTTACAAGTTTCAAAATATTTTCTCGTAAGTACTCTGCTTTGTGGTCAAAAAGTTAGCGAGCTTTCCTTTCTGAGTTTATTAGCTCTTGTAGTCTACAATGTGCCCTGTTTTTTTTTTCAAACTAGAATTACTATGCCCATTTATACGCTGTCCGAATTGTCGCGTCCAGCTGTTCTAGGAACCTCAACGCAGCGCCGCCTTCGGTATTTTTTTCCTCTTTCACTTCTTAGGATTTACCCACTCTTCTCTCGAAGTGAGAGTGACCACACTGCGATTGTGAAAGTGCAATTTATCAATACATATTCACTTGGCGGTTTTTCTTAGTGTCGCAATACTGTTCTTGGAAAGAGCACAGCTTCTATCAGTTATCCTGTTGTCTGGTTGCAGGAATTCTTCTGGATAAACAGAATACAGCAAATATATTGAGGCGATAGATCAGCCATAACCAGGCGTGGTAGGAACCCCAGTATATAGATGTTTTACTTGCGTAGCACATTACCACGGACGCGTTCAGGAATCGCGAGTCTGTATCAAAGGGTGTTTTTTAGTACAGACTGTGGTACAGTCGTATTTCTCGGCGGGTATTTGAGAGGGTCAGTCCCATCGCCTGCTGCATGCTTGTCTCCGCTACAGTGCTATGTGCTGTTATGATCGCTTGGTACATGAGAATAGATACCGCAAAATACTGCCTAAATTTATGCTAAAGACATGCTGTACATTATGCATGAAGGCAAAGCCGCATTGCAAGGGATAATAAGCGGGAATGGCAGCATCCGATGGAAGTGGAAATGCGAACACGGCTAAACTGAGTGCAGCTCAAAACTATTAAGGCAGTGGGAATTCGTGTTGATTCGTGCAGTTAGACTACTTTTTTAGAAAAATTGAGAGGTGCCGTTGTGATGGGGGCATATATGGGGTAGCATAAATGAAGTACCGGAATTTGTCGCCTTCTTCCCTTCACAATGCAAAACATATGTGGCGGACCCACAATGACAAAATTTTTTATTCCGATCATGAAAAGATACCACTGCACAGCGCATAAGAGTGGCATATTGTATACGGAGTGAGAGCTCGAATTGATTAGGCATGGCTGTAAACGCAGCCCCTATGGTCAATGTTCCAAATTTTAAAGAGCTGTTCCCTTAAAAATTACATTCAAATAAAGAAAAGTTATCTCTTTTTAAATCCTTATAATTCTAAGAAAGCTCTCACTAAGCTATAACATAGTCTAATACATAAAAGAACGTAAAACAGCTTTTGTAATGTACAATGTTTCGAAAACTAACTGAAATTATAGGGCTTGCCCTCACGACAGGGCAAATAAATTACAAAGAGTGCTGCTACTAGACACATGCGTCTCTTCATGCATCATTCCGAATAGTATTCCAAGAAAAATCATGCTTAGGAACATACCATCATCTTTTTGTGCAGCTTTTCGCTTGGCATCAGTCACGATTAGCAGTGCGATGCACATGAAAGCCAGAACTGCGAAGACAGTTGATTTGTTCATGTTGTCTTAGCGTTCAACCCGACCTCAATGGGAAATATAGATTTGCGTATGTATGGTGCTCCTTAAATATGCTGGAACTGTCAGTGGTATTTAAAATGAATTTCCGTTTGCTGACATCAGACCTCCTGGAAGGAACCGGAACAGAAAGAAAGGTCTTGGTAGACGATAGTCATGAAATTTAGTTCCTCCTCTTTTTTAATAAAAACGCGCTATAGGATTTACTTAGTGCGTCAAAGTAATGGCAACGACTTCCCTAGAAAGAGTTCACATTATTATCGCGCATGTTCTGGGCGAAGACCTGCAAAGAGCACCTTTTGATCGTTTGCATACGTACATTGGAGACGAACTTTCTAAAGATCGTCCAACACGCACACGAACACACGTTGAGAATGCGTCCAACGGATTCCTTAATATATATTTTTTCCGAGTATGAACTTCGTCTCCAGTGAATTCTAACAATAGGGCGAACTAATCAGAAAACTCTTCCAAAAGCCCAAATCAAGCGAAGCTTCACAGTACATTCAGAGTGTTAAAATACGTAGAGAACTGTTCATCATAAACGCATAACTTGTCGTGATCACATTCGCTTCATGGCGTTGTGCGCAAACATGAGGTAGAATCTACACGCAGTAGCTCGCTTCGATGACAGTGAGTGCCAGCCCGGCCGAGGGGTCGAGTTCTTGCAAAATCGGCGCCATGAAGTGGCTGCAGTGTTTAAATATGCCATAGAGAACGCGTTTGAGCCGCGTGTACGTACAGTGGAAACGAACTGTTCTTCGGACACACGGCAATCTAGAAAAATATGTGGAGGAAAGCTTCAATGTTTGCAGGGCGTGCCTAATATTGCAAGTGTACAGTAGTTCCTTCACGCGTCTGGCTGCACATATTGCATAGAATATCTGAAACTAATCTGGCGTAGCCGTCTACGATACCATGTAACACTTTTATTTTTTTGTCTGCGACAAAGGGTAACACGTGGTTAAAACTTTTTCGGTCACTTACATATGAAAATCACAAGATGAGAACAACCAGTGTGTCCTAACTACCGCTCGTAGGCCACATCTAATGGACCGTCAGGGGATGTGTTTCAGCGCGTCTCTGGCATTGTTTGGCATGTGTTAAAGAGCACATTCAAAACAGCACGCACAATAAACTTATCTGAAAGCATCACCTGCGGGTGCTGTTGAGTTAGGACGATACGCGGAATATGCGTGTTTAAAAACATAACACGATGGTTTGATGGATGTATGTGTCGGGCAGCGTTGAAGACGCACTGCTTGCCGTTATGCCGCCTTTACAAACTTAAGTTACCAAAATGGTTTTCGCCACGCCAGACAAGCTGCCATAAACGCACAACAACGCAAAAAAGAACTTAACTTTGACCCCCTGTACCGTGCGTAGCAACTGGAGATAATAGCACAATCTTATGAATGGGCAAATTGCAACTATTTACGTACTTGTAATAATAACTACCCAGTGCAACCTGTTGAGTTATGTGCGCCTAATATTTCTTTGGTTTTGTCGTTTCTGAAGGCAAATTCATGTGCACGTTACTTGCATTCTTCCCGAACCTTTGGTCCAGACCGTACTGAATGCCTACAACCAGTTCTAAGCGTTCGTTTTAGTAGAAAAGAAAGTATTCGGGCTTGTTGGCCATTATTGCCATCCCATTGAAATAGTACAAGAACGTTTGATGTTTAGGAAGAACGCAATCTACAGCATTCACTCTTTTAACTAGACAAAGTAGATCAATGTATAGTTGTGTATCCACATGGCTGAGTGCGCTCCTAAATGTATGAAGATGCACGGTGCACGTCTCATACGACGCAGAATGCCCGCGCGTCGAATGGAATGACTTGAACATTTGTTGAGTATCGGAATTGCAACACATCAGACATGCCCGAGAAGAAACTGGATTCGCAAGCACACTGCGATATAGGTGTTAGAGTATTACAGAAGTTGTTTTTTTTTGTTATTCACGGGATTATTACGAAATCGCGCGCAATTGTTATCTATTTTTTACTTATTATTTTATATATTGGGTAACAGTCATTGCAGAATAAATCTGGTGTTATTATTACTGAATCGGCTCGTTTCCTGTCCGACTACCGGTTAATAATAATGACGTGTGCATATCTTTATTCTGGAACAGTGAATGCATTTCCTTGTAAATGCAGGACTGATCTACTCTTTGCTTAGCATGAGTCGTTTTCATTCGGACTGAAGTGAAGGTGAACGATGTGTACCAATGTTCTGGCTCACCGTTATGGAATCCCAGGTCGCACTATCTTGCTCGAGTGGCTCATTCAGTCGTCACTCAGATACAAATAAAAATAGCTTGGGGCGAGGGAAGTGTCCTTTCTCATGCAAAAAAGACGTGAAGCGTGCAGACAGGACACAGGAGTAGAGAAGTGGACACAACACGAACGCCGACTATTGCTTTCACTGCTCCGAATAAGCTAGGTAAGATATGCGCTGCCATACAGAGAAAAAAGGAGTGGGTAGAAGGCAAGAAACGAACAGATATTTGTCCAGTGAGGCACAATAAGAGCAACAGGTTTATTGACTGTCGTATGGGTGTGGTTTATAAAATTCCCCTGAACTGTGGCCAGTTCTACGTAGGGCAAACGGGACGGTATATCAATCAGAGGTTAATGGAACATAAAAGGTCGTTAACCGGTGGATCGCCTTCTTATCTTTCGCTACATTGCCGAGATTGTAACTGCACGCTAGAGTCAGATGAATGCGCGATATTGTACAGGCATAAGAATGAAGATACACGTCTTATGGTAGAGGCATGGCATATCTATAATGGTGGATGTGCGTGCGTGAGTCGGCCTTCGATTCCTTTACATAGGGAAAAGATTAAGTGCCTTAAGAGTCATCTCTCATGTATACTGGCACGTGTACCCGACTGACACGTGGTGTTACCATTGCTGAGCATGCGCAGTTGAGTTTTGTGTCTTCTTTGTTTTTTCGCCTCAGTGCTCCCTTCAGTTGATAGTCGGCGTTCGTGTTGTCAACTTCTCTACTCTTGTGTCCTGTCTGCACGCCTCACTTCGTTTTTGCATAATGAATCCTTAGGGCGCCTCGTGGCGTCAACAATGGTGTTCGTCCGGACCGGCCGCTGCCTGCACACATGAAGCAAAGTGCAAGGTAGTTTGGCGCTCTGGTTTGGCGAGACGGTAATGGTAAATTTCGATAGTTTCTTCTTCTTTTTTGCATAATGAATCCTTACCAACTAGCTCAGCTTTCTGTTGTTCTGTCCTTTCTCCGTGTTATAATAATAGGCCTCACTCATAAAAATTTGTGGGGCCGCCACATTCATATGGGGACTGATTACCAGCGAAGCTGTTTACGCTGTATACATTGGCGGCATACTTTATGAAATCATAAATTTTTCTTCCATACGGCACCAAATTATGGAGACTCAAGCACCGCCGCGGTCAACGCACCTCCCATGCATCTGCCGCAACCGCTACCGCAGCCGCGACGGCATCTGTGACGTGCGTGACGCCCTACCCACAGAAGCGCAGGCCACGCACACAGGCGCCGTCACCACACACTATCCCTCCCTCGGATATTTCGTCAAACAGTTTTTCAAACAAATAGAGCGTATAAAGCCAACTTTCTCCATTAGGTGCACTTTCTTTACAATTATGCAAGTCGGCCCGGTGCAGCACCATTTTCGGCATCGGCCAACGCATGCCTGTCCGTGCGCTGTGATATGGAGGAAAGCCAGCCAAAGTAATCCCCACCCTGCACATGCATTGGGGGGATGACAACGGCGGCTAGAGCTAAACCGCATTGCGGTAAAACGGTGCAATTAATCTTTGTTACGAATAACCACATCAAAGCAGCTGATAGTTAAGTACAGAAGCAATGCAGGGGTGTAGCTAATCTTTAAGTACCACTTATAATAAAAGTGAAATTAAAGCAGAAGAAATGGAAGTTCGTGCTGGTGATATCCGAACCAGTAGACTCCGCATCGTCACAACGATGCTCTTCAGTTCAGGTAAGACGCGCTACTCCTCTATAGATTTACTGTTTGCGTATTTGGGCCTAATGTACAAGTGGGAGCATTCGTCAGCCCCCCCCCCCTGACGACCACGACTGGGGATGAGCAAAAACTTTTCAACAAGATGCATTACGCTACGCCACGGCGTGGGTTTGGTTGCAGGCAACTGCCTAAATGACCTGAGTAAAATTTGCCGATCCCGTAACATGTACTGAAACTTGCTGTCTTGATCATGAAACACTTATTATGGCGCAGGATGCATGCCTTCAGAAAAGTTTTAAAGTTATTTTTATTGCGAATCAATATTGCATATAGTTCAACAAAGTCGTTAATGCGCTAATCTTGATGTTGCTATCCTAGTAGAGGTGTTAATCCGATTGCAACACCAGAAGTGCCTCGAGCAGCCCGTAGCTCGGCAATCTTGCGTCAGTTTGCGCGCTTCTTTCACGCTCGGAAGCACACCTTTGTCTAACGCGTATTGAGCAACTGAAGGCTTTGTCGGGAGTTTCTCTTGTTGCTCTATCATTTTCCCAGGGACACTTTTCATGTGATATTATTATTTGAGATGTTAAATAAATAATTACAACTAATTATATAACTAGGCTAATTGTGAGAAATAGTCTGACTACATCAGAGCCACGGCAAACAACCTTACATTGGTTCTGTCCAACTAGGTGGCACGTGCATATATTTCAATCTTGGTCCACGATAGTTGGGACACGCTGTATAAAAATTTTCCCAGCTACCATAATTTTCCGTACGAAAATTAAAAAAAAAGCGATCAACAATGAGGTCAGGCAAGGAGGTTCAATTTTAGGAGGTTCATACATTCTTTACTTTACACTCTGGCTTCTTTACTTGTTCATGGCAGTGTTCTTCCTGCGCTTCTTTCCAGCGCAAGTCCATTTGACGTAGTTCCTTGTTTGCCAAGTAAAGGAGAGGTGTATCGCACAGGGCGTACCTGTAAAATACACCTTATTTTATTTCTCTTTTCTAAGTTTACGCATTTTTATGGTGAATGGTGGACATAATTTACATTTGTACTAGTAAAGTGCCTCCCCCTAATCCCCTAATTTGCATAGAAGTTACCTGAGGTTGCCCCCCCCCCCCCCCCCGCCCGAAAAAAAAATTCTGCGTACGTGCCTGGTCCTTTTCCTCTTCCTCCTCTACCAGATTAGAATGTGAAAGGGGGTGTAATTTGTAGGATAAACTCTGGCATAAACTTCATAAGCATTTCTCCTTATCTGGGCCACAGATCGTTGTTGCTACGACTGCAAAAGCAGAGTGCCTGGTTACAGCACGCATAGAGAACAGTCTGTGAATCTTTAACGAACGTTAAGCATAATGAATAATCGAATATTTTTGTAATTTTCAACAAATTTATCACTCTTTGCCTTCTCCTGCGGTGCTTTTTCAAACTCTAATGTTCGCACAAGGTTTGATTGCAGGATGTCATTTTGTAGCAAAGAGTGCACTTGTGCACATAACACCTCATCGGCAACGTTCGGCTGCACAGAATGTCATGAGCATTCGTATGCATTGGACACTATCTCACAAACCGTCTGCTCCTTTATTAGTTGGAATGTAGCATTAATGTAAATCACAATTGATGTTTTAAGAAAAGGAATTGTGCCCTCTTATTGCCTTATTCTCCCCACTTGATGCCTAGTGTTATAATAGCATGGTTGACACCATGATAGTCAGTGTGCTGTATAATTGTGTGTATGGCGTGGGGGGGGGGGGGGTATACAATAACTTGAGCAACTTTTCCAGATGACTTTTAGGAGTATTGTGGAATCCTGTTTTTTTCTTTCACTCACAGTTTCCACGCTTCACTTTGGTGGTGACAACAAGTATAATGTAGTTCGCTAGCGCTCGTGCCAACATATATAAAATGTAGGCATCTGTGTTGAGAAAAAAAAACAGCTGATGGAATGCCAGGAGCTAAGGTCCATTTAGACCATTAACTTTTTATCTTATACGTGTAAAAATTATTGGTGAATGAAAGCCCACCCAGGAGAAGTGCCCATGATATTTTCTTTCATTAAAATAATGCTGAAGCCTTGAACAGAATTTGAACTTAGACTTGCTTAAAATGACCCATTTCCTTGCTGATGTAAGACAAAGGTTCCACAGGAACAAAGAAACTTGGAGCCATCAACAGCAGCATGAATATGAACAGCGCTCAACGTTTCGCAATCTTTCACCTGGTTATCATATTGCCCATTCGAATTTTCCACAGGCTGTTCTTTACTGTTTTATGGTCGTGCCCAGTTTCATTTTAATTTGCTTCTTTTTATTATTTGCTCAATACATTTTTTCTTCATCGGCTTTCAACAAATGGTGTATTCATAATGTGGCTTCATTTACCATTTACACTGATCTTCACCCAATGCATCTTGATACAAAATTTATTTTCCTTAATGCTTCGTAGCCCTTTTGCAAATGTGCAAACTGTTTATCTTAATAGCTATTTTTACTTCTGGGAAGAATAAGCCTGCTGGATTATTGAGTGCTTACACGTGTTCCTCGCTTTCTGTTTTGGTCACCCCTTTTCTTTGCAAGAATTGACAGCAGTGCTCATACCTGCTCCATCACCATCGCCACTACTAAGCAGACCCTTCCTGCCTTTATTTTAACAATTTGGCATCTCTTTACCTATTTTATGCATCAGGTTCTTCTCCCCCAGTGAGGCTAAGGGTGAATGAGCTATGCACAAAATACACTGCCAAGGAAAACATTTGCTACCCTGATAATAAGCACCTATGTTGAAATGTTGGCTACAGCAACATCTCTTGTTCCGCCTATGTTGGCCTCCGTACATGTTTTTCTAACACAGAAGTTACTGCTTTGTTGTGTGTTGTGATTATCATTTCTTGCCGCTTTGTTTAGGATGGAAAATAACGAGTACTATTTCTTTGTCCTAACAGCAGCAAGTTTATCCTTGCAGGACGTTTGGGGCCAAGAAGAATTTTCAGCAGGAAAAAGTGCAAGACGAGCGATTGAAGAAAATAAAGTTGCTTCTGTGATCTAAGAACATGAGGACTGAAATTTTGCAGCTTTTGTATATGTGCTATCCAATGCATTGATGGTACAAAGCGCAAAGTGTTTTATCTCTGCAGCCATGTCAGTGTGTTGGCAGGACAATTTTGTCAGTGGTGACCTGCTGCTTCGGCTATGAGCTACCTTCATGACATTCGCATTAAAGGAGATGTACTATTGGGTACAAAAGAACCGTCGAAGTGCGAGGGTCGACCAAATTGCATCTCTGTGTTCAAGCCCGCAGGAAACAGTGGGTCAAGTATACACATTCCGAATGCAGATATTTGCGCAGCTGTTCTCAGCAAATAGCGCACCAATAAAATTTGGTCGACTATCGCACGTCCTGGGCAATTTCGTCCCAGATGGTACATCCAGCAAACAATGAATACGCTCTGCAAGACGAAATACGGGAAGAACTTGTACTTTAACGGATATAGTACAGATTCAGCATACAGAGTCTTTCGTTTTCTGAATATGGGAAGCACCTGTATTTTAACGATTATAGTACAGATTCAGCATATAGTGTGTTCCGTTTTCTGAATACCAGAGGCACCTGTACTTTACCGATTATAGTACAGATTCAGCATACAGAGACTTCAATTTTCTAGATAAAGAAGCACTCGTATCTTGTATTACAGACTCTCTCTTACAGCTGTTCGTTCTACGGAAATGATCGTTCTTTATTTACGGAAAAACCTTCGGTCATAGTTCACCAGCAGATTGTCTCTAAAGTAAGGCGAATTTTTTTACAGTGTATATTTATACGTTCGGTCATTGCAGCTCTTGGCAGAAGGCTAGCTATCACATTTTGCACGCGTCTTCATAATCCCCACAGTTGGCGTGTTCAATAAAATATTGTTAGATGAAACATTGTGAGTACAAGCGCTCATACAGACAGCGTGTTTAGTATTCCTCGCAAGAATACGAATGTTCGGAAAACAAAAATACGGAATTCTGTCTGTTTCGTGCAATACAGTGTAGCCATTGTATTATTGTATTAGTGAAAATGGCCATAAAAATGAAAACGAGGAGCATTTCCGTGTATTAACACAAGATTTTGCCGCATTTTGAAATACTACATACTTTCCGTATTTTTACCTGCAGTTCCTTCGTATACTGGCGAAAATCCTTCGTATATTGACAAAAATTTTACACCGCGTAAGCAAAAAATAACGCTTTGGTAAAAAACTGCTTACTGCAGTTAAGATTGGCATTTTCTTTTTACCATGAAAGGCCACATCCCGCAGGCGTCGCACAGCTCGTGGTAAGTGCGTCAGCACTCTACCTTCGTCATTGTCAAAAAAGGTGGAATGTCCTCAAACAGCACGATAAGAATATGTCCTTTGGAAGGCAGCTTCCTAGACGTTACATGTCCATTTTATTTATCCGCTTCAATCTGGCACATTTGTTTGTAGTTTGTTTAGAGCATGACGCTGGTAGCTTTATGTTGGCACTGAGGAGTGCTCCTGAGGAGTCACAGCTTGGAAGGTCCAGGGTGTTACCTCTGATTCTGAAACTTTCTTATATGAGAGAGCAAAGGATTTTATACGCAGAAGGCGAACCTAATTGACTAGGCTTTCATTTTGGATTAAAATAGAAAAAAATGTGTTTTTTTCAAAACAATTTATAATTGAAGAAACGAAAAGATTCTTGTCAAGTTTACACGAATAGTAGCCGAAAGTTTTTTTTTCTATTTCACTTCGTTTTATCTGTCGAAAGTTCTATTTACCAGTTCCTCTTTATTATTTTTTCATAGTTTGCCGCAAACCTTAACCGCAGCAAGACCTAAGCAAGTGCAGACTTTACTGCACGTTAATGAAATGGCGAAGCATATGCATCCATACGTCTCAGCGAACACTGCTCAGCAAGGCACCTTTAAGGATTGCCCATAAGTCCACTTTTGGTCTTTCTGTTAAAAAGCATGTTTTCCTATTTTTTCTCTCTGTACTTGATTCTGCAAATTTGAATTTGTTTTCTTTGTTATTGTATATGTGCAATTTAGAAAAAATATGAAGGTATAGAATCTTTAAACATGAATTTATAATTTTTCAAAGCCGCGATGTCCTTTAGGTGCATGAGTCCAGCTTTAAAATTTGTCCTCATGAGTTTTCTGTTTGGAATTTAAGTGGGCCCCCTGCGAATTAAATTCTTATGTCATAAAACAATGTTTGCGATTAAAAAAAACAAACGAGAGCCTCCAAGCTATGACTAATCTGGAGCATTCCTGTCTGCCAACATGAAAATACCACTGTCATTCTTTACACAAACAACAACAAATAAAGGTTGCCGACTCTGAACTTTGACTCAGCTGTCTCTTACTGGCACTCGCAACTGGGCATTGGCTATGTTAAGTCAACATTACGTGAACGCAAGGCATGCACCCAACTGGGAAACACTATTTTTCTTATAATTAGTCGATTTGATATAATGCCACCTTCTTGTGTGTGACCTCATTAGTGACGTCATTACAACCCCTTTCTAGTTCCGAATTTCCAGAATGTTCGCCAAGTCGGGCTCACGTGGCGGGTCTCTAAAGTGTACGATTCTGTGCTTTGGTTTGTGGCAATCAGCGATTTCTAAATATTTCTTCCTATTTGAGTCACTTATGTAACTAAACTTGTTACTAAACTTATGCTCTCATATCTATACGGAAACCCATGAAATTGGTATTTTGCTATATTCACAATTTTATCTCATTTGTTTTGAATTTTGCCTCTTTTCATTACAGTGATTACTAATTATTTCTATTCATTCCAAACAGTTCTGTAACTCGTAACTAAAGTTATGCTCTGATACCAGACATATAATAGCATCTCTGAATATTGTACTGTTCTATATTTCATTTTTTCTGAATTATTTTGAATTTCCTCCTGGCTCATCTCAGGAGGTGAACCGGCAGTGCTGCGGAGAAAACAAGGTGCCGCGCGATGCTCGTGGCACTGTTAATCGATCGAACGGGGCAAACAAGGTGCAAATTTCAAATGAAGCAATCAGAATTCTAAAGGAAGCATTTAATCAAGAAGCTGTCATCCAGCAAGTAGGTCGAGCTGCCATGGCCAGTGGAGCCCTGGAACCCGCTCGACCAAAAGAGCAACGACCTCGAGGGTCCAAATGAATGCTTTGTCTCTCTCTCTCTGTCATATATTTTAAAGGGTGTGGAACCTCTTTTGATGAAATTGACGAAGGTAGTATGCTGACGCTCGTATCACCAGCAGTGTGTCGTCTGCTGCCTCTGACCTCTCACGGGAAAAACAAAATGGAAATTTGAACTCTAGCAAGCAGCATTTTAAACAAAGCATCATTTTTATCATAGTTTTACAGTATGTTCAACTTTTTCCTCTGATAATGACGTACGTAGCGTGCTGACGCACGTTTTAGGAAGCAGTGCTTGTGCCGTTTCTGAATGACTTGAGTGGGATGTGCCTTGTTCTCGCGTGAATTTCACAGCACCCGTATCAATAAAGTTAGACCTGCTGCACCTCATGTGACGACAAGCGAGCCCGAGAAACATTCTCATTTGCTTTAAGGGTTTCGTGAAATTCAGTTTAGCGCAATTATTTGTTGGTTTTCTTAGAGTTTGTTATACGAAATGATGTAACGGTTGTAGGTTATCTAGATTGTAGAAAGTTCTGCCTAGTGGGTGGTACTTGCAAATGGTAATTCTTATTAGCTTCTTATGGGCTTTGGAGGCCATTTTGATCATTGCATAAATTATTTTCGTTGGACTGCGGCACACCATTTGTGCGCGCAACGCTCTAAGGCTTTTTATGCGATATCATTATACGCGCTTTTTGTAGGCCTTGTAGGTATCAGTGCTACGAAACATTTGAGGTGTATGAGCTTAAACAAGCGCCTCACAGTGAGAGCACAATTGAAAGTTTGAAAGTGATACAAGGTATTCCAAGGCAACTTTTATAAATCAGTGTCCAAGGTTACCTGTGACTCAAAGTCGCGTTGTCCTGCACCTCCATAGTCAAATTTTGAAATTGGTCCGACTGAGGTATTTAATGTCTGGAGAATTAGGTTCGGCTTCTGTGAATAAATTTCTATGCTGTCTCATATGAGAATGTTGCCCAGGAGCCTCCAAGATGTGAATCACCAGGCGCACTCCTCTGTGCCAACATAAAAATACCAGCATCATGCTCTAAACAAACAACAACTATAAAAACCACATTGAAGTGCATCAATAAAATTCAAATGTCAACGCTAGCAGGCATCATTCTAAAGGAAGCTTTTTCAATGTGATTTTTAAGGACGTCCAACCTTTCTTGACGGCAATGTCGAAGGTAGTGTCCTGACGCACCTGTCACTAGCAGTGTGACGCCTGCCAGCTCCACCCTTTCATAGTAAAAAGAAAATGCGAGTGTAAACTGGAGCAAGCAGTATTTCAAAGGCAGTATCTTTTTAAGTATGCTTTTTATGGATGTTCGAAATTCTAACGTGAGAAAGACAGAGGTAGCCGCAAAAAATACACGCAGTATGAAATCAGTCAGGCGGAAACTTGGCATGGGGCAAACCAGCATGTATGAACTCAAAGATAACAGGGTGGCATTTTCAGCAATCTCGAAGATATAGTAAAAGTAGTGGAAGAATTCTACATTGACCGGTGCAGTACCCAGAGGAGCAACGATACCTCCATTCGAAGCACTAATGAACAGGTTGCAGAGACTCTTTCTATAACTAGCGATAAGTTAGAATGGCCTTGGAAGACATTAAATGGGAAAAAGTGGAAGCAGAAGATACAATAACAGTCAATTTAATCAAAGAAGTAGGAGACAGGATACTTGTAAAATTGGCCGCTCTCTATACGAATTTCTATCGACTTCACGTGTCCCAGAGAACGTGAAGAATGGAAACATACTGATCCACAAAAAGGGAGACGTTAAAGAAATAAAAATTCTAGGTTGTTTTGCTTGCTCCCCGTGCCATGTAAATATTCACCGAGATAAATTTTCAAGAGAATAAAGGCAACCATGGACTTAAGTCAGGCGAGGAAACAGGCTGCCTTCAGGATGGATGCTCTACTGTGGATCCCAACCATGTCATTGTATTATTAATCGAGAGACCTGCAGAGTACAATCAGCCTCTCTAGATGGCTTTCATAGATTACGAAAATGCATTTGATTCAGTGGAGACACCAGCAGTCACAAAGGCATTACGTAATCAGAAAGTGCAGGCTCCTTGCGTAACTACTTTCGAAAATATCTACTGAGATTCCAGAGTTACCTTATTCTCCACACGAAGAAAGATACTTATAAATTATGTAAAGTAACAAGTAAAGATGCTTGTAAAAAAGAAGAAAGTATTCAAGCTAATAAACTCTTTGAAGTAAGAATCAACGGCGAATATTTCTGCAGTCTTCGGTTTGCAGATGACATTGTCCTGTTCAGCAACACTGGAGGCGACTAACAACAAATGATCGACGACTTTGAACCAGGAAGTGTAAGACGGGTGAAAGGTTAATATGAAGAATTCCAATGTAGTAATGAATAACCGGCCAAGAGAACAAGAATTCAGGATCGCCAGTCAGCCTCTAGAATATGTGAAGGAGTACGTTTACCTACATCAGTTACTCACAGGGAACGCTGATCATGAGAGGAAAATATACAGAAGAATAAAAATGGGTTGGCGTGCACAGGGCAGGCATTTGTCAGCTCCTGGCAAAGCAGCTTTACAATCAGTGGATAGGGAGCAGAAACATGATATGACCTTAACTTATCAGTACTTATGTATGTATTCATGTATGTGTGTATGTCTGTATGTATTCAAATCACCAACCCATATTTGCCGGCAAGCGGTAAAAAGACAATCGTAGGCCGTCGTCCTCGGTTCCCGACTTCTGTTCTCTGACATCTGTACTTCACTGACTCTTTTCAAATTTTCATTTGAAAATAAGAATGCCTTCATTCTTCCTTTATCACCATCAATCTTCTCGACATGAATGGCACAGCCTACTGCGATTACTGAGAGAAATTTCTAGGATTTGGCTACGAGGTATTGTGCTGGTTTTACGGTCTCCTGGCATATTCCGGTTGTGCTGATGGCTCAATCTTGTATTATTCATACAAATTTGGCTGCAGTGATAGGAGGACAGCTGTAAAAGTGTAATGAAAACATTTCTGATATATATACTGATTTGTGCTGCAGGGGATACTTATTGGTTAGCCTTATTGGGTAATGCTTTTAGGCCTCTGGGTGCCTTAACTTTGTTGTGTCCACTAGATGGCCAGCATTACAAAAGACATAAATATCACTGTAAGGATGCATGTCGTGCTACAGTATCATAATTGGCCCAAAGTGACCACCTTTATTTAAACTATGTAGCCCTCTGGTCCACTTTACTTCAACTAACTGACATCTATACGCGAGGAGGAAGAGGCAGGCAACAAAAATGGGGCCTTTAAAAAATCTTTTCGCTTAGATAGCTGATACATCGTATTTTTCTCATGATGCAGGCTTTGATATTGACTGTGAATCTTGCTACGGCAATTTTATCTATCTGCATTTTATTCCCGTTTTTCCCAAACAAGGATTGCTTTCGTCACGGTGTCACATTTTATATAATACCCTCAGCACATTAAGCCAACTTGTTTTAATGCAGGTGTGACTGCTACGTTTCCCTTCCGTTGGAATCCACTCCTTAACCATTCATGGCCATCGGTTATCTTCCCTCCTCATTACATGTCCTACCCATTCCCATTTCTTTTTCTTGATTTCAACTAAGATGTCATTACCTCGCGTTTGTTTCCTCACCCAATCTGCTCTTTCCTTATCCCTTAACGTTACACCCATCATTCTTCTTTCCATAGCTTGTTGCGTCGTCCTCAATTTAAGTAGAACCCTTTCCGTAAGCTTCCAGGTTTCTGCCCCTTATGTGAGTACTGGTATGACACAGCTGTTATACACTTTTCTCTTGAGGAATAATGACAACCTGCTGTTCATGATCTGAGAATGAATGCCAAACGCAAGCCGGCCCATTCTTATTCTTCTGATTGTTTCAGTCTCATGATCCGGATCCGCAGTCACTACCTGTCCTAAGTAGATGTATTCCCTTACCTCTTCCAGTGCCTCGCTGCCTATCGTAAACTGCTGTTCTCTTCTGAGACTGTCAAACATTACTTTTGTTTTCTACAGAATAATTTTTATACCCACCCTTCTGCTTTTCTTCTGTTTTGCCTCTCCAGGTCAGTCAGCATGCATTGTAATTGGTCCCCTGGGTTACTAAGCAAGGCAATATCATCAGCGAATTGCAAGTTACTAAGGTATTCTATATCAACTCTTATCCCCAATTCTTACCAATACAGGTCTCCGAATACCTCTTGTAAACACACTATGAATAGCATTGAGGAGATCGTATCTCTCTGCCTGACGCCTTTCTTTATTGGCACTTTGTTGCGTTCTTTATGGAGGACTACGGTGGCTGTGAATTCGCTATAGATACCTTTCAGTATTTTTACATACGGCTCGTCTACACCTTGATTCAGTAATGCCTGCATGACTGCTTAGGTTTCGACTGAATGAAACGCTTTCTCGTAATCAATGAAAGCTATATATGACGATTTCCCTGTCACCTGATTGATAGTATGAATATGGCCTATTCTTGAGTAGCCTTTACGAAATCCTGCCTGGTCCTTTGGTTGAGAAAAATCTAAGGAGTTCCTTATTCTATTTGCGATTACCTTAGTAAACTTTTATAGGCAACGGACAGTAAGTTGATCCGTCCATAACTTTTCATGTCTTTGGCGTCCCCTTTCTTATGGATTAAGATAATTTTGGCGTTGCTTCAAGACTCCGGTACGCTCGAGGGTATGAGGCATTGCGTATACAGGGTGGCCAGTTTTTCGAGAACAATCTGACCACCATCCTTCAACAAATCTGCTGTTACCTGATCCACCCCAGCTGCCTTCCCCCTTTGCATAGCTCCCAAACTTTCTTTACTTCTTCCGGCGTTACTTGTGGGATTTCAAATTCCTCTGGACTATTCTCTCTTCCATTATCGTCGTGGCTGCCACTTGTACTGTATAAATCTGTACAGAACTCCTCAGCCCCTTGAACTATCTCACCCATATTAGTAATGATATTGCGGGCTTTGTGTCTTAACGGACACACCCGATTTTTGCCTATTCCTAGTTTCTTCTTCGCTGCTTTTAGGCTTCCTCCGTTCCTGAGAGCATCTTCAGTTCTATCCATAATATACTTCCTTATGTCAGCCGTCTTACGCTTGTTAATTAACTTGGAAAGTTCTGCCTCACTAGCCTGGTCTCCCGTGGTGAAGTGGCGCCGTGTGCTGCTGTCTTTTTGCTTACTGCGAAACCAGTCAGACTCCTTTCTTAAATTACTTTCTACATCACCAAGTGACCCACCAACCAGCGGGAGGCGCAGAAGTTTCCACCAATCGCCTACAGAGACCAATCAGGCAACCCGACAGGGTTTAATAAGGCCAAATCCAATACGCGACACAAATGATCGCGAGTTCCTTCCGCCAACACAACGAAATAGCGAATGACTAATGAATCTTTGCTCCTCAATAAAGCCGAGCATGAGACGACCGCGCGACCCATGTACGAAGTGACGCTCAGGAACGGCTGGTCGGCAGGGCGATAGCACATGCCTCAGGCACCGTCGCGGTCATTTCCGCACAAATGCTTCCCCGCATCGATGAACACACAAGAGTTAGGGAAAGGAGCAAAGAGGCCTACGGTATATTTTCTTCGCGACAGTATCGTGAAAGTAGCAAAGGATATGGCATGTGCATTGCGTAGTATCTGTGCAGTGTTGCCTCTTCGTAACACGTTATGGCACTGCCTCGCAAAGTGCCAACCACTGTTGAAGAAGCGACTCGTAAAGCTACGCGCAGTTGCAACTTGGACACGTCGGACTAAGCTGACCACTGTGCAGAGAGAGCAGCACGAGCCGAAGGTCACCGTGGACGCCGGGCGAACAGTTTTTTTCTTTCTCGAGAAAAATATGCAAAAAGACTTCGCCACGATAATTCTTTAGCGTGTGCGGCAGAGAATGCGGCCTGGCAGGTTCGCCGAGAAGCCATCACAATTGCGTGCTGCCGAAAAGCAGACACAACAGCCTCTGCGCGAGCAAGCTCACGTGCGGTAAGCCAAGGATGGGGCACGACAGCCTTGCCGCGAAGACCGTCGTTTTCGCGCAGCAGAAAATGAGGACCATGAGCTTCGCCGCGCAAATTCTCACGTGCGAGAAGAGGAAAATAATGCCCGGGAGTATATGACGTAAATGGACGTGTATTATAACCGTCAACATGTACGTTATGAACGGGCTGGCCAACAGTGCGGTTCGGAACCTCGCCGAAACTGAAGTAGACGAGTCGGGACTCGCAAAAAGTATGTGGCTCAGGTTCGACTGTGGTGATGATGATGTGTGGTATTTTGTGGCGCAAGGGCCAGGTTTGGCCAAAGAGCGCCATGACAAGTGGTAGTGGTAACGATGTATTCTGGAAGATGTGACTTGGCTGTAAAGTGGCCTAAAAATAGTCGCTGTAAAGTGCGTAAAATCTACGTGCTATAAAATTATGACGATGACTAATGACGAATACTATGAACATTAAAATCCATGATAAAACAATGGTGCATTGTTTAAAATATGCGAGATGTTAAATTGCTTACAGCACTACTGCCTCGCCAGAGCCCTTGAACCACAAGGGCCTAGAGGCATGTGCTATTCAAAATAATTATCGCAGCGGCATCCTCTGAAGAGAGGAAGCGCTACGAACGTGTGGGGCTAATAACATGCAACACAACATCTTTCAAAAAACCTAGGACGGCGTTGGTGTCAAAGAGTGGTTCTGGACCAAGTAACATAACAGGATGAAGGGGGATGTGGTGCCGGTATGCTAAGAGAAAATATTTTTTTCTTTTGGATTCGGCTTCCCGACACTCCAGTAGGACGTGGAGGACGGTCAGCCTCTCCCCGCATCTACCACAGGTTGGAGGCTCGTTTCCCGTGAGTAAGAAGTTATGTGTGCCATAAGTGTGTCCTATTGTTAGACGGCAGAATAGGACATCTGTCCGGCGGGATTTTGTTACAGCAGGCCAGAAACGTAATTGTGGCTTTATTACATGCAGTTTATTATTTATTTCTTCGTCCCACATGCGTTGCCAGTGGTTTCGTAGTTTCCTTCTTAAGAAAGGCTTCAGGTCTGTGACAGGGACCGAAGCAGTAGGATGAACTGCATGCAATGAAATTGATGTGGCCATTTGGTCCGCTAGTACATTTCCCTCGATGCCCCTATGTCCAGGCACCCAGCATATAATCACATGTTGGTTACATATATATGCTTTACACAGTACGGAGTAGAGTTCATTAATTACCGGATTTTTGTGGCTACAGAAAGACATCAAGGCCTTCACAACACTAAGGGAGTCCGTATATATAACTGATTTCTTTAGTTTTGATTTCCTTATATACTTCACAACTGACAACAATGCGTAGGCCTGAGCCGTAAAGATACTGGTTTCCGGATGTAGTACCTCGGATTCCGAGAAAGATGGACCGACGGCTGCATAGGACACCCCGTCGTGTGACTTCGATGCGTCTGTGTAGAACTCCGTGCAGGAGTATTTGTGCTGAAGTTCCCGGAAATGCATTTGGATTTCAATCTCTGGAGCATGTTTTGTGACGTCCACAAAAGATATATCGCATTGTATGAGCTGCCACTCCCAAGGAGGTAGCAGCTTGGCTGGATGCATAAGGCGAAGCTCCAGGAGTGGAACGTGCATTTTTTCACTAAGCTCCCTCACGCGCAGCGAGAAAGGCTGTCTTACGGAGGGACGATTGCGAAAGAGTGTAGCATATGTCATGTCATTAATGGTATTAAAACAGGGATGTTGAGGATTTGAGTGGACTTTCAGAAAATATGTTTGGCTGATGTATGTTCTCTGAAGATGAAGTGACCACTCATTTGATTCTGCATATAAACTTTGTATGGGACTTGTTCTGAAAGCGCCTGTGGCCAGTCGGATTCCTAGATGGTGGACTGGGTCTAGCATATTTAGTGCGCTCGGGGCGGCAGAGTGGTAAATCACGGCACCATAGTCTAATCGTGATCGAATGAGGCTTTTATAGAGTTTCAATAAACACTTCCTGTCACTACCCCACGTAGTCTCGGATAGAAGTTTTATTATGTTCATTGTTTTTAGACATTTTTCTTTGAGATGTTTAATGTGGGGGACGAAAGTGAGTCTGTAGTCCAGTGTAACACCTAGAAATTTGTGCTCTTTGTTTACAGGTATTTGTTGTCCACCCAGTTCTAAGCAAGGATCTGGGATCATTCCTCTCTTTCTTGTAAAAAGAACGCAAGAGCTTTTGTTAGGATTGATCTTAAATCCATTGTTGTCTGCCCACATCGACACTTTGTTCAGGCCATGCTGTACCTGCCTCTCGCACACTGCGAGGTTACAGGATTTGAAAGCTATTTGTATGTCGTCCACGTAGACAGAATAAAATATTGCCGGTGGTAATGAAGCGCGAAGCGTGTTCATCTTCACGATGAAGAGTGTGCAGCTGAGCACGCCTCCTTGGGGTACACCCGTTTCTTGCGTAAAAGGACGCGAAAGTACGTTACCGACTTTTACGCGGAAGGTACGACTGGACAGATAGCTTTCTATTAGGTTTAGCATATTACCGTGGATGCCCATTTCTGACAAGTCTCTTAGGATTCCGTAACGCCACGTTGTATCATACGCCTTTTCCATATCGAGAAATATCGATAGGAAGAACTGTTTATGTATAAATGCGTCCCGGATATTTCCTTCAACACGTACGAGATGATCGGTTGTGGACCGCCCTTCTCGGAAGCCGCACTGATACGGATCAAGCATTTTGCTCATTTCAAGGAAATGGATGAGTCGCCGAATAACCATTTTTTCAAACACCTTACAAAGGCAACTCGTGAGGGCGATCGGGCGGTAACTTGCCACTAAGGAAGGATCTTTGCCTTGTTTCAAAACAGGAACCACAATGGCTTCTTTCCATGCAGTTGGGAGGTATCCTGGAGCCCAAATGGTGTTGAAAAGTGTGAGTAGTGTAACTTGGGTGTCATTGTGTAGGTTTTTGATCATTTCATACATGATTCTGTCAGATCCCGGTGCAGAGCTCTTGCATGAGCTCAAGGCAGCTCTCAACTCGGCAATACTGAAAGGGCAGTTGTACGATTCATTCTGTAGACATTTTCTTTTGAGTGGCTTACATTCATCTATTTGCTTATACTTCAGGAAGGATTTCGAATAATGTTTTGAACTTGACACAATCTCAAAGTGCTCCCCAAGTGAGTCTGCCTGATGTTGCAGCGTATCACCCTGTGTGTTTACCAGAGGGAGTGAATATGTTTGTGTCCCTCTAATTCTATTTACGCTGTTCCAGACTTTCGCCTCATCTGTAAACGAGTTGATGTTCGATAAAAACTTTTGCCAACTCTCTCTTCTGGCCTGTCGGCGGGTTCTCCTGCCTTGAGACTTAACTTTCTTAAAGTTAACAAGATTCTCTGCAGTGGGCGAAGCACGTAGCAACCCCCACGCTTTGTTTTGATTCCTACGTGCGACTCTACATTCATCGTTCCACCACGGGACATGCCATTTGCATGCCGAGCCACTTACTTCACGTATGCATTTAGATGCGGCATCTATAATGAAAGCTGTAAAGTAATCCACAGCAGCATCAATTTCTAACGAGGACATGTCATCCCATGATATGCTAGTTAAGGTTCGGAATTTCTCCCAGTCGGCTGTATCGATTTTCCACCTAGGAGCCTGTGGTAGACATTCGTTTTCTTTATATGTTCTTAGTAGTATAGGGAAGTCGTCGCTCCCGTAAGGATTGTCGTTAACTTCCCATTCAAGTTCAGACAGTAGTGATGGGGAGACTAGGCTAAGATCTATTGAAGAGAATGTTCTATTTGCAAGAGAATAGTATGTCGCTTCCTTCTTATTCAGAACACAAGCACCAGAAGAGAAAAGAAACTGTTCAACAAGACGTCCTCGCGCATCTATACGAGGGTCGCCCCACAGGTAGTTGTGTGCATTGAAGTCGCCAAGAACCAGATAAGGCTCTGGAAATTCATCTATAAAGGATTGAAATTCATGTTTAGTTAATTTGTAATGTGGAGGTATATAAAGCGAGCAAATAGTGATGAGTTTGTTTAGCAGAACAGCTCGCACCGCCACTGCTTCAAGGGGCGTTCGTAGCTGTAAAAGTTGACATGCTATACTTTTATGAGTGAGAGTCGCCACACCACCCGATGATGCGACGGCATCATCGCGATCTTTGCGAAACGTAACATACGTACGAAGAAAGTTTGTGCGTTTGGATTTTAAATGTGTTTCCTGTAAACACAGCACTTTTGGATTATGTTTGTGGATGAGTTCTTGCAAATCATCAAGGTTTCTAAGAAGACCTCGGACGTTCCACTGAATTATTTGTGTATCCATATTTAAAGTAAGTTGGTGCTGTGTGTACGGAAACGGAAAGATGCCTTACATTACAGAGCTCTTTCGAGGCCCTGTAATTGGGGTTTTGCTCTTTCTGAAGCGTTCGAGTGAGCCTCGCCGCTCCTTAGGCGCTTGGTGCGCCTTGAGGGTAGGTGTAGTGTCCATTGCATCCTGTGAGGCGCCGGACACGTGCTATTGCGAGCGAGAAGTTACTAGAGAGGGTCCCGCCTTGGAGGGCAAGACCCCTGCACCCAACAGCCCGGAGGTCGATGGGGCTCCCTGAGGGATTTGACTGCGCCGGCTGTTGCCAGTGCAGGAAGGGGCCCGGGAGGCCGGGGCGGCCTCCCCGCGCCAACCTTCGGGGTCGATGATCCCTCATTCAGGGTTGACGGAGCAGCGCTAGCTGCAACCGCCGCGGGGGCAGATGGCGTAGCTGCCGACTCACTGCCTGTGGGTCGGACCGCCGCCGGAGGCCATTGTGACGCTGCCCCCTGACGCGCCACTTCGGCAAAGCTTTTCTTCGGCAAGCTTCAGAAGTATGTTCGTGTGCACTGGACTTCGCACAGGTTTGACGGCCTCGGCAGCTCTGCGAACTGTGGCCGAAGCGTTGGCATTTGAAACATCTAAGCGGATTTGGCACATATGGCCTAACACAGAGCTTGATGTACCCGGCCTCTACAGACTCGGGCAGAATACTTGAGCCGAAAGTCAATATAAGGTGTTTGGTCTTGATTTCTTCGCTGTCAAGCCTGATCTTAATTCTTTTAACATTGATAACGTTCTGGTCACTGAAGCCCTCCAAGAGATCATCCTCAGTGAGCTCCAGCAAGTCATCGTCCGAGACAACACCACGGCTTGTGTTCATGGTACGGTGCGGGGTTACTGTTACTTGGGTCTCCCCAAATGACACAAGTTTTCGCAGCTTCTCATACTGCTTCTGATTTTGGAGCTCCAAAAGGAGATCACCACTTGACATTCTCGACACCTCATATCCTGTACCGAAAACTTCGGTCAAAGACTTGGAAACAAGGAATGGTGAAATGGATCGCACTAGTTTGTCTGGCTTTTCTGAGTGAATCACGTGGAATCGAGGAAAGTTGTGGACTTGTCGTCCGAAAAATTGAAAGAGATCTTCGGTGCGCCCGCGTTTCTGAGGGCGATCAGGAAGTTTGGGGAAGGAAGTTTCCATGAAAATGTATAAAAATTCGGCAACAGCGCCGACCGCCCACCACGGAGCCCAACGAGGGGACGCGGCAGAGCTTGCATGCAAGTCTGCACGACGCTAGTCGTACGCCGCCACTATAACCAAATATGGTGTACCCAAGGTTGGATAGCCACACAGGGTTAACCCTTGCCGCCAAGGAGAAAGGAAGTAAACAGAAGAGAGAAGGAGACAGGAAAGGTGGAAAGTAAGGGAAAGAGGAAGGTTGTAGGGAGAGAGTGACAGGAAAAGGCTACTGCCGATTTCCTCGAGGTGGGTCAGTCTGAAGGTGCCGTCTATGTGAAGCCGAGGCCGAAAAGGTGTGTTGCCTCCGCCGGGGGGCCTTAAGGCTCCAAACACCCAGCTTCGGCTCAACCGCCAGGATCCCCTTTTCCCCAGACACGGCTAAGCCGCGCACGGCTACGCGCGGGAGGGTCCAAGCCTCGTGTGCTCGGGTACGTGGTGTCGCAACACACCAAACGCCTGCTTACGCAGACGCCCCTGCGGGGCAGGTTCGACTGTGGTGCCGCGGGAAGACCGTTACAGCTAAAGGCGGCACTGTGGCCCTTTGGACTCGGGAGCGCTGTCCGTCCCCCGTGGGCACCAATACCAATTGAACAAAGCACGGTGACCACAACGTTGGCCGGTACGTTCAGCAGCACTCGTCGCCACAGACCTTTCACAAAGCTTTCTATATTCCTCCTTGGCGCAGGCTAGTGCAATGAAGATTCAGATGTCTCAGGGTGGCAGACATACTAGCGTTGTTTGCGAATGAAACAAAGGACACCCCTCCAGACTTGTGTACGTGGCACTGAGTCAAGTCACTTCATTTCATGACCTTTACATCACGAACGTTAAAGACGACTTCACGTTTTACCACGCCGCCGAAAACCGAGATCGAGCACTGCGTAACAAATTCCTCAGACTCAAACAACATTGCTTTGACACAATCATGTAACATTGATTTCCAATGGTCAATCAGCCTTACTGATTAGCTAGCTCCTCTCTCAACATACGCTCTCTGGCTGCACACATGCTTGGCGTCATGCACGATTACCATAATAATGCGAATATTCCTACATTGTTTCCCCGAGACCCAGTCGTCCACATGGCATCTCTGGCCACAGGTGTGTCGTGTCAGCAAATTAAACAGCACACCAGGCCTCGGGTGTGGCAACATGAGAACAAATGCGACATAATTTAAAAACGCGCTGCAGGGCAGCGGACGGATTTTGTAATGTAAATGACACCTTGTTGTCGCCTTAGTCTTGGTAACAGAGCATTGCTACTGATACGTTAGAAAGAGTGACAGGCATCAAAGAACAAGAACAGGAAAAGAACGATGTAGACGGAAAGAGCGCAAACTATATTGTCACGTGGTGGTGACGTAGAAGAACACAGTAGCAATACTGTGAACGAGAAAACTAACTTTTATTGGGCGAACTTGTGCCCACAAAACAGGCTACACTTATAGCACAACGAAAGCGGCGAACACAGTCGGCGATCGTCGGAAATCTGATCAGCGGGTCAAGCGCGTCGGCTTTTATAGAGCAGTCATCGAATGTTCCAGACTAATCGTTGGGACCCGCGTGCCTTCCACATAGTTCTACATCATTCGCGTCAGGCGATGAAATCAGATAACACAAGGTTCGTCGACAACAGACCGCGGATAGAAGCATCGATAACTTTCTAGAAACTTCGGATACATGCAGGTGCGTCCCGCGCTGTGTGATAGCATTTGTTAGGCGGCGAAGCGTGGTCGCCCGATAAAGATAAGTACACGTGTCAATACCCCCCCTCTTAAAAAAAAAAGCATCGACCCGATGCTGCAAACAAACGAAAGTAATACACAAAAGCACTCGTAGCAAAGAAAACAACAAAAATAACGAAGTTCGTCAGCGTCCGTAAAAGGGTTTAAGGCGCACCACGTGGACCACTTCAGATCGTGCGCGGCGCCGCTGTGAATGCGAGATGCCGTCTGGCACGACCTCATAGTCCAGAGCGCCAATACGTCGGATGACCTTGTAGGGTCCGAAATAGCGTCGCAGTAGCTTCTCACTGAGTCCTCGTCGGCGTATCGGGGTCCATACCCAAACACGGTCGCCGGGCTGGTACTCGACGAAGCGTCGTCGGAGGTTGTAGTGTCGGCTGTCGGTCCTCTGTTGGTTCTTGATCCGGAGGCGGGCGAGCTGTCGGGCTTCTTCGGCGCGCTGGAGATAGCTAGCGACGTCAACATTCTCTTCGTCAATGACGTGGGGCAGCATGGCGTCGTGCGTCGTCGTCGGGTTCCTGCCGTAAACCAGCTTAAACGGCGTGATCTGTGTTGTTTCTTGCACCGCCGTGTTGTAAGCGAAGGTTACATACGGCAGGACCGCGTCCCCCGTCTTGTGCTCAACGTCGACGTACATCGCTAGCATGTCGGCGAGGGTCTTATTCAGGCGCTCCGTGAGACCATTAGTTTGCGGATGGTAGGCAGTTGTCCTCCTGTGGCTTGTCTGGCTATATTGCAGAATGGCTTGGGTGAGCTCTGCTGTAAAAGCCGTTCCTCTGTCGGTGATGAGGACTTCTGGGGCGCCATGTCGCAGCAGGATGTTCTCGACGAAAAATTTCGCCACCTCGGCTGCGCTGCCTTTCGGTAGAGCTTTTGTTTCAGCGAAGCGGGTGAGATAGTCCGTCGCCACGACGATCCACTTATTTCCGGACGTTGACGTCGGAAACGGCCCCAACAAATCCATCCCAATCTGCTCGAATGGTCGACGAGGAGGTTCGATCGGCTGTAGTAACCCTGCTGGCCTTGTCGGTGGTGTCTTGCGTCGTTGACAGTCTCGGCATGTCTTGACGTAACGGGCGACGTCGGCGGTAAGACGCGGCCAGTAATACCTTTCATGTATCCTCGACAGCGTCCGGGAGAATCCGAGGTGCCCAGCAGTGGGATCGTCGTGTAAGGCGTGCAGTACTTCTGGACGCAGCGCCGACGGAACAACAAGAAGGTAGTTGGCGTGGACTGGTGAAAAGTTTTTCTTCACGAGTAGGTTGTTTTGAAGCGTGAACGAAAGATAATCCACGCTTAAATGCCCTAGGGACAACGTCGGTGTGCCCTTCCAAATACTCGACAAGGGCTTTTAGCTCCGGGTCCCCTCGTTGTTGATCAGCGAAGTCTTCCGCGCTTATTATTCCAAGGAAGGCGTCGTCATCCTCGTTATCTTGCGGCGGCGGGTCAATGGGGGCGCGTGATAGGCAATCGGCATCTGAGTGTTTTTGACCGGACTTGTATGTTACAGTGATGTCGTATTCTTGTAGTCTGAGGCTCCACCGTGCCAGCCGTCCTGAAGGGTCCTTTAAGTTAGCTAGCCAACACAACGCGTGATGGTCGCTGACCACTCTGAATGGCCTGCCATATAGGTAGGGGCGAAATTTCGCTGTAGCCCAAACGATGGCGAGGCATTCCTTTTCCGTTGTGGAATAATTGCCTTCCGCTTTTGACAACGACCGGCTAGCGTAAGCTATCACGTGTTCATGTCCATCTTTTCTCTGGACTAGGACGGCACCGAGGCCTAGGCTACTGGCGTCAGTGTGGATTTCGGTATCGGCGAGCTCGTCGAAGTGCGCAAGTACGGGCGGCGACTGCATGCGTCGTTTGAGTTCTTCAAATGCGTCGGCCTGCTGCGTTTCCCACTTGAACTCGATGTCACATTTAGTTAGCTGTGTCAGCGCCTCAGCGATGCGTGAAAAGTCCTTGACAAATCGCCTGTAGTAGGCACACATGCCAAGAAATCTACGCACTGCCTTCTTGTCGGTGGGCTGCGGAAACTTTGCGATGGCAGCTGTCTTCTGCGGGTCGGGGCGTACTCCAGACTTGCTGATGACGTGGCCTAGGAAGAGAAGCTCATCGTAGGCGAAGCGGCACTTTTCTGGCTTCAGAGTGAGCCCTGATGACTTGATGGCCTCGAGTACTGTTGCGAGCCGCCTAAGGTGATCGTCGAAATTTTCGGCGAAGACAACGACGTCATCCAAGTAAACGAGACAGGTCTGCCACTTCAATCCTGCTAAAACCGTGTCCATCACGCGCTGGAACGTTGCAGGCACCGAGCACAGTCCAAATGGCATAACCTTGAACTCGTAGAGGCCGTCTGGGGTGATGAAGGCGGTCTTTTCGCGATCTCTTTCGTCGACTTCAATTTGCCAATAGCCAGACTTGAGGTCCATCGACGAGAAGTATTTAGCGTTGCAGAGCCGATCTAATGCGTCGTCTATCCGTGGGAGCGGGTATACATCCTTCTTCGTGATCTTGTTCAGTCGACGATAATCGACACAGAAACGTAGGGTTCCGTCCTTTTTCTTTACCAGGACAACAGGGGATGCCCACGGGCTTTTCGACGGCTGGATGATGTCGTCGCGCAGCATTTCGTCGACTTGTTCTCTTATAGCTTCACGTTCCCGCGTCGAAACTCGGTAAGGGCTCTGGCGTAGTGGTCGAGCGCATTCTTCGGTTATTATGCGATGCTTTGCGACTGGTGTTTGTCGAATCCTCGATGACGTCGAAAAGCAGCCTTTGTATCGTCGAAGCAGACTTCTGAGCTGTTGCTGCTTAATCACGGGGAGACTTGGACTTATGTCGAAGTCTGGCTCGGGAACTACGGTTGTCGGGGTAGATGCGACAGAATCCGAGAGGACAAAGGCATCGCTGGTTTCCACAATTTCCTCAATGTATGCGATCGTCGTGCCCTTGTTGATGTGCTTGAACTCCTTGCTGAAGTTTGTCAGCAACACCTTCGCGTTTCCTCCGTGCAGTCGAGCGATCCCTCTTGCGACGCAAATTTCACGGTCGAGCAGTAGACGTTGGTCGCCTTCGATGACGCCTTCTACGTCAGCGGGTGTTTCGGTGCCGACCAAAATAATAATGCTGGAGCGAGGCGGGATGCTCACTTGATATTCACGCACACTCAAGGCGTGGTGACTACGAGGGCTCTCCGGCGGTATTGCTCTATCTTCCGACAGCGTTATTGACTGTGACTTCAGGTCGATGATTGCGCCGTGTTGGTTCAGGAAGTCCATACCGAGAATGACGTCTCGTGAACACTGTTGGAGGATAACGAAAGTGGCAGGGTAAGTCCGGTCGTGAATGGTTATTCTTGCCCTGCAGATTCCAGTCGGCGTGATGAGGTGTCCTCCTGCTGTGCGAATTTGAGGGCCCTCCCATGCAGTCTTAACCTTCTTCAACTGGGCGGCGATGTCTCCACTCATTACGGAGTAATCGGCCCCTGTGTCGACTAAGGCAGTGACTGCGTGGCCGTCGAGAAGCACGTCGAGGTCGGTGGTTCTTTGTCTGGCGTTGCAGTTGGGTCTTGGCGTCGGATCACGGCTGCGTCGTGTTGATCTGAAGCTGGAACGTCGCGTCGTCAAGTCGTCTTTCGTCGGTGTAGTCTTGGCTTCCCGACTTCTTCGGGACGGCGGCGTGTCGTCATTAAGTCGTCGAGATGGTTTCTTCGTAGTCTTCGTCGGCGGCGGAGGATCTTCGTCAGTTCGACGAACAGCAACCGCACCTCCATCGGTTGCTGCTTTTAGTTTTCCGGATATGGGCTGACGGACCGGCCCCGGGCTGGGCCAGTGTATGGTCGGCGCTGCGGCGACAGGTAGCGGCCTGGTGACGGCGAACGGGAAAGCTCGTCGAGGGCTCCACTGAGTGGCGGCGAGGTAGTCGGCGATATCGCGAGGTCGTTCGCCAATCTGTGGCCGCGGCGCGTTAACGGCGAAACCTCGCAGTCCCATCTCCCGGTATGGGCATCGGCGGTAGATGTGCCCCGCTTCTCCGCAGTGGTAGCAGAGCGGGCGGTGGTCAGGAGCGCGCCAAATGTCCGTCTTCCTCGCGTAGGTGCGCTGGGCGACGGGTGGTCGTGCTGGCGCTGGCGGCGGCGGACGACGGAACTGCGGCGTGACAGGGCCCTGGCGCGGTCGCGGAGGGGGACCTTGACGGCGTGCGACGGCGGCGTAGGTCATCGCTTGCGGCTCAGGCTGGGGCGATACAGGGGCTACTCCAAGTTGTTGTTGGAGCTCTTCACGCACGGCGTCGGCAATCGAAGCCACTTGAGGCTGTGATGGTGGGAACAGCTTTTGTAGCTCCTCCCGCACGACCGCTCGGATAGCCTCGCGCAGGTCGTCGGTGGCCAGTGATTGAACTCCGGCGTAGTTCGTCGAGTTTGTGCGGCGGTCGAATTGCCGGTTTCGGATCTCGAGTGTCTTCTCGATGCTGGTGGCCTCGCGAAGAAACTCGTCCACGGTCTTCGGTGGGCTTCGTACCATTCCGGCAAAGAGTTCCTCCTTCACACCACGCATCAGCAGGCGGACTTTCTTCTCCTCGGGCATTTCAGGGTCGGCGTGGCGGAAGAGGCGGCTCATTTCTTCCGTGTAGATCGCGGTCGTCTCATTAGGCAGCTGCACCCGGGTTTCTAATAGCGCTTGGGCTCGTTCTCGGCGTACGACGCTTGCGAACGTCTGGAGGAAGCCGCTTCGGAAAAGTTCCCAGGTCGTTAAGGTGGCTTCTCGGTTCTCGAACCACGTCCTGGCCGCGTCTTCCAAAGCGAAGAAGACATATCGCAGTTTGTCGTCGCTGTTCCAGTTGTTAAAGGTAGCGACTCTCTCGTACGTCTCGAGCCAGCTTTCCGGGTCCTCGAAAGTTGAACCGCGGAACGTCGGAGGCTCCCTGGGCTGCTGCAGCACGACGGGTGACGCTGGGGCTGCCATTGGGGTGGACGTGGTGGCCATCTTCCTAGTCGTCTCAGGCAAAAGTCCGTGCTCCGGGGGCAGTCCTTGCAGCCTGCGGCTACCTCGCTGGTTCTTGGCGACGTTGGTGTCTTCCGAGTGAGGGCTTGGGTCACGGCTTTGTGGGGGCGTCCGGTACATGAACGCAAAGCACCTCCACCAGATGTCACGTGGTGGTGACGTAGAAGAACACAGTAGCAATACTGTGAACGAGAAAACTAACTTTTATTGGGCGAACTTGTGCCCACAAAACAGGCTACACTTATAGCACAACGAAAGCGGCGAACACAGTCGGCGATCGTCGGAAATCTGATCAGCGGGTCAAGCGCGTCGGCTTTTATAGAGCAGTCATCGAATGTTCCAGACTAATCGTTGGGACCCGCGTGCCTTCCACATAGTTCTACATCATTCGCGTCAGGCGATGAAATCAGATAACACAAGGTTCGTCGACAACAGACCGCGGATAGAAGCATCGATAACTTTCTAGAAACTTCGGATACATGCAGGTGCGTCCCGCGCTGTGTGATAGCATTTGTTAGGCGGCGAAGCGTGGTCGCCCGATAAAGATAAGTACACGTGTCAATATGCTGATTTCATGCATTGTAAGGCTGCGTATATATCACCTTTCTGATGATGTCCCTGTTTTGTCCGGCGTTCTTCAGGGCTCTGTACTAGCCCCACTTCTATTCTTATTGCACATAGATGATATAACAAACCAAGTCGACGTCACCATTCGCCTCTTCGCAGACGACTGCATTCTTTATCATACTGTGCGTAACCACGGATAACAAGCAAAACTGAACAATTCACCAAATAGGGTAGTGCAGTGGTGTGCCGACTGGCAAATGGTGATAAATTCTGACAAAATTGTCTGCATGTCGGTCAAAAACGAAAAATCAAGTCTGCAGTTCCCGTACGGTTTCAGCGGCACTATTCTACAAAGCTTCACCCAGTATAAATACTTTGGCGTAATCATCTCATCGACCTAGGCTGGAATGCGCACATGCAGTACGTAGCTAAAATGCCCTGAACAAAGTGTTCTACTTCAAACGCACTTTGTCGCATTCCACCAGCCAGACAAAGCAGCTTGCTTACGTCAGCCTTATCGCACCGACACTCGAATATGCCAACTTAGTATGGTTTTCACATTCCAAAAACAACATTCATACGCAGGAACGCACACAAAGAAAAGCTGCCCGATTTTCCATAATCGTTTTAAACGCACAGATTCACCAACCGAACTTCTTTCTCGCGCAGGCCTCGCTACCTTCGAAATTCAAATTAAGGTTCAACGGTTAAAGTTCCTATACTTGGTATTACACAGTGCGCTGAAGTTGGATCCCGCCGCCGTTCTAAATGCAAACACACTAGACCGACTCGGCATAAGCACGCTTTCACGCTAGAGCAATTTCTTTGTAACAACAATACTTTTTTTCTTTTCAATCTTTCCGCGATCTGTGCGAGAGTGGAACTGCTTAAACCGTGCTATTACTGTCCAGCCCACACTAGAAACATTTACAAAGCAACTAGAAGAAGCAATCACGATCACATTAGTGTTTTATTTATATTTATTTTATTTTTTTACAAGAGCATTTGTGTGAAGACCAATGTGTTACTCAATAAATGTAAGTGTCAACGTTTTTCTATGCTAACTCCTTATTTCTTCAGTGTTTGCTCATGTTGTACTTCTTCGATGACCATGTGCCCACTCCTGTAACAATCCCTATAGAGATTGACAGTATTGTCAAATAAAATAAAATAAATAAAAATATATGCAGTGTTCACACTAAACCAAAAAAGAATAAGGGGAGGACGGGGAAATTGCAAACCAAGCGTACCTCATGTCAACACTTCAAAACGAATAAAATCAGTTGATAGTTAGCATTCTTTCCTTCTACCTCATTTCTTTCATGTGTTGGTTCTGTAATACGCGCCACTCTTCCTATCATAGCCGAGCCGCAAATCGCCCAACAAGAAGTTCTTCCAACTTGCTTGTGCGCTACTGCTGTTCGTATGTCTAGCTACGCTGTCAACTTATGTGCACTTTCCACGAAATATTTATTGGTAACTGGCGAAACAAACACGTGTTGTCTGACGAAATAAAGCAGCGGGTGTAAGGCGTGGTGCAAGCAGATACACATAACTAGCCACCGATATTGAATGGCGATGGTGGCCATGAGTAGGAGACAATATGTGAGTATGTCAAATTTACAGGAATCCCGTCATTAGCAGAGTGACATTCCACAAACTCTCAAACCTCACCTGTTTGAGCAAGCTTCTTTATAGAGTACAAAGTTCACGCAGGAACTCTTTAGCGGGTTGTATAAGTATGCGTAAGCATAGTGCCACTTACTTACACACAGCCCTGGCGCCACTATCAATGTTATCAAATTTGATCTGACCAGTACCACCCCTTATCATTGCTTATAGGTCGTTTTCAGCCTTATCGTCAAGACCAGACTCTTATCAACTCTTATCGGTTAGCAACCTTGTCTTCTTCGATCTAAGCCTTATCTGTCCTTATCAATCTTGTATAAGATGATCCGACCGTTTTCAGCAATTATCGGCCTTATCAACCTTATAGGTACATATTACCCTTAACAGAAATGCTACTACCATTGTAAGTCCATATCGCTCTGTAGGACAATCCATTCCCGTCGAACCATAAATTAACTGTGATGAGGCTCATCTAACTCCTCATAACTCCTTATGAACTCACTGACTGCTTATCTGTTTCTGTTGCATGGTTGAAGCGCATAGGCCCTCAGAGATCGGCGGCATTTCAGTCCTTAAAAGAACGCCCTAACGAAAGGAAAATCCCGCGACCACCAAAACGTATCGGTGATGACGCTTGTATGTCATTACCTTTTCATAAATTCAAAATTTTCGTGATGTCCGCAATGCTCCAAGTCGGCTCGACATTTGGTTCTAGACATGGCTGTTATTCCACTACCACCAAATATCAACGAATCTGTCATAGAAACTACTGTTCTTTCATATTTGTATTGTACTGCGGGAACGACACTTTCCGATGGGTTGTATGTTTTCTCCTTCTGAAAGCGTGGTTTATTTTTCATAGGGGGTAAGGCAACCGGCTTGGAGCGTGAGGTTGAAGATGGGAAACACCACCGCCAACATTCTTGCTTCGAAATTATATTCTTTTACGCTATAATTTCTTTGTAACGATTCGCCCTGCGTGACTGATGGATGGGCATATTTCCGCCTTAAGTAGGCATAGAAATGCTTACGCATTTATAATTGGACTCGTATCTACACACTTTATCGCAGACGACCTGTAAAGAGCGTAAACAGGTTGTTCGTACGTCAGTACCTGGTAGGCTCGAAAAAGGTTTTGCACATTTGCCACACTTTACTGACTGTCTTAATCTTTGTAAAATGGGAGGTATTGCATCCAACTTCAAGAGTATTTAAAGAAAAGTTACGTATCACTCATACTACTTTATAGTCGTCCAAGCATGTCGGCATGTGAAGGAATTTTACCAACGGGCTGGCATCTTCTGCAAACATGACTTAAGGCAGGAGGCTTTGTTGTGTTTGCGCGGGTATTCTGTAAAATGCCAAAGGCGTATTTTAACTGCTGATTGTGCAATATTTATATTCACTAATTCCACCAACTGTTTCGATTTCTCGATGGACCAGTGCAGCGAATCACTCCCTAAATCATTTGCGCATTGAAATAGGCTATCTTCCAATGCTTAGCAGTGCTCATTCTTTATACTAGTAAATGCTGTTGGAAGCAGACCACCATATGCACCCGGTATTATTTACTCTTTAGATTAAAACGTACACACACACACACTCGCGCTGCTCGGAATTGGAGAACATCAAGCGTAGGGCTCTTTAGGCTGCGAAAGGGTACCACACGAGCCTGTTATTTCAAAGGCCTTTTTTTGCGCACGAAGTGATATTTGAAGTGAGTGGTTAGACGAATCCTTGTTTTTACAGCCTTAATGGCAACGAGAACGCCTTTAACTCAGTGACCCCCTTGCGATATCGTACGCTGCCCCTTTGAAAAGAATGCTTTGAGCCATTGCGCTGTCATTCTTAAAGCAATCATTATTACGCCGAAATTGAAAGAACCTCAAGACACTCGATTATCGTGCTCTCAAATGTCGTTGTTTGTCAGATGCGCAGAGAAGTCATCGCTGATGCGAGCTAGACGATGAGTTTTGTTTGAGGCTTCAAATTTGTTTATCATCGTTATCCTAATCTTCTTTTCCCACAGTACAAAATGAAAATGCCGAATAGCGCATGTGGGGCAAGGTGCGTGTTTTTTACCTACCCATATTCGTATTCTGTTCCTTTTGTCATGTCACGTGTTAGATGCGTAAAGTTGCGTTGTCTGTTTCGTTATTCTTGCCGCCTTGATCGTCAACAATATCTGTTCACATCAGGCGACTCCTTCATCCTCACGCTCACCATGTCCAAATTACAAAAGCAGAACGAAATTTCCCCCCCAAGTAGTGAAGAAACGTGTGCACCTCAGGCGAGGTGCAATTGGGAACCGGACGGGCTTTCGAGATGCGTTTGCACTTGTTCACAATTTCGGCTTTTTGGGCCCTAAACGCAGGCTCGCAAGTTGAAGACGTGTTTATACCCTTACTAAAATTGTTGAAAGGCTATTGAAATATAATTGTTCAAGATCAACAAATGACATTGAAAGAACAAGTATTGATAATTGGCACATGACATTTCGTCGAAACATCATTGTGGTCTCTCAATTTGAAAGATCATTGGCATATTTATAAAACCATTATATATTTGAATATTGAAAGCCCATTGAAACATTGTTGAAGATGTGTTGAGTCTCAATAATGAAAGCTCATTGAGGTATTGTTGAAAGGTGTTGTTTGTCAATATTGAAAGCCCATGGAAGAATTGTTGCAGATCTGTTGAACATCAACTCTCAAATTAGGTTTAGCGTTTGTATGCCCCAGTGTGTAGTTAGCATTGTTTAAGACTGCACTTTCCTTATAATACTGCTGATCTATGTTGTGTTGCATATAACTACGTTTGATGTCACATTGATCTTTGCAGTGAGAGGATAGGGGTAAAATTTAAATACAGGCGTTTTTGTATTGCAGGCCTCTGTCACCCTGGGCTCAAAAGCATGCTGCTAGATTGCCTGTAATAAACCATATTGTAAAGCTACAAGCAGCATTGTTATGCCACTTTTTCAATTGTCAGGGTGAATGGTCATCCACACAATCAAAAGTGCTGAACTGATGCAGACAAAAACCATTTTTCTAGGTGAACTGCTTATTTGTAACCAAACATCTGTGTAAATGTACAAGCATTTGTAGTTTGAGAACATCAGAAACTTCTTAAAAACTATTGCAAAGTAGAAACTTCGTGCAGCTTGACACCATAACCAAATAGAATATTGACAGATGTAGTCTGTGTGGCCCTCAAGTAAAGCACATTTCCCAAAAGAAATAAATCTTCAAAAATAAATACCTAAATAAATAAATCTACAAGCACTCGGATATGACCGTAAAGAAGAACACTCAAAAAAGGTACTTGCTTTCTCTGTTAGGGAAGCCAGTGGTGCTATAAACATGGCACGATTTACTTGAGCCCATAGCACTCACTGAGGCCTGATATGACGGGTGGTTATGTTTAAGTTTCATGGAATTCATTAAACACTGGCTATTTCAGCTAACAATTCTAGATACAGAGTGCGAAACATTACTTGCATGGAAATCAAGACAATATGTTCAGCTAATCAACAAAACTCCGTTCCTAATACATTTTTACGAATTCTTGCCGGTAAATTTACAAGGCGTATGCACTTGGAATAAATTTCCAGAATGACACCAGTACGGGACACATGCCGTCAAACTGGCTGTGGAAATGCACTGTTGTTGCACATACTTTTTTAGCAAAACACACTGTTATGCATCGAAGCTCAAATTAACTGGAATGCCCATGTATTTATCTCACCTTTATGAAAAAATAGCGAAACTGGTGTCATCCTAGAAATTAATTTCAAGTGAAAAAATATTTCAAACTCACTGGCTACAATTTGCAAATTGAAATATGTACCATGATATTATAAGTGAATTATTATTTTGCGAGAATAAGTTGAATGTGTTTCCATTTCTTGTGCTAGTAATATCCACGTCTGAATAATCCAGCTCAAGAACAACAATTATGCTACCTGGCACAGGCAACTTAATATATTCTGTAAAACTGATAAAGGATCCCTCTGTACAATCCTTATTGGTTGAATGGTGTGTTTATTTCGGCAAACATTACCTACTTTTGAAACATGGTAATCGCAATAAGTGATGCTTATGGAAGCAGTTTATTATGCTCCATTGCTGTTGCATGATCCAGTGTGTTTTCTTCCATGATAACGTTCCCGCACAGGTCATTCCATATCAAGCGACCTGTCCATACTGACTGCATCAGACATTTTTTATGAAAAAAATAGCTATTAGTGATGTGCTAATACTACAAAGTTATTCCTTGTGTGAGTTCCATTCAAATTTTGTTCACTGCCACAAAAGATAACAAAAGAATAACAAAAAAATTTGGTTTCTTGCGAACATGAAAGGCCCATCATTACCATAACGGGAGATTTTTTGTTGCATTTTAAATTTAAGCCAACCTATACCTCTTAATTTTTACTCATGCATTTTCGATAGCAATAAACCATCTTTACGAAGCTATATAAAATGCAGTTTTTAGTGAACAACTCGGACAATGGCACAGATGCACTTGCAGCTGTGCGATACCATGCCGCATCAACCAACATTATTGCGACACCACAGATATAGCTAAAAACATTCACATATATTTGCTAGAGTTCAAAACTCCCTACCCTCTTTTATTTATATTTGCCAGACATTTTGTAGCATCTTGGTGACAATTTATTTTCCGGCTCAGCTGAGCTAGAGGACATCAATCAACATTCTTTTTCAAATGCAGATGGTATTAATTGGAGCTTTCAAAGGTGTGCTTGGAAATGCGGTGAAGTGATCCAATTGCAAAAATAATTTTTTTATATATTGGAATACTGCAAGTCCTTTTGGCACCGGCAAAATTGAGCCAAATTGCAATACGTTATTTTTTGTAATAAAAAAAAATCACAGGACAGAAATTAAATGACAGCCATGCAGCAGTGCTAATGCACAAATACAGCTGATTTCATCTGGTGGAGCCGCCAAAACCTTCTGGCAATGAAGGCAACTTTTAAATTTTAGAATCCTTTGAGAGCGGTGGCATTAGGCACTTAAGATCATATGAAGATTCATTTCATATGGTAGGCTATTGTAGCACACAACTGCACACATGGGCTACTTGAAAGTCGTTTGTTACGCCAATGGCAAGTTGCTAATTTTAGAAAATGTGAATGTAATGTATTTCAATGTAAAAATGCAACTGTAAATGATATATGGTACTTGCCTATAACAGTGCTGGCCCTGGTGGGCTCAAGAGCCTCTTTTGCCCCTTGGTGTTATTTCGAAAGCGCAAATGGCCTATGCTCCTACTTTGTGAAAGGGTCCTCCTTTGTGAATATATGGTGAAGCAAAGCCCTTGAAAACTTTTCTCGTCCACCATGACAGGCCATGGTAAGCTGTGCCAGGACAGCCTTCTCAATGTGCACTCCTCCAACATTTGTGAACATGCATGCTTAAGTAAATGTTAGCAAAGGAGTTTTCAACCTTTCAAGTACATTTACACAACAGCTCTACTGCAAATAAATTACAGAAGTACCTGTTGCAAATCTAGAATGCTACACTTGACTTTTTACGAGCTTGTTATGCTGTCTGGATGCCACATGTTTCAGAAAAACAATTCAGCACAAACAATAATAAGTGAACCACAGTATCCAAAACATCTAGTATTATTTAATGGGATTACGATTCCTAGGATACTTTCTATTTTGGGGTGTTTGTGTCTATTTTCCCACCCATTTGTGTAAATGAGTAGCCCATGGTCTAATGGGAAGAGATTGGACTGATATGTTCAGGGAAGTGGGTTCATAAGCAACCGTCAGAACAGCTTGGATGCCTGGGTATGTGACCCTGGGCATATGCCTCTTTTCAATGAATCTCTTTCACGTTATCTTGGGCAACTGCTGCTGCTTGTGTTGGCAAGCAGCATTAGGAGCTCGAATAGGAACATGACTGTCAATCGTTACCAAGATTACCACTACACAACAGGTTCGCCTGCTGTGCTCCAGAAGTAATATGCAAGATTCCACTCCACTGTTTGAAATATACATAGGCCGCAAAGACAGTATGTGTCAACAACCACCTCATCAATGAAAGTAATCGACTCGCAAGGCACAGGCTGCACAAGATCATGGAGTGAATTAGGAAGTTTGTGGACAGTCAGTTGATGTTCATGTCACGGACCTCTAGATGGACCCGGTCATTTCCTCGATGTCCGTCATCGTTCCCTCACACATTGTATTACGATTCTGCCTGTTTCGTGCCACCATTCCAATAGTATTCACGTATCATCACAAAATAAATATAAGCAGACGCTTATATCTACTGTTTATTAAATCTTTATGTAAAATACATTGAGCATGAGCATTCGCAATGATAACGAATGTCACAGCTTAGAAGAGTACCAAAGAGAAATTAAATTATTTTCTGGCGTTTTAAATGCCAAAACGACTATTTGATCTCGAGGCACGCCATAGTCGGGAACTCCGAATTAATTTTGACCACCTCCGGCTGCACGGTACTTGGATAGTTTTGCATTTAACCACCATAAAAATACGGTTGTTTGATCCTGTGACCTCGTGCTTAGCGGCGCTGTGCCAACGCCCCTAAGCAACTACGGCATGAAAGCACCAAAGAGAAAAATTATTTTAGATGTATCTGTAAATTACCTTCCTACAATTCAAGATATTCACTCGTACCATGACAAGAGGCTGAGTAAACTGTAAAAGTAGCAACAGAAAGGATCGGTGGCAGTCGTCACGCCAGCTTGCTGTGACGTCATGGATTTTGATTATGTCTGTTCAGGAGTAGCATATTTATTACAAATAGAAATGTTCTTCACCGTATTACAAAAAGCCAAAAACCCCAAAAAAACCGTCAGGAACTTTTATTGAACCAATATAACCCAAGCTTGTAAAAATACTTGAAATGCATGATGTGACAATCAGGTGTCAGCACGAAGATTTTGGGGTGATACTCGGGAAATTGAACTTCGAGCTTTGTTTTCTCCAATATTCAACCAACCATCAAGAAGTTAACAGAATTAAACATTTAAAACGATGTTTTTTATATTAAATAAATTTAGCGTGTCATTAGTGTCCCCTAACACAAAACAAGGACTGCACTTGGCTGCGTAATAGGATAACATGCATCACTGCTTCTCATTAAGGTAGGATTGTTCGTATTGCAGAGTGCATGCACTGGTTGCTCCAGAGGGGAGCCCTGCCACCTACCCTCAACCTCCCATTTTCCTATTGTTTTAGGACAAGTGATACAATTTCTGTATCTTCAAGAGACATAATGCCAAGAAGATTCATACCATGCTGGCTACAGTATGTGGTGACCGCTACTGCATACCGTCCAGCTTCGCATCAATAATTTTGGAATTTGGCCCTTGAAATGCAGAAAGCCCCGATCCCTACTCGTTCATTAGCGAATTTTCTCAATGGGTGCTGCTGTTTTGGTTTGACACCCCTAGCAGTGCACTGCTGTATGACATAGGTCATGACACCTTCATTGTGGTAAAACTAGAAAGATGTGCACTCATGTAGCCCACAAATGTCCACACTAAGTTTCTCAACGCCCCTCTTATACCAGGCATATACCCTGAGAAAGGCACATTCTACGTTTAATATTTTAACACGTGACACTGAAATTCACTTCCAGTCCCGGTGCAATTGCAAAATCTTTCATCTGAGTGCTTAAAGTCACCATGCCTGCTGCTGAAGGCACTCTGCACCAACTAATCACTGGAGGAAATCCTTGCTATTGCATCAGCAATATTCTTTTTTCTGCTTCCTGCAATAAATTTTCATGCATCACAGTACTTGATCGTGGTGACGCTACAGAATGAATGGCCAAAGAATTCACTTTTAGCAATCCAGCTGGTGTGTCTCCCAGCTCATATTGAATTTGAAAAAAAAGGTCAGTATTAAATTGTGAAGCCACGATTCTCCAAAAGCAACAATCAAACGAGCTACATGGACCATTAGGCTCACATAAATGGACGGATACAAATGACAAGTCATTGAAAACACTAAAGCGTTGCCAATGCAGTGTGAGCAGGTCAAATAATATATTTCACATTCCTCTCCTTATTTCAACGATTATTTCTGCTCATCTAATAAACTCCTATGGCCACATCTTAAAGGCAGCTCCAGCATATAAAACCACAATTTTACATTCTTTACTCCCCGTCTACCTGATGGTACTGAAATTTTGCTTAGTCTCAAAGAAGGTATTTCATAGAACTGCTCCACCGACAAAGCATTATTCCAAGCTTGTGGCAAAGCGTCATTTAGTCTACCACGGTGCGCTCCCGTTTCACTCTGTTCTCTCTATAGTGCGCGAATTCAAAGCGAAAATAGCTTTCCGACATAACTAGCTACTTCAATGGTCTGATGTTGATGTTGTCGAGAACGTATACATGCCGCCTGGAACCACAGTGGGACAAGGCAGATCTGCCCAAGCATCTCGTTCCTTTACTGATTTTAAAACTTTGTTAAATCAATCAGTTACTGAAGGGTGAAAAGCTGAAATTTCACGCTATTACATTATTTTGAATGTTCTATCCTAGTGAAGTAGGACCTCGAGTGCCATGGAATCTACCTTTTCCGTGAATGCAAAGAGCACCTACGCGAAGCTGTTTGCGCGAACCACTCGATGGCGTCGAACGAAGAAGATGAAACAAGAAAGTTGAATGCGCGCCAACTGGTGGAAAAGAAAACACACGCGGTTGGTAAGGCGTATAACTCGATGATTTCGTGGCACTCAGTGGCACCACACATATTTCATGTCACATATCGCATAAAATCGCATGTACAACATTTAAATACTTTAATATTATCATGGTAGCCTCCACTGTGTTTTTTGATCGCGCGAACATCGGCCGCACGGCGTGTCAGCGGCCTTGCAGCAGCATGGAGTCACTCGATCCTGAAGGGAACAGCGCCAATCCAGAGTAAATTTTCGCCGATCCCACCGCCCCTCGTTGTTACAAGTCCGCTCAAACGCCATGTACTAGACGGCGTGGCGCAAATGAATTATCTTCGATTACAGTACAGATCGGATGATTTCGCGTCGCATTGTTTGGCGCTCATTAATAAGGCTAACTCAATCGGTGCTCGAACTCCGTATAAGAAATCGTGGCTTACAACATGCCCTGTTTTTGCTGGCACCTCATAGCTGCCTTACGTCACCACAAGCGGAGTGTGAAAATGAACCAGGACAAAACGACATGTTATATGCCACAAATCTAGTGCTGTACAACCAATTCTCGCAACGGAAGGATAGTACTAGGAATGAAAACTAGAAAAGTGGCATGCGGAACAGACGTACAGGCGTTGAACGCATTTCCACGCTTTCGTTCACCACGTCGCAATGGACGAGCAAGGGGAATTCGAAACACTCACTCACCTTTGATGTTGCTGAGTCGGAGGCGATCAAGGCGATCTTCGAGGCAACAAGCCCATAACAAGTGAGCAACACGCAGGAATATTCCAAAAAGGTCACAGCGAAGCACAGAAAGAACGCAGAAAACGCAGGAAGCTCTCAAGAAAACGGTGTGCACAAATACCCGGAATGCGCCATAGCATCAACAGCGCAAATGCGCTGTTGATGCAAAAAAAGTAGACGCTTATATTATGATAAATTGTAACATTTGATAACGAATGTTCTGATATCACGTTATTGCTGAACAATTGCTGCGATTTGCAAGTGTATGAAAGTTTTCTGCTTGCGTTCTTTTATGAACTACTTTCTTTATCGCAGTAACGGAGTGCACCGGCCGGAGCTAATTGAGTGCGCGCGATATGGCGCAAAATTCAAACGTCGGAAACCCCGCGCCATGTGTTCGCGTACTGTTTTCGTCATTTGTGTTTAAAAAAAAGAAGTAATGCGTGTTGCAACCATGCGAACTGAACTATTGACCAGAAAGATACAGAAATGTCGCTCTTTGTGCTTTTTAGTTGGACGTCATGGCAAACTGCAGACGGTCTATCGTCCTATTCTTTAAACATTGGTGAATGTGCTTCTGCGCTGTGCGATTTGTCACCGGAAAAGTATAGTAGCGCAGATTGTGCTTGGTGGCCAAGCAGATTCTCAGCACATTGGCCAGCAATGTCATAGAAAAAACTTTGGCCTCTATGTAAAATATGAGCACCATATCGTAGATATCGGCCAAGCTTCTATTTCGTTCTATAGCGCGCTAAGGGGTAACATCTAAGCGAAGCGCATTCTGTAAAAACAATGTTCACAACTTTCTCGGCCACACACGCCGTGGTGCCGTAGTGGCGCAGGTGTTGCGCTACTAACCCGAGTGTCTGGGATCGGGGCGCGTGTATTTCCATGGGGATGAAATGAAAAAAAGAAACGCCCGTGTACTGTGTGTTCGTTGCAGGTTAAAGAACCCCAGGTGGTCAAAATAAAGTTTCTTACTACGGCGTGGCTCACAATCAAAGCGTGCTTTTGGCCCGTAAAACTCCAGACTTGAATTTTCTTAACTTTCTCCGCCATCTTGACCATATTTGACATGTAGGCATGCAATGCCGTTTCCTAACACACAGCCAGGGCACTGACCAATTAGAATGGACGCCTTTGGAAATGTAGGATGCGTCCAACGATCGGTTGTTGGTCACTGCTTGTAGGGACGTTTTTGTCTTCTCGAACAGCATATATATATATATATATATATATATATATATATATATATATATATATATATATATATATATATATGTATATAGGCCGAGTTTAAACTATGCACCCTGTGACGACGCGACCAAACGCATGTTGCTCACTTTGTATGAAGCGTGTCACCCTTTTTTGTATTTTGCTTAATTAGCTAATACGTCACTGATAGTTAACCAAATTCCAAAGCAAGGAAGCAAGGAAAGAAATTCCAATTAGAAAGTTGCAGAGCAGTTGGCAACACGTCCAAATAAACAGTTTCTGTCTTTTTATCTGTTAAGTATTAGTATTTTTCAGGTTGCTGCGGATGCCCGCGAAATAAAAAATAAGACCACGTGACATGCCCTCCCGCGAGTCGTGATTGCACTGCTCCGAAGCATTCCCCGCGCAAACGAACATAGCATTTACCCGTCTGAACACCCGTCTGCTTACCATCATCATGAACCGCCACGTGGGAAGCACATCGCTGGAGTCAATACCACAGCCAACGCCTTCGTCAGTGCCCTGTCGCCTTTTAAACGGCAGCGCACCGTGCTAGATGCTATCTTCGTTTTGGAGCTCTGAAAGCACGGCGCGTAAGCGGTTATGTCACGTGATAATTTTGTATTTCGCGGGCATCCGCAGTAAGCTGAAAAACACTAACACTTAATAGATAGAAAGTTCCAAATCGCCTAATAGGACGTTCTTAAAAGTGCTCTAGAACTTTCTAATTGAAATGTCTTGCCTAGTTCTGTTGCTTCAGAATGGCTCCTTTCTTGACTAATTACCTAATTAAGAAATGTACAAAAATAGCGTGACACATACAAAAGGGAGCAACATGCATTTGTTCGCATCGTCTTAGAGTGCATCGCCACATTTTTTTAATTCTTAGTAAAGTTAGCTGGAACACTCGGTGTAAGAAAGAATGTTGTTTTCCGAGAAGTGCATCAACTTTTCCGATAGAACATATCTCTATCTTTAAGTCATATAAATACGTGTCTTTGTGCGTGCGCACGCAGGGTGTTTCACGTAACATTACGTGTCAATGAGAAAATTGTAGAGCGACATGAAACACTCCCGATACAGCTTTCTGTTGCTCAATACGTGCCACATAAAGGTATTTTTCCGAGCGTGAAAGAAGCCCGTGAATACACGCAAAGTGCCTCGACCGGCCAGTCGCGTGGCAATTTTCGGTGCATTTGCAGGCTACTCTCACGCTCGGAAAAACAATTTTATGTAGCACGTGTTGAGCAACAGAAAGCTGTGTCGGAATATTTTCAGGTTGCTCAACAATTTTCTCATTGACACTTTTCATGTATATTTATTATTCGAAAAGTAAGACAATTATGAATAATTATGCAATAAGGCTGAATGAAAGAAAATGATTTGAGTATCACCAAGCGACGGCAAACAAAGATTGCCTTGGTTCTATCCAGCTACATTGAATTCCCACATTTTTAAACTCTGGCTGAAGTTAGTTGGGACACCCCGGCAAAGAAAAGGTGTGTGACTGAGGGCGAGTTTTTCAAGAAGTGCATCAACTTTTCAAAAAAACCCTTGTGGCAGCCATAGATGCCTCTATTATGAAGTCATATATATATATATATATGCGTGCAAGGCGTTTCACGTAACTGAAACCACAACCGTATCTACTGGGTGGCCAGTGGGCGCCAACCAGTGACGTGATTGGGGTCATCCCCTCCCCCGCTCCTGAAGTGGGGGATAGACCAAATCACGTAGTTTGAACTGTAGGCATAGCTACATGGTGGGCAGGGGTCACTGTCCCCATGCCCACTCGGTAGATACGTCTGCCCTTCAAGTAACGTGAAACAATACCCTGTATATATGCAATGGTGATCAAGTGATCAGTAAAACAATATATATATGAAAAAGACACGCACAAACACATGTGCATATTTTCACATATACTTCGAAACTTAATATTCCCCAAGAAGACTCAATCTTATTCAACAATAAGTTAACCACATTTAGTCAACGAGTTTATTGTTGTAAACACTTAACAATTGCTCAATAATACTCAATATATTTCAACAATATATCAAAAGAATTTAGTCAACGACTTTATTGTTGAAAACAACTCAACATTGCCTCAATAATACTCAAAGGTATTCAACAATATATCAACGGAATTTAGTCAACGTCTTTCTTGTTGGAAACTACTCAACAATGGCTTATTAATACTCAATACAACTCAACAATATATCAACAGAATTTGGACAACGATTTTTTTGTTGTAAACTACGCAACAACTTTATTGTTGAATATTTGCTCTGTGGTTTCAATAATTATTGAGGTATTGTGCAAATACTATTGAGTCAACAATTCATCAACAATGTGCCAACAACATTTCATTAGTAGTTTCATAAGGGGTTCCTTGCATAAGCTTAGGTATATTCAGGTTCTAACAAGGCATGTTAGACCTCCATTTTTTAATTTCTAAGCCAAACTACGTGACTGGAAGCGCTCACTTTAGTGAGCGCTATGGCAACAACAAAATAATTCACCAAGAGGTGTGAAAGTAGCACGCGTTGTTGACCATTGCAATTTGCACGACAAATGCGGTCATAGCGTTACTTGCTCGCCCAGAAAGCTAATCACGTGAGTCATTCCCAAGTGGTATTACTTAATTCGGTTAATATTGCTCTTTTTTGCCACTGACGCATCATTTTCTAGAGCAGGACCATAGTGCGTTGTCATGACACACGTCTAAACCAGGACGGCGGCTACATGACGTTTTCAATAACGCACAGGCTAGGGCTGCACTTTTCAGCAGTCAGATGGCTGCGTCATGACGTTTGCAATGACGCACGGACTAGGGCCGCACTTATAATCAGTCAGATGGCTGAGATATGACGTTTGCCATGACGCACGGATTAGGGCCGCACTTTTATTCAGTGAGATGGCTGCTACATGACGTTTACAATGACGCACGAACTAGGGCCACACTTTTAATCAGTGAGATGGCTGCTACATGACGTTTGCAACGACGCACCGACTAGGGCCGCACTTTTAATCAGTCCGATGGCTGCGACATGACGTTTGCGATGACACACAGACTACGGCCGCACTTTTAATAAGTCAGAGGGCTGCGACATGACGTTTGCAATGACGCACAGACTAGGGCCGCACATTTAATCAGTCAGATGGCTGAGACATGACGTTTGCCATGACGCACGAATTAGGGCCGCACTTTTAATCAGCGAGATGGCTGCTTCATGACGTTCACAATGACGCACGGACTAGGGCTGCACTTTTAGTGAGTGAGATGGCTGCTACATGACGTTTACAACGACGCACCGACTAGGGCCGCACTTTTAATCAGTGCGATGGCTGCGACATGACGTTTGCAATGACGCACGAACTACGGCCGCACTCTTAATGAGTCAGGTGGCTGGGACATGACGTTCGCAATGATGCACAGACTAGGGCCGCACTTTTAATCAGTCAGATGGCTGCGACATGACATTTGCAATGATGCACGGACTACGGCCGCACTTTTAATGAGTCAGGTGGCTGGGACATGACGTTCGCAATGATGCACAGACTAGGGCCGCACTTTTAATCAGTCAGATGGCTGAGACATGACGTTTGCCATGACGCACGAATTAGGGCCGCACTTTTAATCAGCGAGATGGCTGCTTCATGACGTTTACAATGACGCACGGACTAGGGCCGCACTTTTAGTGAGTGAGATGGCTGCTACATGACGTTTACAACGACGCACCGACTAGGGCCGCACTTTTAATCAGTGCGATGGCTGCGACATGACGTTTGCAATGACGCACGAACTACGGCCGCACTCTTAATGAGTCAGGTGGCTGGGACATGACGTTCGCAATGATGCACAGACTAGGGCCGCACTTTTAATCAGTCAGATGGCTGCGACATGACATTTGCAATGATGCACGGACTACGGCCGCACTTTTAATGAGTCAGGTGGCTGGGACATGACGTTCGCAATGATGCACAGACTAGGGCCGCACTTTTAATCAGTCAGATGGCTGAGACATGACGTTTGCCATGACGCACGAATTAGGGCCGCACTTTTAATCAGCGAGATGGCTGCTTCATGACGTTTACAATGACGCACGGACTAGGGCCGCACTTTTAGTGAGTGAGATGGCTGCTACATGACGTTTACAACGACGCACCGACTAGGGCCGCACTTTTAATCAGTGCGATGGCTGCGACATGACGTTTGCAATGACGCACGAACTACGGCCGCACTCTTAATGAGTCAGGTGGCTGGGACATGACGTTCGCAATGATGCACAGACTAGGGCCTCACTTTTAATCAGTCAGATGGCTGAGACATGACGTTTGCCATGACGCACGAATTAGGGCCGCACTTTTAATCAGCGAGATGGCTGCTTCATGACGTTTACAATGACGCACGGACTAGGGCTGCACTTTTAGTGAGTGAGATGGCTGCTACATGACGTTTACAACGACGCACCGACTAGGGCCGCACTTTTAATCAGTGCGATGGCTGCGACATGACGTTTGCAATGACGCACGAACTACGGCCGCACTCTTAATGAGTCAGGTGGCTGGGACATGACGTTCGCAATGATGCACAGACTAGGGCCGCACTTTTAATCAGTCAGATGGCTGAGACATGACGTTTGCCATGACGCACGAATTAACGCCGCACTTTTAATCAGTGAGATGGCTGCTACATGACGTTTACCATGACGCACGGACTAGGGCCGCACTTTTAATCAGTGCGATGGCTGCGACATGACGTTTGCAATGACGCACGAACTACGGCCGCACTCTTAATGAGTCAGGTGGCTGGGACATGACGTTCGCAATGATGCACAGACTAGGGCCGCACTTTTAATCAGTCAGATGGCTGCGACATGACGTTTGCCATGACGCACGGATTAGGGCCGCACTTTTATTCAGTGAGATGGCTGCTACATGACGTTTGTAATGACGCACGCACTAAGGGCGCCCTTTTAGTCTAAGAGAACCGTGACCCCGCCGTGGGGTCGGGGCGGCGTGCTTGTATCGCAACCCCGATTCTAGATTTCTAATCCCACCTGGACCGAAATTTACAAAATTGCCTTTGGAAATCCACTCATTTATTTCTTCTTTTTCAGGAACCTCCATGAGAAATTTGACGTCAATTTGTGTATTTTTGCCGCGTTTTTACAGTTTCCATCATCCGTCATTATTGGTACAATCTTTCAGTCACGCCCACGCGAACGGATTTTTGCGCAATGAAGCATAATGTGTTTTCGCCTCAAAAATATGTTTTTGTTGGAGTTTTGCAACCTTTTGTGCGTATTCCTGAAGAGGTTGCTTTGGAGTACTCAACGCCTGTTACTGCTAGCTTGACTCGGCACACACTTATTACTCAAATATATCGATCAATAAATTTACTGGCACCAATACCGTAAACAAACAAGTTATTTTTTATATTACGTTTGTAACTACACTCGTCAAACAAGAGACACCCACCAGCATTCATGACTTACATTGAGGGAAAGGGCAGGAGTATTCGGTGTGTCTTCATGTGCAATATTAAAAAAAAAGACAGGAATATAATAGCATGCGCTGATTTAGATGGTTTATTTGTAAAACTCTTACAGCAAAATTGCGAAAAAATGATCGAGCTATATGTACAGTATTGTGCAGCTATATTGCTTTGTTCATTCTTTTTACCTTCGTAATCTTTCGTTTTTTGTGTAGTCAGGTGTACAGCAATTCAAGGGTAACATTTATTTTTAAGACATTCCGCAACAATCGCGCGTTTCTTTCTTCCTTTATGAAATTATCTGATATTTCAATCTAGAACACAGGATAAAGATGCGTGGTTTTGACACGACATTTCTCGTTAGGAACCATTTTGCCTTCCTTGTTGATGTTGTTTATAGTCACATATGTAGATGTTGACACAACGATGATAAGCGAGCATATTTTTGCAACGGTGCATACTTACCTATCCTCATGCATTTGAATACTATTTTTCACGTGCAGATATATGACCGACGACAACAAGGTAATCTATTTAATTAGGCCTGTTGAATTTCATATCGTGAGATTTGTGGCAAATTATGAACAAATACTCGCACCAGCAATGAGATGATGATGATGAATGTGGTGTTTTGTGGCGCAAGGGCCAATTATGGCCAAAGAGCGCCAGGCCGGTGCTAATGAGTTAGCAATGGAGCTATGAATAACGAAAGGCAGATGCTACGGTGGCTGTATAGGGGCCTAAAACAGTTGCTCTAAAGTACATAAAACTTACAGAAGATAAAATTATGCCAATGATTAATGGGCTGCACAATGAACACGAAATTCACATTGTAAGATAATGATCAGATAGTGACATATCTCACAGAGAAACGTTTTGCAATAAGCACTACTGCCTTAACAGAGCCCTTGGGATGCAAGGGCCTGGAGGCATGTGCTTTACAATACAACCATCACAGCGGCATCCTCTAAAAAGAGGATGTGCTATGAATTTATGGGGCTAAAAACTTGCAAGTCTACATCTTTCAGGAAAGCTATGACTGCTGTGGTGTCAAAGAACGCTTCTTCCCCAAGAAACATTGCTGGATGGAGAGGGGTGTGCTGACGATATACAAGAGGAAAATGTCTCTTTCTCTCAGCTTCGGATTCCCGACACTGCAGTAGTACGTGGAGAACGGTCAGCCTCTCACCACATCTACCACACGTTGGAGGCTCATTTCCTGTCAGTAAAAAATTGTGGGTGCCATAGGTGTGTCCTATCCTGAGTCGACAGAATAGGACATCAGTACGTCGTGTTTTCGTTTTCGGGGGCCAGAAACCTAACTTTGGCTTAATCAAGTGAAGCTTATTCTTAGTTTCAATGTCCCATAAGCGTTGCCAGTGGCTTCGCAGATTCTTCCGTAAGAGAGGCTTCAGATCTGTAACAGGTACAGCAGCCGTAGGAATAATTGCTTGCGAGGTGAGTGATGTAGCCATTTCGTCAGCTAGTACATTCCCCTCGATGCCTCTATGGCCAGGTACCCAGCATATAATGACATGCTGGTCAGACATATACGCTCTACAGAGAATGGAGTATAGCTCAGTAAGTACAGGGTTTTTGTGTTTACAGAGTGACTTCAATGCTTTTACGACGCTTATTGAGTCTGTGAATATAATTGTCTTTTGAAGATTTGATTTTCTTATATGTTTCACAGCCGACAATAGTGCGTGGGCCTCAGCCGTAAATATACTTGTTTCAGTGTGCAGTACACCGGATTCAGAGAAAGATGGACCAATGGCTGCATAGGACACCCCGGCATGCGACTTAGAAGCGTCAGTGTAAAACTCTGTGCACGAGTACTTGTACTGTAGTTCTAAGAAGTGCATTTTAATATGTGTCTCTGGCGCATGTTTAGTGATCTCTACAAAGGATGTGTCACACTCTATCAGCTGCCACTGCCATGGTGGCAACAGTTTCGCTGGAGACATAAGACAATATTCAAGCACCGGAACACCCATTTCCTCACTAAGGTTCCTTGCACGCAAAGAGAACGGTCTTCTCGCTGCAGGTCTGTTATTGAAGAGCATGGCATCGGTCATATCGTTTACGCATGAATAAGAGGGGTGTTCAGGGTTTGAAATTACTTTGAGGAAATATGTAAAACTGCTATATGATCTCTGAAGATGGAGTGACCATACATTTGCTTCTGCGTAAAGGCTTTGTACGGGGCTTGTCCTGAAGGCTCCGGTCGCGAGGCGGATTCCTAAATGATGGACAGGATCCAGCATCTTTAAAGCACTTGGTGTAGCGGACTGATATACCATAGCGCCGTAGTCAAGACGTGAGCCAACAAGACACCTATACAAGTTCAAAAGACATTTCCTGTCACTGCCCCATGTTGTACTTGATAGAAGTTTCAATAGGTTCATTGTCTTGAGGCACTTAGCCTTCAAGTATTTGATATGCGGGATGAATGTCAGTTTAGAGTCTAATATAATGCCGAGAACCTTTTGCTCGGCGCGTACCGGTAATCTGCTACCAGACAGCTCAATAGCAGGACATGATACTATTCCTCGCTTATTCGTGAAAAGGACGCATGTACTTTTCTGTGGGCTCAATCTAAAACCGTTTTCTTCAGCCCATTTTGCCACTTTATTTAGGGCATGCTGGACATGTCGTTCGCAGATAGTTAAATTGCACGATTTGAAACCAAGCTGCACATCATCTACATATACAGAGTATGACATTGTTCGTGGGATAGCCATGCCCAAAGAATTTATTTTCACAATAAAGAGTGTGCAGCTTAGCACACCGCCTTGTGGAACCCCAGTTTCCTGGGTGAAAGACCTTGACAAGGCATGGCCCACCCTTACACGAAGTGTGCGGTTAGAAAGGTAACTTTCAATTATACTTAACATACTCCCGCGGATACCCATAGCGGAAAGGTCTCGAATAATGCCAAAGCGCCATGTGGTGTCGTATGCTTTCTCCAAATCAAGAAATACGGAGAGAAAAACTGTTTGTGGATGAAGGCATCCCTTATATTTGCCTCAATGCGGACAAGGTGATCTACGGTCGATCTGCCTTCCCTGAAACCACACTGGTGAGGATCTAGTAGTCCATTGCTCTCAAGGATATAGATTAGGCGTCGGTTTATCATCTTTTCAAAGAGCTTACAGAAACAGCTTGTCAAAGCGATAGGTCTATAACTACAAGGTACGGACGGGTCCTTACCTTGTTTGAGTATGGGTACTATTATAGCTTCTTTCCAAGAAGATGGAATATATCCAGCGGCCCACATGAGATTAAAAAGTGAGAGGAGTGCTTTCTGTGTTTCAGGGTGCAGATACTTGACCATTTCATTTATGATACGCTCACTACCTGGTGCTGAGCTGTTACAACAAGCAAGAGAATTTTTGAGCTCAGCTAAACTAAACGGGCGGTTGTACTCTTCATAATGGCCACATTTCCGATCAAGGGGCTGTCGCTCTGCACGTTCTTTGAACTTGAGGAATGATTGCGTGTAATGAGATGCACTGGAGATATAGGCAAAGTGTTCACCCAGGCAGTCTGCCTGGTCTTCCAGGCCATCTCCTTGGGTACTTAATAAGGGTAGGGGGTTCGTCTCCCGGCCTTTTAGTTTATTTACCCTATTCCACACCTTTGCCTCGTCTTTGTAAGAATTTATCCCTGATATGTACCGCTCCCAGCTCTCTCTCTTTGCACGTCGACGTGTTCTCCTGCCTTGTGATTTGACCTGTTTAAAGTTAATAAGATTTTCAGCTGTTGGAGAATTGCGAAGCAATCCCCAAGCTTTGTTTTGATTTTTGCGTGCTTCTCGGCATTCGTCATTCCACCAAGGGATGCGGCGTTTCTTTGCCAGTCCGTTAAATTGTTTAATGCATTTTGTTGCAGCGTCAATAATAAAACCAGTTAAGTATGCCACAGCATCGTCTATATTAAAATTAGAAATGTCATCCTCGCCTAAATATGTGAGTTCTCGAAACAGTTCCCAGTTTGCTGCTTCGACGTTCCATCGAGGGAAATGGGGCGAGCATGTATCTGGTTTTGTTAGATTTAATGTAATTGGGAAGTGGTCACTCCCATAGGGGTTCTTGAGAACAGACCACTCCAGGTACGGGAATAGTGAGCTGGAAGCTATGCTTAAGTCAATGGACGAGTACGTTTGATGTGTAACATTGTAGTACGTTGGTTCTTTTTTATTCAATAAACATGCACCTGAGGAAAATAGAAAGTTTTCTATCAGTCGTCCACGTGCATCGGAACGCGTGTCGCCCCACAGGGGGCTATGTGCATTTAAATCACCAACGACTATATATGGTGGAGGAAGTTCATCGATGAAGCTTTCAAAGTCTGTTTTAGTAAGGTGACAAGATGGGGAGACGTAAATCGAACTAACCGTTATTAGCTTACCAAATAGCACAGCTCGTACTGCAACTGCCTCGAGGGGGGTCCGGAGACTTAATTGCTTACATGCAACACCCTGATCGACTATTATGGCTACACCCCCCGAGGAGGTGAGTGCATCATCGCGGTCTTTGCGAAAAGTGGCATATTGCCTTAGAAAGTTAGCCTGCGTTAGTTTTAGGTGTGTCTCCTGAACACACAGCAACTTGGGATTGTGTTTGCGTAGGAGTTCTCTAATGTCGTCGAGGTTATGGAGAAGTCCTCTCACATTCCATTGTAGTATTTGTGTATCCATTATGCTATATGTGTAGGGTGCTGTGTGTTTAAGAGACTGAGGTTAGCTCATGGGCCTTTTTCAGGCGCCGTGACGGGAGTTTTGTCTCTTTTGGAGCGGTCGAGAGTACCTCGCCGCTCCTTAGGCGCTGGTGGCGCCGTCTGGCTGGTCGTTGTGTCCATCGCCTCTTGCGAGGCGCTGGACACGCGCTCTTCCGAGCGCTTTGTTTGACGAGAAGGCCTCGGCACGTTGGACGAGGCCTTTTGGGGCACCTGCCCGGAGGTGGATGGCCCCTTCTGCTGGGGTGACGGAGCAGCGCTAGCTGCAACCGCCGCGGGGGCAGGTGGCATAACTGCCGACTCACTGATTGTGGGTCGGACAGCTGCCGGAAGCCGTTGTGGCGCTGCCCCCTGACACACCACCTCGGCAAAGCTGTTTGGCAGGTTGGACACCCGCCTACGCGCTTCTTTGAATGAGAGGTTCTCCTTTACTTTAATTGCTACGATTTCTTTCTCTTTTTTCCAGGATGGACAAGACCGCGAGTATGCCGCGTGGTCCCCATCGCAGTTTACACAGTGTAGAGGTTTATCACAGGATTCAGTGGGGTGTTCGTGTGCACTGCACTTAGCACAGGTCAATCGGCCTCGGCAGATTTGCGAGCTGTGGCCGAATCTTTGGCACTTGAAGCAACGGAGAGGGTTAGGAATGTACTGCCTTACTCGGATCTTAATATAACCTGCTTCTATTGTTTCTGGTAATACACTGGAGCCAAACGTGAGAATTAGGTGTTTGGTATCGATTTCTTTCCCGTCGCGCCTGATTCTAATTCGTTTTACGTTGATAATATTTTGGTCCTTCCATTCTTCCAAAAGTTCAGCCTCGGTCAGGTTCATTAGGTCGTCCTCAGAGATCACACCACGGATGGTGTTCATGGTGCGGTGTGGGGTTACTGAAACAGGATTGTCCCCAATAGACACTAGGTTACTTAGTTTTTGGTACTGGTTTTTGTCATGCAGTTCTAAGAGGAGGTCGCCGCTTGCTAGCCTAGATGCATTATAGCCTGGGCCAATTGTTTGCGTTAGACATTTGGAAACCAGGAAAGGCGAGATCATTCTCGTTGTCTGTCCAGGTTTTTCAGAATGAATGACTTGATAGCGGGGAAAGTTTTCAGTGTGTCGGCCAAAAAATTTAAATACTTCTTCGGTGCGCCCTCGCTTCTGGGGGCGATCAGGGAGTTTTGGAAGGGAATAGTCCATAAGGGAATGTTCAGTTTTCGGCAGTAACGGCAGCCGCCCACCATGGAGCCCAACAAGGGGACGCCACAGGTCTTATAAAGAAACAAGTCCTGCGGACGCCAACTGTACGTTTCCGCTATAACCAGATATGTACAACCAAGGTTGATTGCAGCACACATGGTTAACCCTTGCTGCCGGGAAGAGCGGAAGTAAAAAAGAAATGAAGAGAAGACAGGAAAGATCAAAAGTTAGAGAGAAAGACGAAGATTGGAGAGAAGGACAGGAAAAGGCAACTACCGATTTCCCCCGGGTGGGTCAGTCCGGGGGTGCCGTCTACGTGAAGCAGAGGCCAAAGAGGTGTGTTGCCTCCACCGAGGGGCCTTAAAGGTCCGAACACCCGGCATTGGCTCAACCCCCAGGATCCCCCTTTCCCCGGACACGGCTAAGCCGCGCACGGTTACACGCGGGAGGGTCCGACCCTCGTGTGCTCGGGTCCGTGGTGTCGCAACACACCAAACGCCTGCTGACGCAGACGCCCCTGCGGGGACCAGCAATGAGCCATTATAAATTACGCGTATTTCTAAATCCTGATAATATACATAGGAAGGGCGCCCCAGTTCATAATTTTTATTCCAGGTTCCTCTGGCGCATGATATCTGAGCGAAATGCACATAAACATGAAAGCAAACAGACCTTGTACAGTAACTCTTTTCAGCCACCGTCTTTGTGCGCTTTCTGGTCCAACCTGTCTACAGAAACATTATAGAACTTTCATTAAGCATCCCTCAATTAGAAAGAAAGAAAGCTCATTCAAATCGCCAGGTCCTGGCAGTATACTGGTAATGGGTGCATTGTCCTTTTGTAAAAATAATCACTGTACAACCTACAACAACGGCACCAAACACATTGCTTCTATGTGAAATTCTAAACAGAGATGCAGCTTGAAACTGACCTAGCTGATACATGTTGCCCATTTCGACTAGAAGTAGGCTCAGGGTGACAGCCGAGAGAACTAAGTATTAAATTTCTGCATGTTGGTCCCGAGGTGAACGTGAGATGTGGTGTGTATTAACTTACTAGCAGTCCTTAAATGGCTTGATTATGGCACATTATAAAAAATAGCGTGATAAATTAAGCCGGACCTATCGAGTAAACAGAACAGAAGGTCTTAATGTAAACACCTGAGTAAATATCAATGCTCTGGTGAATCTTTGAAGTCTTCTTTTTTCTATTGTTTTTCAACTTCTTTTGTATAGAAGGCTGGGAATGCGCAAATTGACAGTAATGGAAACCACATAATTGTGAATCATGTGTGTTCGACATCAATAGACTAAAGTCTTTGGTTTAAAATTCCTTGCGGTGATTACTCTATCAACAGGAAGCACAGCGTGGCATTGCTAATCCTACACGTCACATAAAGAAGTTTATTGAGCTATTTACTTACTCTTTAGCTGGACCTATGAAGTATAGAGCGACGTAAAAGCAGAAGTGTGGAGAAACGTTCTCTGTGTTGAGAAACTCTTTTTTTTTAGGTGGCCTGGACTTGAAATGCTTAAACCAGTTGTCTGAAACTCCGTCTTTGAATTTTATTCTGGTCCTCTTGAGAACGCGTGCTAGTGAGAGTGATATGCAGAGCCTTCATGAACTTGAAGTGCGAACTATGTCTACGAATGTCGGTACGTTGGTCGTTTCGTTGGCTCATGTCGTATACCGGTGTCTCTGATGTGCGCTAATATTAAAAAAAACAATTTCATTTGGGGATGCGTAGAAAACGAGAGTTCCTGATCAGCAGTCGGCCAATAGAGTTTGTGCAGCGGCATGCTTATCAAGCGCTGTTGCTCGCAGGGGACTATGGTCATGAGAATGAAGCTTTCTTAAAAACAAACGTCTCTCTGAGCTCATACGACCGGCAATAGGGAATCATGAGTGGTAGATCATCATCATTCTTGGGGCGACTAGTCTAGAGTCATAGCGCAAGGCCGGTACTAATATGCAGGACGGAAACTTGGACGCCATCAAGCAAGCTTGCGAACAAGCTTGGAGCCGCGCAACCAGAGGTAGTACGTCAAATGTTAAGCACAATGGTGAGAGCTGGGAAAAGATTTGTGTCATCAGCGATGAAACCGGGATAATCAATTTTCAAGTGGACATTGTGAGAAAGAATATGGAGCTGGGCAGGAAATGTAATGCATGGTGAACTGGACAGGCGATGTAGTGGTAAGCGCCGCAAAATATATTTTTAATTAAAGGCTAAAAATTTGTGAAAAGTGGAGGAAACCCAGTGGAGAACGACACAAGACATCGTGGGGTGATGAAATTAGAGAATCGGAAGCCACGCCTTCAAGGCAGCAAGCGGAAGACAGGGGTATATGGTGATCGTTGACAGAGGCGTTCAGCCTCCGGTGAAAATAAAGGCTGATGATGATAATGATGACCTAGCATGTTCTTGAGTCTTCAGAATGAATGCAGAACTTACAAGCGCTCACGGAGAACCATCAACAACACAAAGGATTGACTAAGGAGAGGAATAGATATGGAAATGATTCCCCGGACTAAACGTCCTGCATTCTACTAAATACCTCGCTGTGGCCTACACGGAATACCGTATTTCTACTAATATTTCAAGGTTACGTAGTAATTTCTGGTGTCAAATTTAACACCAGTGCCTGTGGTTTCAATGACCATTCAATGAGGTTATTGAGTTGCCTTCAAAAGTAACGCAAATGCTCTATTCAAACAAAGACAAATTGTTCGTGGTTTTGCGAAGCACACTTCGTAAGCCTTGTATCACGGTAGCAAGAAACAACTGATCGGCTCAAGGAATGGCTCGTTCTTGTTACGAGCAGCATTACACCTGTGGCCTCGCTTAAATATGATGCGACGCTTCAAAAACACGGCTTAAATCGTCATTTCAGAATATCCCATAGGTGCACCCGCTTGGGTGATTGAAAGTGTTTTTCTGGCAGTGAGAAAGTATGGAAGCTTAGCAAAGCATATTTTTTTTGTAGGAGCCATACAATATCAGAGGACAGTAGAGATCTGGCCTCGAAAATTTCGCGCATATTAGAAAATATAGGTAACTATGATAGGTAAAAGATAGGTAACTATATTTTGTCGAAACTTCAATTGATTGACTGACTGAATCATAAGATTTACGCTTTCACAGCTGCTACAGGAGAATTATAGGGACTCTAGTGGGGGCTCCGCAATACTTTTTACCTCCTCGGGTGTATGGCTCCTCACGGCAAATAGGGAACAGTTTTTTTTTATTTCGGCTCCACTAAATGTTGCTGCTCAGGCCAGGAATGAAGCCTGCTTGACATGCTGCTTCAAACCACCGCGGTAGATCTGCGTTTCCTTAACGGGCAAATGGAAACCCGGTACGCAATATAGAGGTTTATTTCCTTCCTATTTTTGTTGCAATTACCCGTATTTGTCTAGTTGAGGAGTACTAAGACTATGTAGACTCTTAAGCCAACCCATTGAACAAAGTGTTATAGTAGATTGGGCCATTGTGTTTGTGGAAATGATTCCGCCGTTTTATTATCATTGTCTGCATTCCTGCTTCACCATTCGACTACTGGGATGCCATCGTTGTCACACCTTCTTCCTGATATAGTCTTCTTCATGGCGTTCCCGTCGCTCTTTCGTCTTCAATCTACAAACGTCATCGATTTTCGAAATGCTGTCCTCATGGGGCCGCCATACCGCTTTAATCATTTCATCGAAGTCATTCCTGCAGTACCTCGAGTGACAACAGCGAATTTGCTGGTCCTTTTCAAACATCAACATAAATTTTTGGGTATTTTTTTATTTGCGCATTCACTGGAGCATGCGCAATACATGGGGCTGAGCAATGTCCGCATTGAAATCGTCGCTACTTTCAATATTTTAAAGAAATTTCCTCTAATGTTTAAGTGCAATTCTTAAACAAAACAATACAGCTCATTTGTAGGAAATCGCATTTCACATAACAGTAGGGAGATACCACGCCATATATTTTCACAAGGCAAATTAGAAAAGAAAGAAGAGCGTATACTAAACGTAGGATTATGATTAAACGGAACTTATATGTGCCAACAAATAAAAGATCCACTACTTAAACGACAGAAGCTACTGTAACAGAATACAATACTTCTATGGAATGACCAGAAGATGAAAATATAAGAGCCGTCTTTATTATAATTTATAAATATAAAGCGATTATAATCGAAAAGTTGTTCTCACTCACAAATTTCTCAAGCGATATTAGGCAGAAGGAACAGTTATACTAAAAGCAACAAGATACGTCTTGAATCAAGGAAGTACTGAACACCACAATGTAAACAGATATCATTTCCACAATGCATGCACTAAAAAATATCCGAACCACAATTCGTTGGTTAAAAGATGGAGAATGATATAAGAAAAATTTAAGCGTCATGAAGCTTACGTTTACCTGTGTCAAAAACAATCACAAAAGTAGGGACATGAAACAGGATAATAAATATCTAAAAACTTTTCGATATATGGTACTGCTATTGATGTACTCATAGCAAGATCATTTATAAAAATGTTTAAACGAGTAGAAAATTCAAAAAGAAATACGGATGGCAAGAGGTTTACTAAGACCAAATGCAGCCGAATGGATCAGGAATGTGGAATTACAAGTAAATTGTTTTCGTTTGAGTCATTTAGCCCATAAGTCATTTCTCGGCATTGCTTCACAATAACTGAAAAGATTCGTGTTCCTGAAAAACAACTTAGTTTCTGTGGATAACAAGGGCTAAATTTTATTCAACATTTATTGACTTGCTCATAACAACAGAGGAAACAGCACAGTTGGGTCAAATATTGAAAACAATATATTTAACATAGATGGAGTTATTCCGAACAAGAAAAAATAAAATTGTTAGAAAAGATGACAGGAAACATAAGCGAGAACACTTATAACAAACGTTCATTACTGAAATAAATTAGACTAAGATGTCAGAGATCTATACATACACATGTGTGTGTTTTTTGTATCAGTGGCTCATGGAAAATCAGAATTTCTTCTCTAAATCATTGGGAACTCGCATACGAGACGAAATTTCCCTCTTCCCGCGCTTAACCTAAGCAGTTTCATCGGAGGCTTGTTGGCCTCCCTTCTGAGCGATTTTGTCTAGGAAACCAAGAATAGAAAAAATAAAGAATGAAGCAACAAAACGGAACACAGAAACACATACTCGTCTCCCCCACCCTATGTACATGAAGTAATTCCATCAAGAAAACCACAAACATATAACTAAATTTTCTATTTATTTCAGTCATCTTTCCAATTTTAAGAGCTACTCTTCAGAAATAGACAAAAAGAGTAAGGGAACTTCAACCTTATGATTTCCGAGGGTGCTTATGTACACTTCAGCTGCAGATTTGTCCCATAAAAAGATCAAAAGTTATTTTAACCAAGTGACTAAACTTTTATGCCCAGAAACAAATTTGACCAAATCCTAAACTAACCTACCGTTCAGAGGACTGAACATATGGGAAATAATCTAGCAAAATTAAATGGGACTTATACATAAAATAAAACAGTAAATCATCATCATCATCATCAGCCTGGTTACGCCCACTGCAGGGCAAAGGCCTCTCCCATACTTCTCCAACAACCCCGGTCATGTACTAATTGCGGCCATGCCGTCCCTGCAAACTTCTTAATCTCATCCGCCCACCTAACTTTCTGCCGCCCCCTGCTACGCTTCCCTTCCCTTGGGATCCAGTCCGTAACCCTTAATGACCATCGGTTATCTTCCCTCCTCATTACATGTCCTGCCCATGCCCATTTCTTTTTCTTGATTTCAACAGTAAATATGGGAACGTAAAATTTTAAAATTCTAGAATAATCGCAATGCTTCATCTTAGAAAGCTCAAATAAATACCGCTTATATCCTTCCCACTGATTTGATCATGGTTGGATGGAGAGTAGCTCTACCCTCTCCCGCTCCCAATTTTATATCTGCTTTTGTACCCTCAGGGTAGGAAAGTCTTTCTATTCTTATTAGAACATTTTTTTGGTAAGTTCCACGCAATGAATGTGTATGGGGACGAGACGCAATGACAAGAGGCTGCACATACTATTTCTCTGTTCGTTGAGCCCATCTCGATGAGAATAGAAACGCCCAAGAACTATAACCGGAAGGAAGGTGAACAATGAAAGGAATTGTGGGCTATAACTTAATTACAGTGAAAAGAGCAATCTGGAAATGAACGGGATGCTGAAGTAGGAATTACATGAGTGAACGCTTGCTGCAGCATTCTCGTTAGGAAAACACAGCCATACGCATAATAAAGCTAGCCGTGCAACAGGGTGTTGGCGCATCATATCGATATCATGATAATCAATCAATCATTTTATTTTCTTGAAAAAGGAGGAGTACAGGACTGAAAGTTCAGACGGCTTGACGAGGTCTCGACCCCTTGCAAGTTGGCACAACAGCAAGATGACGGCCAGTCATACACAAGAACAATAAAAACCATCACAAAGCAAGGGGTAATACAGGGTGAAACAAGACGGCAAGAAATAATCAACACATATAAACCACACTGGGGAATAAAAATGGGAGAATAAGAAGGCATGGTCTAGCCTTGCAAATAAATATGTTGACAAAAACGTTTAATGCGAGAGTTTCGATTTCTGGAGGGATGAAAATTTTGGCGGTGTAATAAGTTTAACAGTGAAGGTAATCTATAAGATAAAGATTGCTCATCATAGGAGGTTTTCCGGGAGGGTACGAACCACATTTCTTTATGTCGGGTCTCACGAATATTTGTATTCTCTTGCAGTTTTGTCAGATTAATTGTATCATCAATGCCAAATTTTACAAAACCTTTGTAGCACATCAACCTATAATTGGAAAAAAACGCAGGAAGAATTCCATATTTAGAAAGAAGTCGTTCGGCGGAGTACGTATAACGGACATCAGCTATGTAATGCACAACTCTTTTTTGTAGCAAATGTAGTTTCTGCAAGTTTGTCACCCCAGTTGTGCCCCTCACCATGATGCAGTACTGCATGACAGATACAACCAGAGTATTCTATAGCATTATTTTTACCTTGGTCGGGAGTAAGCGACGCAGACGGTCAATGGCACTAATGGCAGATGACTATTTTGATTGGAGATGATCAACATGCTAATTCCAGGTAAGGTGCTTGTAAAACACACCCCAAGGATATTAACGGTATCCACTATCTCTAACTGCTCACTGTACAGACACAAATTCATATTAGGTGTCAACAACTTAACTCTAGGCGTGTACAACATTAGTTTTGTTTTGTTAGGGTTGATTTTGAAGCAGTTTATGCAACGAGGACATTAATTTGGGCACTCGGCAGTTACACGCGTGAACACAAACATTTACAAAGTAATGAGACTGCCTCCAAAGTTCGCAACATGTTCAGTGTGAATGGCTGTGTTGTTTGCAGCAAGACCCTTTCTCTTGCTTCTTCTGTTGCGAAAGAACTTTCATTGAACAGCTTCCAGTACAATGACAGAGTTGTACAACAGAAAAATGCAGCCTCCACATGTGAGGCATAATGCTGCGCTCTAAGGGGCACGATCAGTTTCTCAAATATAAATTTTCTAATGTAGCGTCATCGTAATATATAGAGTATACGTATTCTGTCGCTTCTAATTATTGAATAATATTCAATTGATCTTTCTCGCTTTTCTGAAATTTCCTATTTGAGTTCCACCATCGCGTGCTTCCCTCGCTATCAAGTAAGGGATTTGCCTAATGTGTCGAACGCTTGTCCTTTCCCTCCCCTCGACGAGGGTTGTAAAAAATTTCGTAGTTTCGGCCATAGCGCGACAGAGAAAGCGATGAGAAGGCTTAGTGACACTATCGCACACCTTCAATAGTGCTTAACAACATGCGAGCGCGACGCCGTGGCCGAGTCTATTTGTATTTTACATTTAACATCAGAAGTGACGGTAGCGAGCAGCTTCAGTTTTGAGCTCTCTGCATTTTCTGCCTTATTGTCTGTAATCTCTGCAATCAGTGACAAGAAAACTGGGGGACGTCGTCCTCTGCAATGGGGGACCCAAACCCCCGCCCTGCAATTGGGTTCCTTAACGGCCAGTTTGTTATGCTGGTGACGTGAGTGACCGTTTCGATCCCAGTATGGTCCCGATTGAGTCATCTGATGGCTCTTCTACTGATGATATGGGCTCGGACAGTGATTTTACCGTTGTGTCCAGCCGACGTCTGAAGAGAAAGATACGAAGAACATCACCGACCAGTCGCCAGGCCACGAGAAAGGCATGTGGCAAGCAGTCATACACTATTGCAAATGTACCAACAACGACAACAGACAACCTCAACTCACTGAACAGGCAGAGCCTCTCGGAATATTCCGAACGAACTACCCATGGTAAAATAGAAGAAATACGTATAAACGCTCGAAAGAACATCCTCTCGGTGGAAGTCAATACACCGACAATACTGGAGACACTGAAAGAATGTCACTCAGTAGGAAAACGTCCTTGTTCGCGCATTCCCCACATACGGCAAGGAAGCGACGACAGGCGTCATCTACGTCATGGACATTGATATTACAGATACTGACCTGGCGAAACTACTATCGTCGTCGGCTCCTGTGCCCAGCTTTCACCATTTTGGACGATGCCGATGTGTGAAATTGGTGTTCCAGTCGGAAACTTTGCCAACACTCGTCAAGGTTGGATATGTGAGGCATCCATACGTCCTTACGTGCCGAGGCTTTTACAATGTCACAAGTGTATGAAACTTGGGCATGTCAGTGCAGTTTGTAAGGGTGCAGTAGCATGCAAACGATGTGGTGGACCTCACGGAGACAGCACTTACAACGTTGCTGCGAGGTGTCTAAATTGTTCTGGTGCCCAGGACGCAACGTTGAAAGAGTGCCCAAAGATCAGGAAGGAAATCGGTATTCTGAGGAAGCTGGGTAGAGATCATTCCACGCACAGGGAAGCGGCAAGGGCTATCCGCCACCGCAGACGCTGTTCATGACACCGAGATCATCGGGACCGCAGTCCTCCTCACGTAGAAGGAACGGCAGCTCAAGTGCAGCATCAACCCCCTCCACATGCCTCAAAGCCTTTGTGTGCTACGATAGTACAAGGCGACGCATCATCGGCCCCAAACACATTGGAGACTCAGTGGCCCTCGTTACCATCAAGGCCTGCAGGAACGCCCTTATGCATCGCTCCTACACGCATTGAAGAAAATGAAAAGATGGATGACACTGACGTCACGAGGATGTTGAAAATTTGATGGCCTCCATGCGCAGGATTCTTTCCGGCCTAAATACCCTGGCTGCCAAGGCTGCCGTGCAGCTACTTGAAGTGTTGGAACCACAGCTAGTGGTTCTTCACTAAGCAAGTTTGGGGATGATGTTTGAAGAACGGATGCGTCAATCGCTTGTTATGCAATGGAATGCTCGAGGTCTACATGGTCGTTTGTCGGATTGCCGACAGCGGGTATATAAGTACCAATTTCCAGTTATTGTTATCTGAGAACCTAATATGTATTATTCTTTCCGTCTTTCTGGATATGTCCAGATGTGGTCTCCTAACGAGCAAGCCTCAAGCAAAATGTTAATTTGTATTCGTCACGATCTGGTGTATTTCAGACATGACGTCCCATCGCATACTACTAATGATTACGTGTGCCTTACCATAAAACACAGATGTAGCACGGTTACAGTGATTGGAGGATACATCCACCCAAGTGCGACGATCGATTGCTCGCACCTGATGTCTCTGCTTCAAGCATCGTAAGTCCCTCATATTGTGATTGGTGACATGAACGCGCACCATCCCCTGTGGGGGAGCACTTCGATGAAATCTCGTGGCAAATGTTTGGCCGACTTCCTGTGTAGTCAGGGACTAAATGTGCTCAACGACGGGTCTCCTACATTTATTCGGCGCATGTCTTACAGCAGTTGTCTTGACCTAACGTTTGTATCGAGGAGTCTTCTGTCATCCGATGCTGGTCGATGGATCTAGAGACTCATGGTAGTGACCACCTCCCCACTTACGTTCACTTTAGGTGGATTCGTCGTTCCGCCTGACGTCGCATTCGTCAAACAATCTGGATTTTATCTAAGAGCTCTGTCGACACCGCCTGTCTGAGTATGACATCTCCATCGGAAACAGAGGACATCATTGCCTCTATCCTGCGGGACAAAACCATAGAAGTCAGCACACCGAGACACAGATCATCGGTCGACATACAATATAAGGCCCTTCGTACAATCCTTCGCCGCGTGGAATGGCGATACAGAACAACAAAGTCACCTTCAGATCTTTCGAGCAGTCGCCGAGCTCAACGACATGTTCTTCGACATCTGGAGAAGCTTGACGGACAGAGTTGGAGGACATTCTGTGGCTCCCTAGATACAAGACAGCCTATATCTAAGATCTGGCGGGTCATACGAAGTCTCCAGGACACTCCACAACAAAGAAACCCATTCCGTGCGCTGCCTGTACATCAACGTCGAACCAAGTGGAAGGTAGCACAGGACTCATGTAAACTCATTGTGGACGCATCTAATGCAGTGACTTCATCCCTTGTCACCATCGCGCCCCCATCACCTGATGAACGACTCGAAGTGCCGTTTATGATGCAAGAGCTTGACGCTACGATTTCGGTTTCTTGACGCTCATCGGCACCAGGACCAGACAGAATCACGTACGCTGCACTCTGACATCCTGGCACAGAATCACGACGTCTTCTATCTTTTTAGAATACGACGTGGGAGACAGGAAATGTTCCAGATAGTTATAAATGCAGTCGCTTTGTAGCGCTGCTTAAACCAAGGAAGTGCCCTAACGAGCTTTCCTCCTATAGACCGATCGCTTTAGCCAGTTGCGTTGGCAAAGTAATGGAAAGAAGGGTCTTGTCAAGGCTTGAATAGTTTCTAGAGAAAAATATTAGCGTTCCTAATTTTATGCACGGATTTAGAAGACACCGTTTTTCTATTAACGGTGTTATCGACTTGGTATCCACTGTTGAACAGGAAGGAAGTCGCCGTCGGTTAGTTGGAGCTGTTTTTCTGGATATTAAGGGTGCATACGACAATGTACTCTATTATGCAATCCTGTAGCCTTTCATAAGAAGTCCCAGAAAGCTAGCACGCCTCCAATGACAGTGCCAGGTAGCACTGTCATTGCTACCCCATATTGTTGGGGGTATTAATGTGAGATCTGAATATTGAGCATGCGTATTTTCTAGCTATCGTAATGGAGTTCATTGAAATTAGCAATCATGCTGACGCTCAAAGTGTCGGGGCGCTATCGTGTTAACATAGTGCCGACGATCTGTAGTTTTGAAGACCATGCAGGGCTTATCGTGCCCCTTTCTCAAGCGGCCTTTAATTCCTGGAATATTGATATTTCGAGAGAAACCTAAAAGAGTTTTGTTTTCGATAAGATATAGAGCAAGTTTGCACTATCGGATACATCCACGGAAAAAATCTCAGTTACGTAATTAGAATGCAAACTATTTTACTCACTTACTTTTCATTTCCCACGACCATATACAAGATAAAAAGTTTGCTCTAATTTTGCTTGATGCCCTATGGGGTTTGTGCTGGTAACGTTTAGTGAATCATCTTACTCCTTCATTTCTGCAGTTCAACACGTAAGAGCGCCGCTATGAAAGAAATAAAAAAATCTATTTAAAATGTAAAAAGAAAGGCCCAGCAAGTGTAACCCCTGAAGATGAGAAGGTCGCCGTACATGGTTGTTTAAATAATTCGATCAATGAGGTGCTGTAAATTTGTCTCTATTCCGCGTCTCTTTCATTCTTTGTTGTTCTTTTGTATTCTGTATTAAGCGTGTGCTGCTTGACGCTCAATTAAGTTGGTGCCCATCGGGTCTGCCTGGCCGTCTCGCAACCCAGGAGTCACTGGTTGTATTGTTCAGAAATCTCGGTAGTTACGCGTCCATGTTGGGCTACTCTGATCCACTCCAGGGCCTCTAAACATCGCTCGTGGCCCTGCCGCTATTCCCGGGAACGATACCAATCACGCTTCTGGGTGAGATGGGCATCGCGAGGTTCGGGCGTCTTTGTAACAGTCACCAGGGCCTCGTCAATGGCCGTTTTGATTACTTTTAGCCCAGCGAACTTTCCAGCGTATTGTCCGGTAAATAAACTGGATTTGAATTTGAATTTGTGTGGCATGAACGTGCTTCGGTTACACGCGCTTAACGCACGCCTGCATTTTCATGCCCCGGAGAGCACAAGGGACCTCGGCGCCAATTATAGCGTCGACAAAAAGCTGACACCATCTCTCCCAGCTGAAAGCACGCAAAAGTAATTTTTTTTACTGAACCGGGCAAAAAGCCCGAATTAGGTAACGTGAGACCAATTTCCTTGACCACTTGCTTAAGCAAAGTCATAGAGAATGTTATATTCAGAAGGCTCAGCAGCTACGCTAACACGTAGGGGTATTCCCTGACACGATGGTGGGCTTTAGGCCCAATTTTTCCGCACAGGACATAATGTGACCATTGCAACACGTCATCCTGCAGCGAGGCCCTATCAGAGCCACATGGGCCATACCTGTGCTAGACGTAAGCAAGGCAGTTTGCGGTGTTACGCACGGTTCAATCTTGTCAAATCTGAAGCAGAGTAACGTGGGTAAATGCAGTTTCCCATATATCTCATACTTCCTAAGGGAAAAAACTGCAGAAATTCCTCTCCGCGGTTTCAAGAGCGAACCCATTACCTTATGAACACGAGCAACTCCGCAAGGAGTAGTTCCCTCACTTTGCCTTTTTACCATTAGCATGAGAAACTTGCCACAGCTCCTAGGTGCAATACCTTACGTTACCCATTCAATATATCCCAATGACATAACAATCTTGACATACACTGGCTCAGCTGGCCAAATTTAGAAGGCATTCCAAACTGCTGCGGACACGGTCCAAAATTACGTTTTCCTTTAGTAGGACGTTATTGGGGGCTAGTTGGTTCATACTTGAAGGTAGTCTCAAACTATGCGAAAAACAAGGACAGCGAAAGAAACACACAACACACCCCGAGCACAGACTGCCAAATGTTTATTCATGAAATCAGGGGCCCTATAATGTAAAACTATTCCAAAATGTTGTTATTCCGTTCTTCTGACGTCAAATTTGCGCACCCGCGGACGCCAGTATCGGGCGGTCAACTACGGGGTTGTATTGAACAGACCAATGAAGCGCTCTCCTCGTTTATAGGAGGTAACTTTCTGGTGCTTGAAAAGGAATACCATTGCCTACAGCAAGCCGCTTGTCTTACCTAATTGGCTGACGAGAAGCAAGGAGCACGCTCAAGTGGAGAGGGATTCGATGGGGCCGAGCCACTTCTCTGAAAATCGACAACCGGATGAACAGAGTGGCGCCAGCTTCTGCGATTGGTCCGCTTTCCCTTACCTAGCTTTAGGTGGATGGCCGAAAATCGCTGTGGCATGCAACGGAAGGTTAAGAATGCCGCTAAAAAGGATTCTCAGCAAAGAAACCTTGGCTGAGCGAGGTCGTAAACGCGCCGAAAGTGCTCAATAACGTTACACGGCCACAGAAAAAGCTTTATTATGCGCAAATAAACGCATGCTCTCCGGCAAATGCGAATAGCCAGTGCCTGAGTGGTCGGCGGCAGCAATCTTTTATTCGTTTCGGAACGGGGCAGCCAGCGGCTATTCAGAAGAATGCCTGTTTAACGCGTACACGTCATTTTAACGTGGGGAGCTTTTGCGGCTTTGTGACGTCGCGTTACAGGCAGGTGAGGTGGGTGCGGCGCGAAAACTTTTGACCAATAGCCCAGGGCTAATGGCGAAAAGGTGTCAAATCAGAAATAACTCTTCTTTCTTTTGTTCGGTCACATCATGCATAATCAGTGTGTACACGTATCATATTGCCGTTTTCCTCACATCGCGTGACAGACGGGTGAAGTGTGGGTGGTCCAGAAGTTTTGACCAATCGCGTAGGGCTGATTGCAGAATTGGCATAGAAAAGGTTCGAATAGTTTAGCGTTACAGCACCCCAGAGTATATGCTATTTCAAGCAGGATCTCCAGCACATGACCACATCGTCCCTGACACTTGTGCAGATAAGATGAGAGAATTCCGCCGACTAACACAGTTTGCAACCAATAAACATGAGGAAAGAACCCAACCGATCTGCTGTACGCATAAACATGTAGCGATCAAGAAACGAAGACGGCAAATGTCATAACAGTAATCGAAGTGTAGGTCACTTCGGTTACGTTTATGGCATATGCTCTCATTACTGGTGCACCAAAATGTGGCGGAGCCACTTGCACGCAAAAAAGCACGGCAAAGCACAGACAGAAACTTCAAGCGCAAAAAGAAAACAGGGAGAACAGCAAAAACGCCCTCCTAAAGCATGCTCACCACGCGAAACACGTAAAAACGAAAATGAGGTGAAAGAAAGGTGAAACAAAAGACTTACAATATAGGCTGCTTGCGAAGTTTGACTTGCATGATGTAACAGTCGGTGTAACTAACGCAGCTTAGCTTTTCGACCATCTTCACGAACAGGAAGTGGCGGTGATTTTTTTCCAAGCATTTTTTTAAGACTCACAGTTTCCTGCGTTGATATTGTGCTCCGCGGTATGTTTGAGACGGCTACCTTCGTTTCAATGCAGTGCTGCATTGCGGCGTTTTTTTTTCTTTCGCCCATCATGAAGAGGTGAATGGTTCTTTTTCAGTAGTATAATAAATAAAAGAATGTACGACGTATTATTTCACTGTAAACAGTCGGTATGTCCTGTTTTAATGCGAACCCAGTACAGGTGAATATTATAAGGAATTGCGAACAGAAAAGTTCAAAGCAAACGTCCATACAGTGATAACATCCGTTACCAAACGGTCACACAGAGGTTACAGCCTAGTCATGGCAATCGGAGCAGGCGAATACGCGCGCCTTCTTCACTGCCTTTACAGTGTTTCCAAATGCCTAAGAGCCAAAAATTTACCGTTTCCCCATTCATTGCTACTGCGCATCTCACCGACGCCTCGTCATTTACCTCCAGCAGTACGAGACCTTCATTGTCGCATTTTTGCCTTCGTATGCGTTCTTGTGCGTTCAGTTCCCTTTGTTGGTGCCCCATTTTTAGGGAGGACACAATTCCTGACAGTGCCTTGGTGAGCAATAGTGTACGTGTTTCTAGCTAAAGCCGGGCTTCGTCTTCAGTCGGTAACTACTGTTGGAAGAAACGTCGTTTTATTAGGCATTCTGCGTAGCTCATACATTTGGAACTGTTGATAGAAAAGTGAACAACAATAAGAAATGACCGCACATAACCAGCACACGGCTAAGGCACAGATTTATTGAAGATCAATTGTTACATATATCCTACACCCAAAGTCGCGCACAAATGCACGCGTGACAGCCGTTAGCGCTTTCGGCCGTCGCGGTATTATTTGACGGCAATACATAAAACTTCCCACACAATTCATAAGATGCTATAAAAGGACATAGTTCACCTTTCGTCATGACGCCAGCATAGCCTTCAGGCAATTGCCAGAATTTTAGGGCGAATAGTGCAAGGCAACTACTATTCTGAGAGAAAATCAAAGAAATTTGAAAGTGGCAACGCCCTTCATTTCACTTCAGGAAGTCGTCAGTGCCAAGCAACGTGTGCGTCTGGCTTCATAATGTTATTGCACAATAGAAATAGAACATGTTGAAATTTAAGCAAGGGTATTTTCAGGACTGGCATATTAGCGCATTTTTCGGTGCGCAAATTTCACGACACCAGGGAACAGTGATTGTAAAATTGAGATTGGGAGTAATCAATTCGATTTCTTTCATGTTTCCCACAACATCTTCTATAAGCATATTTTGGACATTTGTTGCTTTCCGGCATATAAGATCGTTCGGCCTTGTGATTTAGATAAAATTGCTATAAACCCCATGCGACATTGAGGTGTTTGTAGATTATTAACCATTAAAAACAAAGCACACTCCTTGAACTGAAGGTGTACGTTTTTCATAGAGTACATCATGCGTTGATTCACCACCTTTGAGCTCTGGTGGACTCATTTGACACATTATCCGTAACATTGCTAACAATGATTAAGTTAAAAAAAATATTGTATCATCGTTCTTAGAGCTCTTTCACACCGAGTGTGTCAAGCAAAAGAAAATATATGCCTTAACGAAGAAATTCAGGGCCGAGAAGGTTAACATGAAGGATTTTAACGGAAAATTCTTGCATAAAGCGTGCTGTAATATTGTGGTGAATTGTGACAGCAATATACCATTACTTCTATAAAATAATAAGTATGCAATGCCAACACAAAAATTTAATGCAAGATTGTTTATTGAGCAAAATTTTCAGCAGAATAACCAACACCACTTTGAATAAGTCTCCCATGCTAGCTCCGCTGTGATATCCAGAATATTCTCATACAGAAACCTGCAATGAATAGTGAACAAGAACATTAGAGTAAGGAAATGTAATTGCGCGTACCTAATATAATTACACTAACCCTACACAGGTAATCAAAAGGGTTTTTGTAATCTGTTTTGTACATTTTGCAATTTGGTTCAGCACTCGTTTCATGTAAGATACTTGTATTTCACGTTAGATATAGAATACAACGTTAGCGCGCACGCCATCCGAGCGTTCACAAATGTTTTCAGTGTGCTTTGGCAGAACACAGTAATTTGGATAATATATATTGTACAATTATCGCCATCTCCCTCATTGTGTTATGTTCACTACATCAGGAAGGGCTGTCCCTAGGTTTTCCAGTTAGCTCTGTTTAGCGCTAGCTGATTCGAACTGGCGCCTCCAAACTTGCTAACTTCATCACCATGCTTAGATTTCTGCCGTCAGAAGCGCTGTCACCCCATCCTCCAACTCAAATCCCATAACTCGGCACGCATTCTGAAACTCTGATAGCTGACCGGTTATCTGGCTAATGCAGCACGCAGCCTGCCACGCTTCATTTTCTTCTCCTAATATGCACTAGAATATCGGCTAACTCTATTTGCTTCCTCATGCACACCGCTTTCTTTTTCTCTATTAACGTTACGCCTAAAATTTTAGTTTGACTGCTCCTTGCGCGCTCCTTAACTTCTCGAGCTTTTTTGTTAACCTCCAAGTTCCTGCTCTATTTGTTAGCACCGGCAGAATGCAATAATTATGCACTTTCCGTTATATCGACAGTGGTGGGCCTCCAGTCACGATTTGGTAACGCCTGCCATATATACTTTCATCTATTTTGATTCTTCGACAAATTTCCTGCTCATGAGAAATGTCCGTCTGAGTAGTTGAACCAGACAAACGTGCTCCTACATCAACTCTAGTGGCTAAGCGGCGATAATGAATTCTTGTTAAATTATAGGCTACTGAGTATTTTTGTCGTCTGCATACTATTCGTCAAACCTACTCTTACACTTATTTCGGTTATGTCACTCAATAACTTGTTGGAATTCATCCCGGGAATGCCTCAACAGGTTAAAGTTATTTGCAAACTGAGGGTGCTTGGAGATATTAGCTTTCCATCCTCACTCCTGAACCTTCCCTGTCTAATTGCTTGAGTACTTACTGTAAGCGTGCAGTGAAAAGCATTGCAGAGATTCGGTCTCTTTTTGCGACTACTTCTTGGAAGGTAATTTTCTCGTTTTCTGGAGTGGTACCAAGGTAGCTGTGGGATCTTTGAAGATATTTCGCATGATGTACGCGTATACACCCTGTACTGCTTGCTCGCGCAGTGCCTCCACGAATGCTGGTATCTCTAGTGAATTAAATGCCTTATAATCCATGAAAGCTAGGTTGAAAAGGTGAGTGTATGTACCAGCTTTCTCAATTAACCGATTCATGATATGGAAGTGATTCATTGCAGAATAATCCGTCCTGAAGCAAGCCTGCTCTCTTGGTAAGTGTAGGCCAAGTGCTGCCCTGATTCTAATGGACATTATCTTGTTCAATATTTTGTACAATGCTGAAAGCAATCTAATGGACCTATAAGACTTCCTTTCTTCAATCCTCCCTACTTATCGTTTGGTATAACGTTGGCATGCTTTCAGCTCTCTGGTACAAGCTTCAAGTAAGGCATTCCGTATAAACCACCGAAAGCATTTCAAGTAACATATCTCCTCCATCTTTGATGAAATTTTTGTTTCCTCGTCTACTTTCCCTGTAAGATGTCTTGCAGGCCACTTATAATTTCATCACTGCTCGTACAAGGAGCCTCTTTATCGTGTTCAGCTCACTTGCAATGAAGGTTGCATGGCTTTACTGTGTTTTGTACAGGTCAGTATGCTGTTTATCACCAAACAGTCTTCGGGCCTGAAAATTCATACATCAGAAAGATCCTTGACTGCTTTGGTACGGTCACTATGCTTGTATTTCTTGCGTCGTTGATCGGCGGTTTCAAATTTAATACCGCTTAGTAGCACAAGACTCTTCACTATGTGTAGAGCAAAGGTCCTGTTTTAGCGACGAACAGTTGGAATTTTCCGACGGCACTGCTACGGCGCACGTAGTGGCGCTGGTATTGCGCTGGTGTCGCCGTATTATGTAGCACCTAGCAGTGCTTCTACGCGAGCGTCTCGTCGCGGATCAACAGCGCACAAAAAATGAGGCAGACTAATAAAATAAAAGATGCAACAGGCTCGGCTATCTCTTTTTAGTCTACGTCTTTCTTGCGGTAGGTTTATCTCGCAACACGAAGTGAGTCTCTTTAGTCACGGGGTTTTCCGGGCCAAAACCACGATCTGATTCTGAGGCACGCCGTGGTGCGGCATTCCGGAAATTTCGACCACTTGGGGTTCTTTAAGATGCACTTAAATCTGAGTACAAATTTTTTTTCGCATTTCACTCCCATCTAAATGCGGCCGCCGTGGCAGGAATACGATTCCGCGACATCCTGCTTAGCAGCCCAACACCATAGGCACTCAGCAACCACGGCGGTTCGCCATGTCATTTAAAGAAAAAAATTAAACCTAATCCACCCAGATTCTTTTTGTTATTTCTTTAATAGTTGGAGCCTTCCCTCAAGGGCAGGGTGACGGAGCCGCCACGTGGCACCGGTTTGCCGTATCACCTGCCCTTCTTCATTCTCTGAGCCCCGAGATGGCGGGCGTCCACCTATCATTCGATGGAGATTACCCAAGCGGTAATGTCGATCTTGTTTTGGGTTTCGTCGGCACGGCGATGCAATGCCGGCGATAACAGGGTGTAGCGTTGCGCTTGCGCTCTCATTTGGGGCTGCTATTCTGAAATTGAGCGGCAGCAATTTGTTGTAGGGTCTATCCAAATACTCTGGTGTCTTTTCCTATTTCGTGCCCCTTTCAATGATATGTTTCTTCCTAGCTATATTTCTTATATTTCACTATTTAACTTCAGCTTTCAAACGAACTCACTCTATCGCAGTCCTGAAAGTTCTTTCGTGGTTATAACTTGGAAATTTCCACTCGTGCCTTGGCCAATCCACCATACTGGGTTCTAGCCATGAGTTGGGCCACAACAACAACGACTCCACTGATTACCTATTTCTTGGCCACTCTCTCTGTGGGGGGGGGGGAGCGGCATGATCCACGAATGGGTTGGATAACAACGACAATGATTAAAACGAGGTTGTAACTACACACCGGGCTACGCCGCACATAAGACAACTGCTGCTAGGCAGAAAGAGCAGCGCACTGGCGAGAACTCCTTACGGTTATTAATTGCCCCCCTGCTGAAAGAAACATACAGTTGGGCTTCTGGCCAAGAGGCCATATATATATAAAGGGAACCGAGGGGCCCGATTTTTATTAATCACATGTTAGGACGCCAAAAAAATAAACTGACACTAAGAACACCACACGGAAATCTATTTCTACATAGTAAGTGAATTAAAGAAATAAATTCACGGACATCGAAGTGGATCAAAACACGACTATTCGCAGGTGGTATATACAAACCCACGACTCCTTATTATGCGTGCGATGCTCTTACCAGTTCAGCTACCGGGACCACGTCTTGCCATCCACTTTCTGGGGTACTTATGTTATGTATTTACCGATAGAAGAAGGGAAACAGAGGGGCTCGATTTTCCCTAATCGTGACACTATAAAGCCAACAGACAATGACGCCAAAGAAAACATTGTGGAAAATTTGCTGTGGTTTAAATTGTAATGTAAAAACTAATAGAGAAGTGGGAGATGAAAGTTAACGAAAATTTAATTTGCCACCGTTGGGAGCCTAACCTACAACTTCGTATTACGCGATGGTCATAGCAACGACCTCCAATCAGGCAGCCTTGATGTCATGAGACAGCAGACGATGGTTGTTTAACCACGTGCCTGTTGTCCTAAGTTCCCGTGTTACGTGATCCGATCCGGCAACAAAGGCTGTTTCAGATCGTCCCACCATTGCTCTGAGTGGCATTGGCTAACATTGCCTGCACTATATCAGTTGAACATAAATACATAAGTTGGAAAACAGGTTGACAGCCCTCGCCGTAGCGCAAGTAGTAGTGCAACAAATGCCTAATGCGGAAGTTGTGCTTGCGGCTCCTACCGGCGGCAAGGAGTCTTTTCGTGCACTTCCATTTGCGTTTTTTAAAATAATTTCTTCATTTGAATTTCAACCACAGATATTTTCCCCGATGGTTTCTTTAAATTCATTGTCTGTTAGCTTTATAAGGCTTTAAGGCTATAAGGTTTATAAGGTTATAAGGCTATAAGGCCCATTTCCCTTACCAGCGTACCCTGCAAACTCATGGAACACGTCATCTACTCCAATGTCATGAGCTTCCTCGATTGTCACAACTTTTTTCATTCTGCGCAACACGGTTTTCGAAAAGGCTTCTCATGCGAAACCCAGCTGGCCATTTTTGTTCATGATTTGCATGCTAACCTTGACTCTAACCTACAGACCGATGCTATTTTTCTGGACTATGCAAAAGCGTTCGACAAGGTTCCTCACCAACGCTTACTACTAAAACTTTCATATTTTAACCTCCCCTCTAATATCTTTAAATGGATCGAAGAATTCTTGACTAACCGCTCACAGTACGTCACCTTAACAACCGCAACTCCAATCCTGTCCCAGTAATGTCAGGTGTTCCGCACGGTTCTGTCCTCGGTCCGCTTCTGTTTTCAATATATATTAACGATTTACCAACCCTCTAGTAATATTCACATGTTCGCCAATGATTGTGTAATTTATCGCAAGGTTAATAACGCTTCTGACCAAACATCTCTTCAAGAGGACCTTAACCGCATTATGGAATGGTGTGCCAATTGGTTAATGGAACTTAACCCTCAAAAATGTAAAATCTTGTCCATTACGCGTCGCCGTAACCAACTTCATTTCCCATACGTCATAGCTAACGTCCCTGTTCAACCGGTTCTATCATACAAGTACTTAGGCATTACCTTGTGTGGCGACTTGTCCTGGAGCACACACGTTACGAACATCATTTCATCCGCTAATAAAACACTTGGATTTTTAAGACGTCATCTCCGGCAAGCCCCTAAACAAGTGAAGTTATTAGCGTACAAATCCCTTGTCAGACCAAAATTATAATATGACACACCCATTTGGAACCCGCACCAAGCTTACCTTATAGATGCACTCGAATCAGTCCAAAACAGAGCAGCCACATTCATTCATTCATCATTATCTTACGACATCAGTGTTTCAGCTTTGAAAGCTGAATCTCACCTATTGCCCTTATCACTTCGTCGCCGCATTGCCAGCCTTTGCTTGTTTCATAAATTTTTCTATAGCTCACTATGCCGCGCACCCTATATCGTCCCTCCAGCCCGCATATCTCATCGCACTCGTCATACGCTTCAAGTTTCCCGACCTCGTGCCCGAACTACCACCTTTGCCGCATCATTTTTTTCCCGTACTGCAGCAGACTGGAACGACCTACCCAACGACATTGCAGCCGTCACGTGCTCATCCAACTTTGCCAATAATGTAACCAATCATGTTTCGTTGTGTTAACACTTGCTCACCAAAATATATGTACGCACCCCTTATGTAATACCCCTCGTGGGTCTTTAAGATAGTAAAATGAAATGAAATGACATATATATATATATATATATATATATATATATATATATATATATATATATATATATATATATATATATATATATATTAAAAAAATTAAATTATGGGGTTTTACGTGCCAAAACCACTTTCTGATTATGAGGCACGCCGTAGTGGAGGACTCCGGAAATTTCGACCGCCTGGGGTTCTTTAACGTGCACCTAAATCTAAGTACACGGGTGTTTCGCATTTCGCCCCCATCGAAATGCGGCCGCCTTGGCCGGGATTCGATCCCGGGACCTCGTGCTCAGCAGCCCAACACCATAGCCACTGAGCAACCACGGCGGGTCATATATATATATATATATATATATATATATGTATATATATATATATATGTATATATATATATATATATATATATATATATATATATATATATATATATATATATATATATATATATATATATATATATGATTAGTTTAGATATTGCTTACTTCCAGTTGATAAACACAAGTACCCCACAAAGTGGATGTGAAATCGGTGCTATGGTAGCTTAACTGGTAAGACTGTCGCAGGCGTAATGCGAACGAATGGGTTCATATCCCACTTGCGACCAGTTCTTTTTTCGTCAACTTCCACTGTCATTGATTTATCATTATTTTAAATCATCAGTAAAATATTCAGTATGCCGTGCTTGGTGCCTTTGTTGGCATTTTCCGATATGGTTAAATATAAACAATCTGGCCCCTCAGTCTCTCTTCAGTTCGTGTGTATTATATATATGTATATATATATATATTTGTATGTATCTATATATACATGTGTGTGTGGGGGGGTTTCCTCTAGCACATTGGTCTAATATACTACTATGAGTGGGGTTCGTCGCTCTGCTGCCTAGACCGATTTTCTGACACAACTTTTGCCGCTGATGTGCCCAGCTATGCGCTTGCCTTATGCTTTGGTGGATGATGCTGTAGTTTTCGTCAGATCTAGAACGGTGAGTGGCCTTCTCTGCTGTCCACTTTGCCGCACGGCCTCAGCTAGACAGCAACGTTGACTTCGACAGCCCTTGATTACAGTGATGCCACTCGTCAGCCAAGTCTGGCCACATTCAGCGGCACGAATGACACCAAGGTCTAAGATGGGTTGTCATCATATAAAATACAGAGCATCCACAGTAAATAACATGATGCCACAAAGTTCAGCAGTAATTGTTTTAGGTTAGAGGGTGATTTAGTGGTTTAGAAACCACTAAACCGATCTTCACACGTGAGCCGGTTTGAAATGACGCTTCACGGAACAGTTTGGCTGACCTGCCGGGCCACGTTTTGCGAACGAAAATGCTTACGAAGTTGGTCCCAGCTAACTGTTGAGACGTTCACCAACTATACAAGAATAGCAGACAGCGTCGAGCTGTATAACCTTTTGAACACAACGGCAATAGGGCGGACAAGATATGCCGAAGGAAATTTTCCGAAGAGGCATTTCGTGTGTTTCTGTCCAAGAACAAGCAAAAAACTAACGAAGTTTTGTCATGGTTTTTGACGTCATCGAGCTTTGCTTAAGCATCGACGAGATCCATAGGCAGCATCTTCTCAAGCAGGGCACATCAGTGTCTGACAAAGCATTCTCGAATAGCACCACCATGCTCGTCCTTGATCCTTTGCCTTCATAGTTAGACCACGCGGACGCCTCTTGCTAAACTTTTCCTAGTCTCTTCTGCAAGGCAGTCAACCTCGCCTATGACTGCACACTTTCAGCATGTGATAGAAAAAAATTGTGAAGCCATACGTACTTTCCACGAACTTTGGACGGTGCCGACCCCCCATTGTCCCCGGAGAGACAAATCCAACTCTCACCTACACCGAGACTGCCACACGAGCACCACCACATGCTTTTTCGTCAACATGGACAGCTTGCCTTGCTCATCCCTTTTCCCCTACATGGTGTGGCATTTTTAATAGTAATGATGACATGATAGATCCTCGCGTTGCATAGAAGTCGTTATTCTTGTGACCAACGGCATTTTCGTTATTTTTTGCTACATTCGGATTTAGGTGACGCACTGATGTAAGCACCAAAATTTGGATGGCTTTTTGCATTAGTAATGTTCAGCTATTAATGTTTAAGGAAGATGAAGTCAGTTTGCCATCGTGTTAAATCTGCCTCTTTTTTAACCAGGCTCAGGCTCTGTACTGTAAATAGTTACTCACCCGTGCGATCTGGTTTTCATTCCTCATCTGGATCAGACAACCCACAGTAGTGCTCGCACTCATCTAACGTCTGGAAACTGTTACAGCTGTTGCTTTCACCAATACTCATGTTGCAGGTGTTTGTATTATTGTCGAAGTAATATATATTGTGTCCTCTGGAACTATTCTGAATGGCGCTTGGACAGCCTTTGCACACTGCAATCAGAACACCATCGAAACTCCAAGTCAGAATATAAGCATGCAAATTGCTCTGACAATTTCTACGCCATTGTGCAGGTGAAGAATGAACCACTTGTGAGCCTGAAGTGCACATCATTTTTTTTGCACGCTTGGAACTGTAGTGCAAGAAGTGATTTAGTGAGACTGAATTAGGAAGCCACGGGTAATCTTCATCCCATCTAGTGAGAAATAATGCCGCTGCTCCACAACATTACGAACTTTGCTTTTTGTTTTCCTGAGTTAAGATCTTCCGTGAGACTATCGGTAACGGATCCCACAGCAAGAGTTCAAAGACAGGTGGTAAACAAGTATTGTAAGATTACTCTAGTCTGTCTTCAACGTTCCCCAAGTAAATTACATGTCATGACGGAGAAACATAAGGGGTATGAATGTAAATGCTTAAATTCCCGCGGTTGTCTTGTGCCTTTCCTCCATTCTGCGTATTTCCTTGATGTACATTTTCTCAAATATCTAAGAGACAAAATTAAATATTAGTCGTGGCCTCTACGCGCCACATTCGTGGTATGCTTGCAGGGTACACTTTAGTGGGGAGATCTGGAGTGTCCTTCACAACCTTGAATTTTTTTGCGTGTACCGAAGTGTTTGTGTTTGGCATGTATTTAAGTACACAAGCGTTTGCAATTCGCCACTGGGAAAACGCAGCCGCCACAGCTGTGATCAAGCCCGCGACCACAAGCTCCGCAGCGCCACGCCGCAGCAAATGGGCTATACCGCAGCGGGTACCTGCACTAGCTTGAAACCATACAATAAATGACAGGGAATAACCTGTAGACGAAGCGAACAACAGCACGTACAGAAACTTAAGATACTCCACTAAATTTTTGCTTTATAAAGACGTTTCAGCCTACAAGTGTAAAGAGCTATGGTCAAGTGATTTCTTCTTTTGAATCCCTTGGGCTTATCAAAACTAAAGTGGGCAGAAATATTTTCCATGAGTGTGCTAACAAGTTCGCCTATGCTTCTCGCTATTTAAGGTAAGATTACGGCTGCTGCTATGTGGAAAGCATGTAAAAAAAAAAGATAGAAATGTGGCTGACACTGAAGTGTGAGTCCTCGAGCGAAGGACACGCATTTATTTGTGTTGACATTTCTTAAGAATTTTAGAAAAAGACTACTATTCGTGGCTTGCTTAATTATTCGTAACAGATCGCGAAGAGGAAATATTTACTGCTATTGAAAGACACTCGCCACTTTAAGTACGTAGCTTAATTATTTATTTTTCACAAATAGTAACGGCGCAGCGATGAATAAATGAAACTGTGGTGTTTATTGGCGCAAGGGTCAGGTATGGCAAAGAGCGCCAGGTCCGTGGTGATGAGTTCGCAGTGCACTTATGAGTTGTATGAAGTTCATGTGACGCCACTGTAAAGGGGCCTTAATAAAGTCGTTATAAAGTGCGTAAAATGTATCTGTCATAAGATTACGTCGATGGAAAATGACGTGTACTATAAGCATTAAAATCCATCGCGAAAGAACGATACAATGTGCAATACATGTCAGATGCTTGAATTGGCTAGAGCACTACTGCCTCGTTAGGGCCCTTGAAGCACAAGGGCCTGGAGGCATGTGCTATGTAAAAACATTATCGCAGCGGCATCCTCTGGAAAGAGCTAGGCTGCGCTACGAATGTAATGGACTTATAAAATGTAAGATAACATCGTTCAAAAAACTGAGGACAGCTTTAGTGGTAAAGGGCAGTCCTTGGCCAAGAAACATGGCTAGGTGAAGAGGGACAGAATAGCGGTATGTCAGAGGAAAATGATTCTTTCTTTCAGCTTCGGCCTCCCGACACTCCAGGAGGACGTGAAGGATGGTCAGCCTTTCACCACATCTATCACAGGTTGGAGGTTCATTTCCAGTGAGCAGAAATTTATGAGTGCCAAATGTGTGTCCTATTCTCAAACGACAGAATAGGACATCTGATCGCGGTGATATTTTGGTGGAGGGCCAAAAACCTAATTGTGACTTTATCAAGTGCAGCTTATTATTTGTTTCTGCATCGCACATACGTTGCCAGCGGTTTAGAAGTTTCTTTCGTAAGAAAGGCTTCAGATCTGTGACAGGGACAGCAGCGGAAGGATTAACAGCGTGCGATGCAATTGACGTGGCCATCTCATCCGCCAGAACGTTGCCCTCGATGCCCCTATGGCCAGGCACCCAGCATACAATAATATGCTGATTAGATGAATAACCTTTACACAGGTAGGCATAAAGATCAGTAAGCAGTGGAATTTTGTGCTTATAGAGTGACATCAAAGCCTTCAAGACACTTAGGGAGTCTGTATATATAACTACTTTTTGGAGTTTCGATTTCCCTATATGCATCACAGCCGACAGTATTGCGTAGACTTCGGCCCTAAAGATACTTGTTTCCGGATGCAGTACATCGGATTCCGAGAAGGATGGACCGACGGCTGCGTAGGACCCTTCGACATGTGACATGGAAGCGTCTGTGTAGAACTTTGTGCAGGAGTGCTTATACACAAGTTCTAGGAAATTCATTCGCATTTCGCCCTCTGGAGCGTGCTTTGTAACTTTTAGAAAGGATCCGTCACATTTTACCACCTGCCACTCCCAAGGGGATAACAGCTTGGTTGGATTCATTAAGCGATGCTCGAGGAGTGGGACATCCATTTCAATGCTCAGCTCCCTCAGGTGCAGTGAAAAGGGCTGTCTTATGGAGGGACGATTACGAAAGAGCGTAGCATATATCATATCGTTAACGGTATTAAAACCTGGATGCTCAGGATTAGGGTGTATTCTCAGAAAATATGTGAAGCTGATGTATTTTCTCTGTAAGTAGAGTGACCACTCATTTGAATCGGGATATAAGCTTTCAATCGGGGTAGTTCTGAAAGCGCCAGTGGCTAAGCGGATACCTAGATGGTCGACAGGATCTAGCATCTTTATCATGCTCATGGCGGCAGAGTTATATACTACGGCACCATAATCCAATCGTGACCGAATTAGGCTCTTGTAAAGATTCATTAAACAATTTCTCTCACTATGCCATGTAGTCTGGAATTGAAGTTTCAATAACTTCATCGTTTTTAGGCACCTTTTTAATATATTTAATACGTGGAATAAAAGTGAGCCTATAGTTACATAAACTACCTAGAAATTTGTGCTGTTTGTTCACTGGTATTTGTTGTTCACACATTTCTAAGCAAGAATCCGGAGCCAGGCCTCTTTTTCTTGTAAAAGCGATGCGCCTCATCACAGAAGGTATGCGATGACGTTACAAAGTCCGATAATATAAGGCATGCAAAATGCACAACTTACCCCACTTATTTCAGTGTTGGGTATTCGGTTATCACGAGAATAGAAATATATACTAGCGCAAGAACATAGCTAGCGCGATCCAGATTTCCGATGACTGAGTCTCTTATCGTGACGTTGTTTAAATAACGGTATTTCAATACCTTATGGAAAGTTACAAGATATGACGGATGCCGTAGTTCGGGGCTCCGCATTATTTTCTATTATTTCCTTTAAGGTGGACGTGAAACCCGGTACTCAAGCACTTATAGATTCCGCCTAAATCGAAAGACAACCACAATTGTCGGGAAGTCATTGCCGCAAGCCCACCTCCTTTTCTTCGCCCTCCAGGTGAACATTTTCACCCTACATGGAAATATTCCTTGCTGTTTGCATCGAACGACATTCGTATGTGAAGGTTTTTTTCCTGCTTTTCAAATATATGTACGTTCTCCAGAGAACAATCGCCGAGTATAAAGCAGCTGACCAGAAAAGCAGATGCAGAAATTTCAACTCTAACCGCGTACACGCCCAACGGCATTACGATATGCCCGCCAACAGTATGAACTTGCCTTCCAGGCCCAAGGCATGATAACTTTTCGAAGATCGTCGCTAGTTTCTCCGTTTGTCCACAAGATTAAGTAGTAGTCACCACCTGTGTCCAATAACGCACTAACGGGGTGACGCCGTCCATCAGGGGTACGCCAGACGTAAGACTTCCTCTGGAGCGAGCGCCGATCCTCCATACGTTGGATCGGTTGCACTGATGGGAGTGGGACGTAAGACGTGGTGCAAGACCTGATGGGGACGAAAGGCGTCGGAGCGGGGACAGAGGCTCAAGCCAAACCTTCGGTATACGATGCAGGAAGCACCTATGCATGAAGAGGCAGCATATTCCTTCTTCGAAGGAACCCTAAATCGCTTGCTGAACTTAATTTCTCATGAAATCAGAAATGGAACCCAGCGAAGGTGAGGCCTGCACCAGAGGCATTGAAACACATCCCGTGCCACAGATTGAATAAGGTCGTCAAAACGACGTTTCCAAAGCAATGGGCTCCTTCGGTGAAGCAGCGTTCGCCTACCTGTAAATCGCAGTGTTTATCTGGCAACGCTGTCAGTTAAGCCTATGCACATAGGTGAGTTTTCTGGTATAAACGCGGCCTCTGTCGTGTACCGATCTTCTCTTATTGTTTCGCAATTTTGATATTTCAGTCTGAGAAGAATTTAACATAATAGGCATGCGCTGCCGGTGCTTTATTTCATGGCGTTTGTTTGTGGGCTGCCAGTATCAAAATTTCGAGGAGTAACTTTTGTAAAGAACGTAATACAAGATCTGAGCAACATTAATGATAGAACAACAACCTATTAGCCGAATAGAATATGCGTAGTTCGGGATGATTTTACCGCCCGCGAACACCAGCGCCTACGCTGACACCGGATTTTCAGCGAGGTGGGGCCTTTACCGCTATCTCGTTAGATCCCGGATACCGAGCGCGCAATTCAATATTTTAAGACACTGTGACGTTACGGCTCCCGAATACAGCAGCCGAAAGATATTGTCTGTTTGTAATGTTTTCAGATTTAGTTCCATGGCTGGTGTCAGGGTTCTCTTTTCCGTGATCATCATAAACCAGACGAGTTTCTTGAAACCTTCAATTTGAAATATTGATGTTGGGGGTCTGTCTTTCTTTTCTTTTTTTGGGTATCCCCAAGAAGTTCAAGGCATTGCTAAGTTTATCGGCCCCCCTGAACAACTGGTGCTCTTTCACTACCGTCGTATCGGTACTACTGTGCAGAGACGACGAACTGATCCTACTGCTCAGTGTTTCTTCTCAGTCACGAGGATTGTCTGGTAATTGTCGCTTTCTTTCGGGGAACACTGTCCCCAGTTAGACGGGAATGGAAGTGAAGCCACCCGCACTCCCACCGGATTTAGCGGCGCCCGCGTTGGCATCCTCAACAAATCGGAACTGTCTCTCGAGCGGCAACGAGGCTACCCTAGCTCCAGCAACGACTACGTAACTGCCCTGAGCCAGAAAGCAAAGCGGCAAATGCTTAGGGCCTCTGTGGACACACCTACTATGGTGAATCTGGAGAGTTCACCGGACTACACCATCCTTTTCTTACCTGTGCTACCTTCCGACAACATGAGGTTCATCAACATTCAAGTTGCATCGGTTGAACTCGAGAGACTGTTGCCAAATGGCATTGAGGACATCCGAATCAACCCTCGGATGACTGTTGTTGCAGACGTCGCTCAAGCGTCGGCGTTAGATTTTCTGCGAGCTGTCACTATCCTCGGTGGCGTGAACGTTCGTACCATCATCCCGATGGGAAAAGAGGCTACTAGAGACGTAATATATAACATCGTTGCGGCCATCTCAGGTGAGGATTTACCACTTTTTATAAAGCCTGCATTAATGGGATCCAAATACTACAGTTGGCCCGCCTCGGAAAATCCAGATGCGTATAAATTGTTTTTAAACGTGACTGCCTTCCGTCGCATGCGAAGGTAGGTCATTTCCGACATGCTGTCCGTCCCTTTGTTCCCAAGCAGCTTCAGTGCAGAAAATGCCAGAAATTCGGTCACGTGAGCGCCGTCTGCGGAAAGTGTACGATATGTTCCCGCCGTGCAACACAACACTCTGTAGTCAACTGCCAGGCTAAAACTTATAAGTGTCCAAACTCTCAAGAGCCCCACGACACCTCATCGAGGGAATGTCTAATATTTAAGAGAGAACTCTCCGCCTTGAAGAAAATGGTGAGGGACCGGTCAACTCATCGCGAAGCAGCTGGCGACGTCAGGGGACGTCGTTCTCGTCGCAGAGGCTCATCAAGGCATTCCGCTCTCCGCACACAGAACACACGTGCCACAAAGCCTCTTGCTGTTGAATCTGCTTCAGCCACAGTGCAGTATGTGTACAAACCGCGTATTGATAATGGAGCAGCTAACAAGAACGCCGTGGATGAAATCAAGGCCACCACTGCCAAGGATAAGCCCTGTGGAACAACCCCAACAAGGAGTGACACCACAATGCTCAACCCCTCACCCAGATGAGCTGACAGAGCATGAGCGCCGAATTATAAGAATGCACAAGTCTGATAAATGTGATTCGCACGCTAGTGGACAACTCTAATACGCTAACAGCTCGAAGTGCAGTGCAAGCGTTTGATGCCCTGAGCCCAGTGCTTGCAAATCTTGCGTAAGCACAATGGCTCTTTCAGTGCCTTCACTGTTTGATGAAGTCTGTAGTGCGACAATTTTACAGTAGAATGCCGGAGGATTTAAATCGCGGATTTAATGTTTACGCCAATACGTTTTTAAGAATCGATTTACTATAGTGGTAATATGTGAACCGAACGTGACAAAAATGCTAGGACTCTGGGTACGAGGCCTTCAGGCGCCGACGTGCGGGCAATCCAGCAAAGTAATTGTTTACATCCATACAGAACTAACATACAAGCCCCACTCGGTGCAGCCTCATGATGGAAACCAATGCGTGTGTCTCCGCATTAAAAAGAATAAAGTGGCCTTCACCCTTATTGGCGCCTACATCTCCCCATCTGGTCGGTTCGACGGCAACCGACTGCGAGACATCCTGGCGGTGACTTCTGGACCCTGGATTTTCACGGGTGACGTTAGCGCTCATAATTTGTTTTTGGGGACGCTCCAGAATAGATTCTAGCGGCTGGAGAATTGTGGAATTTGCTTCCGACCACGAACTCAGCATTATGAACGATGGCAGTCCAATGTACTTGCGTGGTTCGACCTATAGCAGTTGCTTAGATTTGACTTTGGTGTCACGGCATCTTGGTCAAAATGTTCGATAGTTTTCTGTCATCGAGACGCATGCTTAAGACCTACTTAAGAGTCAGTGGATTTGGAAGCTTCTCCTTTTCTACTTCCTGACAAGTAAGGTAGTCAACATGTAAGAGAAAGGTGGAAGAGGCATGCAAAGAAGGATTCACCTGCACCATTGGAAACCTTATTACAAGTGTACTGGAATCATTAAGTACACCTTTACATCCGCAAGAAAACGTACGGATTTCGACATGGAACTTAGGCGAGTTTGGACGATTCACATAAGGGCCGAGAGGCGGTACAGACGCACCAAGTCAATTCATGACCTTAGAGTCGCTCGACGTATACAGAAGAAAATCCAACGTAGCATGGACAGGCTGGAGGAACAGCAGTGGAAGAGATTCTGCAAATCACTTGACCCGCGCAAGCCACTGTCTATCATATGGAGGACGGTGCGCGGCCTTGGCTCGTCTCCACAGCAACGACACCCATTCTGCGCACTAGCCCTGCGTCAAGGCCACTCGCAGGATCATATAGCCCAAGATTTCTGTGTGAAGATTGCTGGCGGTGGGGTCACCATCAATAGCAAAATTCTGGGTGAGGTTCCTGCGACACGCTTCCCAGGATTGAATGTGTCCTTCTCATTGAGGAATTGGACGCTGCTATGGCCACATGCAGGCGCTCATCGTCGCCAGGAGCAGACGGCATCACCTACGATGCTTTATGCCACCTATATGAAGATGGCCGAGGTAGACTTCTGGAATGTTATAACTAGTCATGGAATGATGGGGTCGTTCCTGAGCGGTGGAAGTCCAGCCGCTTGATACCACTCCTGAAGACTGGAAATTCACCACTTGACATAGCGTCCTACCCTCCCATTGCGCTGTCCAGCTGTGTTAGGAATGTTATGGAAAGAATGATTCCCACACCCCTAAAGTGGTAGCTGGACCGCCACAGCGTATACCCCGAGGCCATGGCTGGCTTTAGAAGAGGCCGTTCCTCTATTGACAACGTCATCGATCTCGTGACGTCTGTAATGCAAGAAAAACACCGCAAGCGCATATCGGTCGCGCTTTTCCTCGATGTGAAATGTGCCTATGATAACGTAACACATGAAGCCATCCTTGATGCCCTGGAAAATAATGGAATTGGTGGACGTATATTTCGGTGGATTCGGAGCTATCTATTCAAAAGATCCTTCTTTGTGCGCAGAGCACATGGCCGAACCGCTGACCATTAAACTTGCTGTGGTGTCCCGCGGGGAGGGGTTCTCAGCCCGACTTTGTTCAACCTTGCAATCCTTAGACTTGACCACTTTCTGCCACATACCGTAGACTTTCCTATTTGTTGACGACATATGCATATGGGCCTCGGCAGTCACACGTCTCCAGGTGCGTGCATGGCTTCAAAAACCATGACCCTAACATCATCGTATCTGCGTGCTCAAAGCCTCAGCATTTCAACCGAGTAGTGCACCTTAGTCGCTTTTACCCACAAGCCCATGACCAGGTATCCCATTTCTATTAACCACGAAAGAATTTCATACGCAAAATCACACTGATTCCTAGGCGTTATTATCGACAGACACCTTTCACGAAGCCCCCACATCACATACTTAAAGAAGAGGCTTACTCCGGTGTACCTTGCTGTTCCAGAAATAGCGAAGAAAGCTAGCCTGACCACCGCGGCTCTCAAGCAGATCACATTGGAACTTTCGCATTGTTCACATGCTAACCGTAACCATGCTTACACGGACGCTTCCCTCTCGGAAAATTCGACGGGAGTCGTTGTTACGCCATCTTAATCGGTCGTCACCAAGTTAAAGACTTCACACGTAACTTCACAGTTCGGAACCTCTACTAGTTACGAACTGGCCGCTTTTCACGCTCCTGTCGAATACATTGAAGAAGAACGCCTAACAAATGGGCAATATATTGTGATTCGAAAGCAGCCCTCGAGAGCTTGCGAGGTTTAAGACGTGGCAATTATGAACAGCTGGTGTCTGAAATCAACGAAACTTTCCACTACGCTTCAGAACAAGGACATGATATCATCTTTCAGTGGCTGCCGGGGCATTGTTTCATCGTTGGTAATCACCTCGCGATGACGCTACCCAACGTGGCCGGGCTGGCGCACCGACACTCCTTGTACCATTATCGAGAGTAGACGCTGCAAGACAGCTTCGCAGTCTCGCTCGTACCGTCACGTTAAGTTACTGGCATACAGCACAGATCCCTAAGTGTTGTTTATACAGCCTTGATTCATTACTGAAACTTAAATTACCAGCAAAACTGTCACGACGTGACGCAACACTGCTGTGTCGGCTGTGGGTAGGAGCAGCATTCACCAACACCTACAGTTATCGTATTGGAATGGCTGACTCGCCAATGTGCGCTAAGTGCAAGTGTAAAGAGACCATCAGTCATCTTCTGTGTCACTGTGCTCGCTTTGGCAACCAACGTCAAATTCTCCAGTGTGCCTTTAATAGACTGGATGACAGGCCATTTACAGAAGCAAGGATCTTGAGAACCAGGCCTCACAGTTCATTAGCGAGAAAGCAGTTCGAGCGCTTCTTCACTGCCTGAAGGCAACAAACTTGAGTGCCCGACTGTAAACATACTACACCTAACTTAATGCATGTGAAAGGGCGGTATAGAATTATGTTTTCTCACTCTCTTTCACTCCCCATTCCCCTCCCCACGTGTAGGGTAGCAAACTGGACTCAGTCTGGTTAACCTCCCTGCATTTCCTTCTCCCCCTCTCTCTCTCAGCGTTATTTGAGCGCAAGGTCATGTGAATCCCTGACATCAAATTGTCTAGTAAGCAACTTGTTTGTTTGGAAGCGCGTGCTCTAGAATCTATCGGCGGGACGTTTAATGTGCATAGCAATTGCGATATTATTAGATTCAGCTAAATGTGCGTTAAGTGAGGCAAAACTTTAGTATGGCAATCGTGTTCCAAACTTCGTGAGTGCATTTATTGTCGAAAATCTTATGAAGTCAAACGTTTCATAAGGGACAGCTTGCACGTTGAAGTAATACCAGCTCAATTTAATGTGCACAATAACAGAACGTAACAGTGTTTAGTGATGGGTAGCCGAATACGTTAATTTAAAAAAAGAACAATATACATGCAATTATGTACTTAACGAAAGGCACGTGAACTGAGCTATCGCCAAGAAAAGCCAAGAATTTCACCTAATTAATACGTGTCGCGGACCGATGGGCCCTTAATGACGTTGTTAAGTGCTCCTTAAGAGGAAACGAAAAGAAGGTGTCGATTCAGAGCGCATTTGTGAGAGGATTGTCAAATTTAGGCTATACTAAGAGCCCCTCTAACACCTACACAAACGTCAGCTGTTGAAGCTATGCGTTGGCCGGGCATGCGCTGTCTGGCTTTCTAGAACGCAGCGTTACGGCACGATTGATTCTGCAGATAGAGCAGCGATGCATCTTGGTCTATGCTCGCGCGTTTGGGGCACTTTTGTCGTCGGTAGTACACACTAGCAATACCTTTTAAAGTATGGTGCTGACGTCGATAATGTTATTGATATTTAATATTAATAATGATATTTAACGATGGCGACACACATTATCGTCGACAGGTGCTGGTAGACGGCATGACAGCGTGACGACGCCGAACCTACGACATTGCAATGATGATAGAGAGAGAGAGAGAGAAAACAAGGGTAGGAAAGGCAGTGAGGTCAACCAGAAGTGCATCCGGTTTGGTTCCCTACACTGGGTGTGGGGGAAAGGGGAATAGAAAGAGGAGAAAAGGGAGAGAGTAAGCACTGAGTACGTGTGGGAGGGACAGCATAAACAAGAACGCTATAAAAGGTCTGTTAAGCCCGTGCACTTCAAGTACCGCACTAGTGCACGAATCGCTTTTCGAGCCAGTGACGGGTGTGGCCACGGTCCGAGTATCTTTGACTGGGTGAACGGTCTCGAGTCCAGTCTGCGTAAAGTTGCCCGCAGAGAGAGGCGTTGGACATCGTAGCGAGGGCAGGTACACAATAGGTGCTCGATGGTCTCCTCGCACCCACAGGAGTCGCACATCGGGCTCTCGGACATTCCCATACGGTAGGAGTTTGCGTTCGTGAACGCCACACCCAGCCACAAGCGACACAACAAGGTTGCTTCGCCGCGGGAAAGGCTAGATGGCAGTTGTAGCCGTAGCGTGTGGTCCAGTTTACGTTATCTGCAATTGAAGCCACATGAAATCCAGAGATCGTAAGACTTCTTGCGCGCATGGAGGCGAAGTTCTCTGGCAGCGTCCGACCTCGCCAAAGGTGTTGGACGCGTCTTGGTATCTTCGTGGGCACACCGGGCAGCCTTGTCAGCTATGTTGTTGCCGACGATGCCACAGTGAGCAGGAATCCACTGAAATATAATGTGGTGTCCTCTTTCCAGAGCATGGTGGCGCAGTTCCCTGATTTCAGACGTCATTTGCTCGTAAGTTCTGTGACGTAATGCGGACTTGATGCTGTGATGGGCTGCCTTAAAGTCACAAAATACGACCCATTTCTCTGTTGGCTCTTCGCTGATGTACATCATAGCGGCATGGAGAGCTGCAAGTTCTGCCGATGTAGATGTAGTCGTGTGCGACAATTTGAATTTAACTGTAACGTTCTTGGCTGGAACGACGAATGCGGCAGTTGAGCTGGTAGGTGAGGTCGAACCATCGGTATATATACGTATGCGGTCATGATACGTCTGGTGCAGTAATAGGAGCGTAAGTTGCTTCAGAGCCGGCGATGGATGATTGGACTTTTTTGTAATTCCAGGAAAAGCAAAGTTCACTTGAGGCTGTCGCAGGCACCACAGGGGAGAGGAAGGCTTCGCCGCCGGTGTAAAAGATGCCGGTATGTACTCTTGATGAGCGCTAATCACTCGTAATAAGGTCGCTTGAGGTCTCTCGGCTGGTAGGGAGGCCAAATGATGGTTGGGGACCTTTGACAGATGGCGAATGTGCGCTCTGTGAGAGTTGACAGCTACATGTGTCTGGATTGTATGGTCTCCTGCGATGGCAATTGTTGCTGCTGTTGAGGTGCACCGAGGCAGCCCTAAACACGTGTGTAGGGCTTGACCTTGTATGCTCTCCAAGGCGGGAAAGTTCGTCTTGCATGCATTCGGCAACACTGGTAGGCTGTAACGTAGGAGTCCGAGAAACAAAACCCTGTACAGCTGCAACATAGAATGTACTGGTGTACCCCAGTTTTTCCCGCATAGAAATTTGAAGACATGAGCAATGGCGACTAGCTTCTTCTTCAGATAGACGCAGTGAGGGCTCCACGAAAGGTTGCGGTCAATGATGACGCCCAGAAAGCGATGCGTCTTAACATACAATACAGCTTGACCATTGATGGTAACAGGATACGATGACATTTGTTTCCGCGTAAAACCAAGTAATGCGCACTTTTCAGTAGACCCACTGAGGCCTTGCAATGATGAGAATACATTAAATGCCGCCACGATGCCAGCAGCAGCAGGATCAAGACGGCATGACGGTAACGGAACCATGACAGCGTGACCACTATCGTGCACAACGGCAGCGTACCCTTGCTTTCTTCTGCGTTGTTTTACTTCATTCAGGCGTGACAATTTTCAGAGCGTTCGCCTTCGTATTTGGCAAATCACTCGCCATGCGCTAGTTCATATATGTTAAGGTATGGCGAACTGGCAAGACGAAACAATGTATTTTCATAACGGTAGCACACGAGGCGAACGCATCCCGCAACGGCCCGCACATGCGGCGATAATACGTGATTAAGCACCCGTACTAGACACAGCATGTAGATTTTAAGACGCCACAAGGCTATCTCGCCAAAGCACGTGCATTTCTAAGCAATAGTTCTGTCATGAATGCTGTCATGAATGCAACTTCGGCCGCTATAACGTAAAGTTATTCCAAACTTTTCTATTCCAATTCTGCAATCAGCCCTCCACGATTGGTAAATAAATTTTGGAGCCACCACCCATGCGCCTGTCTGTCATACGACGTCACGAAAACCGCAGAAACACCCCATATAATGTGATATGGGCACGCTGGTAATGCATGATTAGACCGAACAAAAGAAAAATAATAATTTCTGACTCGACTCGTTTCTCGCTATTACAGAAAAAGGCGTTTAGTAATTTGCTACTGGTCAATCTTTTTCAGCCTACCCCCATTTTGCCTGTATGTCACGCGACTTCACGAAACCGCGAGAACTCACCGCGTCAAAGTGACGTGTATGCGTTAAAGACGTATTATTATGCCCAACAAAACTAAAAGTTTTTCTGAATGGCCAGGCATTGCCCTGTTCCGAAAGGAATAGAAGATGGCTGCGTGCCGATCAGTGTAGCACTGGCTACTCGGAACTGCCGAGGAGTATGGATTCATTTGCCTATAATAAAAGATTTTGCGTTGCCGTATAAGGTTACCCAGATCTTTAAGCCCGTATACCGCACTGCTCGGTCAACTCTAGCTTGCTGAGCATTCATTTGAGCGGAATTTCTAAGCTGCCGTTGCACGCCTCCGCGATTTTCGACCAGCCACTGCAAGCATAGTAAGGGAAGCGGACCAATAGCAGATGTCGGCCCCACCCTCCTCATCCGGTTATGTACTTTCACTGTGTTAGCTCAGCCCGTCGAAACTCTCTCCACTTGAACGTGCTATTCGCCCCTTCTCAGCCAGTTAGATAAGAAAAAAAATGCGCAATGTGGGCAATGCTATTGGCTTTGAAAGCAAAAGAAAGTGACACCCTATAAACTAGAAGGGCGTTTGATTGGGCTTGTCAAGCAATGCTGCTGGTTACCGACCGATGCTTGCGTAAGTGGTTACGTAAATTTGACGTCAGGAAATTGCAAGAAAAACAGAATAGATTAGTTTTACGTTATAGGGCCCCTCCTTCATCGAAACCACGTGTCCTTTGCATAGGCTTCTTCCCATCGAAAAATTGCGGCAACCTACCATGAAAATCACCGGAAAAGACAAGGAAAGCTATCCTCTTTGGAATGTCCATAGGCCAGAGGTATGCGATTGCCATTACCCGGTGCACAGAACCCCCATCGGTGAAAAATCAATATGTTTTAAAAATATCGTTGCAGTCTACCGTACACAAAGTTTGAGGCTATAAAGAATATTTAGATATGAATATAACTTACTCTCAGGGTACCAGCAAGTGTGGTTTCGCCTATCACACACTGAAAGAGAAGAAAAGTGAATTAGTATATACATTTGCAGAAATTGCTTTGACAACTGCTTCACTTAGCGATTTTTCAGTTTTAGCAATTACCGCAGCAGTTAGAGCGATGTGCTTAGACGGTTTATATGGGAATAGGTTGGGCTTTAGCGTTACCATTTTATGTAAATCTCGCGGGGCACAACCTTGCGTAAAATGCAAAATGTGTAATATATCCTAAATGCTTTAAATACGAATACCGTAGTGTGGCATTGTCTTTCAATAACGCTAAGTATAACATCGTTCTCTACAATCAGAAACATGTCGCGTTGTCTACGCGTATATTGCTTCAGGTGGTTGAAGAAAAATTCCTTCTGACTCCTTCTTCTGAGAATTCCTGCTGAGAAGAGATGACTCTTCTCTCGCAGCGAGAAGCGTCATCTACTATTGTGGAAGCCAAATTCACCAATACTTATTCACTTCGCGATTTCTTTAGTGTCGCAATGCTGTTCTTGGAAGGAGCACAGTTTCTATCAGTCATCGTGTTATCTGGTTGCAGGGATTGTTCTGAATAAAAAGAATAAAACAAATATATTGAGGCGATAGATGAGCCGTTAGTAGGCGTGGTAGGAACCCGAGTATCTTGATGTTTTACTTGCATAGCACATTACCATGGACGCATTCAGGATTTGCGAATCTGCATCAAAGGGTGTCTTTTGGTACATACTGGTGGAAGAGCCATGTTTCTCAGCCGGTACAGGAGAGGGCCAATCCCATCCCCTACTGCATGCTTGTGTGCGCTACAGTGCTGTGTACTGTTATGATCGCTTGGTACATGAGAATAGATATCGCAAAATTCTGCCTAAATTTATGCTCAAGACATGCTGTACATTATGCATGAATGCAAGGCTGCATTGCAAGGGGTAATAAGCGGGAATGGCAGCATCCGATGGAAGTGTAAATGCGAACTTGGCTAAATTGAGTGCAACTCAAAACCATTAACGCAGTGGGAATTCGTGTTGATTCGCGTAGTTAGACTACGTTTAAAAAAAAATCAGAGGTGCTGTGGTGATGTGGGCATATATGGGGTAGCATAAATGAAGTGCCGGAATTTGTCGCCTTCTTCACCTCACAATGCAAAGCATATGGGGTGGACCGACAAAGCCTCAATTTTCTATTCCGATCATGAAAAGATACCACCGCATAGCGCTTAAGAGTGGCATCTTCAATGGGGAATGAGAGCTCGAATTGATTAGGCATGGCTGTAAATGCAGCCACTATGGTCAATGTTCCAAATTTTAAAGAGCTGTTCCCTTAGAAATTAAATTCAAATTAAGAAAAGTTATCTCTTTTTAAATCCTTATATTTCTAAGAAAGCTCTCGCTAAGCTATAACATAGTCTAATACATAAAAGAACGTAAAACAGCTTTTTTAATGTACAATGTTTCGAAAACTAACTGAAATTATAGGGCTTGCCCTCACGACAGGGCAAATAAATTACAAAGAGTGCTGCTACTAGACACATGCGTTTCTTCATGCATCCTTCCGAATAGTATTCCAAGAAAAATCATGCTTAGGAACATACCATCGTCTTCTTGTGCAGCTTTTCGCTTAGCATCAGTCACGATTAACAGTGCGATGCACACGAAAGCGAGAACTGCGATGACAGTTGGTTTGTTCATGCTGTCTTAGCGTTCAACCCGACCTCAATGGGAAATATTGATTTGGGTATGTATGGTGCTCCTTAAATATGCTGAAGCTGCCAGTGGTATTTAAAATTAATTTCCGTTTGCTGACATCAGACCTCCTGGAAGGAACCGGAACAGAAAGAAAGGTCTTGGTAGAAGATACTGATGAAATTTAGTTTCCCCTTTTATTTTATTAAGAACGCGCTATAGCATTTACCTTGTGCGTCAAAGTAATGGCAATGACTTCCCTAGAAATAGTTCACATTATTATCGCGCATGTTCTGGGCGAAGACCTGCAAAGAGCACCTTTTGATCGTTGGAATACGTATATTGGAAACGAACTTTCTAAAGATCGTCCAACGCCCACACGAACGCATATTGAAGACGCGTCCGACGGATTCCTTAATATATATTTTTTCCAGGTATGATCTTCGTATCCAGTGGATTCTAATGATGGGGCGCATTAATCATACACTCTTCAAAAAGCCTAAATCCAGCGAAGCTTCACACATTTTTCAGAGTGGTTAAAATACGTACAACACTGTTCATCATAAACGCATACGTTGTTGCTATCACATTTGCTTGATGGAATTCTGCAAGAACATGATGGAGAATCAACATGCAGTAGCTCGCTTCGATGGCAGTGAGGGCCAGCCCGACCGAGGGGTCGATTTCTTGCAAACTTGGCGCCTTGAAGTGGCTGCAGTGATTAAGTATGCCGTAGATAACACGTTTAGTAGAGTGTACGTAAAGTGGGAACGAATTGTTCTTCGGACACACGGGAATCTAGAAAAACATGTGGAGGAAAGCTTCAATGTTTGCAGCGCGTGCCTAATATTGCTAGTACAGTAGTTCCTACACGCATCTGGCTGCACATATTGCGTAGAATCTCTGAAACTAATCTGGGGTACCCGTCTACGATACCGTGTAGCACTTTTATCTTTTTGTCTGCGACAAAGGGTAACACGTGGTTAGAATCTTTCCGGTAACTTACATATGAAAATCACAAGATGAGAACAACCAGTGTGTCCTAACTACCACTCGTAGGCCACATCTAATGGACCGTCAGGGGATGTGTTTCAGCGCGTCTCTAGCACTGTTTTACATGTGTTGAAGAGCACATTTAAAGCAGCACGCACAATAAACTTATCTGAAAGCGTCACCTGCGGGTGCTGTTGACTTAAGACGATACGCGGAATATGCGTATTTAAAAACATAACACGACGGTTTGATGGATGTATGTGTCAGGCAGCGTTGAAGACGCACTGCTTGCCCTTATCCCGCCTTTACAAACTTAAGTTACCAAAATGGTTTTCGCCACGCCAGAGAAGCTGCCATAAACGCACAACAACGCAAAAAAGAACTTTACTTTGACCCGCTGTACCGTGCGTAGCAACTGGAGATAACAGCACAATTTTATGAATGGGCAAGTTGCAACTATTTCTGTACTTGTAATAATAACTACCCAGTGCAACCTGTTGAGTTATGTGCGCCTAATATTTCTTTGGTTTTGTCGTTTCTGAAGGCAAATTCATGTGCACTCTAATTGCATTCTTCTCGAACCTTTGGTCCAGACCGTACTGAATGCCTACAACCAGTTCTAAGCGTTCGTTTTAGTAGAAAAGAGAGCATTTGGGCTTGTTGGCCATTATTGCCATCACATTGAAATACTGCAAGAACATCTGCTGTTTAGCAAGAACGCAATCTACAGCATTCACTCTTTTAACTAGAATAAGTAGATCAATGTATAAGTGTGTATCCACATGGCTGAGTGCGCTCCTAAATGTATGAAGATGCACGATGCACGTCTCATACGACGCAGAATGCCCGCGCGTCGAATGGAATGACTTGAACATTTGTTGAGTATCGGAATTGCAACACATCAGACATGCCCGAGAAGAAACTGGATTCGCAAGCACACTGCGACATAGGTGTTAGAGTATTATAGAAGGTGTTTTTTTTATTGTTCACGGGATTATTACGAAATCCCGCGCAATTGTTATATATTTTTTACTTATTATTTTATATATTGGGTAAAAGTCATTGCAGAATAAATCTGGTGTTATTTTTACTGAATCGGCTCGTTTCCTGTCCGACTACCGGTTATTAATAATGACGTGTGCATATCTTTATTCAGGAACAGTGAATGCATTTCCTTGCAAATGCAGGACTGATCTACTCTTTGCTTAGCATGAGTCGTTTTCATTTGGACTGAAGTGAAGGTGAACGATGTGTACCAATGTTCTGGCTCACCGTTATGGAATCTCAGGTCGCACTATCTTGCTCGAGTGGCTCATTCAGTCGTCACTCAGATACAAATAAAATAGCTTGGGGCGAGGGAAGTGTCCTTTCTCATGCAAAAAAAGAAGGCGTGCAGACAGGACACAAGAGTAGAGAAGTGGACAACAAGAACGCCGACTATTGCTTTCACTGCTCCCAATAAGCTAGGTAAGATATGTGCTGCCGTACAGAAAAAAAGGAGCGGGTAAAAGGCAAGAAACGAACAGGTATTTGTCCAGTGAAGCACAATAAGAACATCAGGTTTACTGACTGTCGTATGGGTGTGGTTTATAAAATTCCCCTTAGCTGTGGCCAGTTCTACGTAGGGCAAACGGGACGGTGTATCTATCAGAGGTTAATGGAACATAAAAGGTCCGTAATCGGTGGATCGCTTTCTAATCTTTCGCTAAATTGCCGAGATTGTAACTGCACGCCTGAGTCAGATGAATGCGCGATATTGTACAGGCATAAGAATAAAGATACGCGTCTTATGGTAAAGGCATGGCATATATAAAATGGTAGAAATGCGTGCGTGAGTCAGCCTTCGATTACTTTACATAAGGAAGAGATTAAGTCCCTTAACAGTCATCTCTCACGTAGACTGGCACGTGTACCCGACTGACACGTGGTGTTACCATTCCTGAGCATGCGCAGATGAGTTTTGTGTCTTCTTCCTTTTTTCGCCTCAGTGCTCCCTTCAGTTGATAGCCGGCGTTCGTGTTGTCCGCTTCTCTATTCTAGTGCCCTGTCTGCACGCCTCACTTCTTTTTTGCATAATGAATCCTTACCAACTCAGCTTTCTGTAGTTCTGTCCTTTCTCCATGTTATAATAATAGGCCTCACTCATAAAAATTTGTGGGGCCACCACATTCATATGGGGACTGATTACCAGCGAAGCTGTTTACGCTGTATACATTGGCGGCATACTTTATGAAATCATAAATTTTTCTTCGATACGGCACCAAAATATGGCGACTCAAGCACCGCCGCGGTCAACGCACCTCTCATGCATCTGCCGCAACCGCTTCCGCAGCCGCGCCAGTATCTGTGACGTGCAACGTCATACCCACGGAAGCGCAGGCCATGCGCACAGGCGCCGGCACCACACACTATTCCTCCCTTCCATGATTCGTCAAACAGTTTTTCAAACATATAGAGCGCATAAAGCCAACTTTCAACATTAGGTGCATTTTCATTACAAGTATGCAGGTCGGCCCGGTGTAGCACCATTTTCGGCATCGGCCAACGCATGCCTGTCCGTGCGCTGTGATATGGAGGAAAGCCAGCCAAGGTAATCCCCACCCTGCACATACATGGAGGGGGATGACAACGGCGGCTAGAGCTAAACCGCATTGCGGTAAAACGGGGCAATTAATCTTTGTTGCGAATAACCACATCAAACCAGCTGATAGTTAAGTACAGAATCAATGCAGGGGTGTAGCTAATCCTTAAGTACCAATTAAAATAAAAGTGAAATTAAAGCAGAAGAAATGGAAGTTCATGCTGGTGATAGCCAAACCAGTAGACTCCGCATGGTCACAACGATGCTCTTCAGTTCAGGCAAGACGCGGTACTCCTCTATACATTTACTGTTTGTGTATTTGGGCTGAGCAAAAACTTTTCAACAAGTAGCATTACGCTACGCCACGACGTGGGTTTGGTTGCAGGCTACTTGCCTAAATGACCTGAGTAAAATTTCCCGATCCCGTAACATGTACTGAAACGTGCTGTCTTGATCATAAAACACTTTTACGGCGCAGGATGCATGCCTTCAGAAAAGTTTTAACGTTATTTTTACTGCGGATTAATATTATATATAGTTCAATAAAGTCGTTAATGCGCTAATCTTGATGTTGCTATCGTAGTAGAGGTGCTAATCCGATTGCAACACTAGAAGTGCCTCGAGAAGCCCGTAGCTCGGCAATCTTGCGTGAGTTCGCGGGCTTCTTTCACGCTCGGAAGCACACCTTTGTCTAACACGTATTGAGCAACAGAAGGCTTTGTCGGGAGTTTCTCTTGTTGCTCCATAATTTTCTCAGTGACACTTTTCATGTGATTTTAGTACATGAGATGGTAAATAAATAATTTGAACTAATTATATAACTATGCTAATTGCGAGAAATAGTCTGACTACATCCGAGCCACGGCAAACAACATTACCTTGGTTCTATCCAACTAGCTAACACGGGCATATATTTCAATCTTGTTCCTTGATAGTTTGGACACTTAGTATAAATGTTTTCCCAGCAACCTTAATTTTCCATAAGAAAATAAAAAAATAGCGATCAACAATGAGGTCAGGCAAGGAGGTTCAGTTTTAGGAGGTTCATACATTCTTTATTTTACACTCTGGCTTCTTTACTTGTGTTCTTCCTGCGTTTCTTTCCAGCGCAAGTCCATTTGACGTAGTTCCTTGTTTGGCAAGTAAAGGAGAGGTGTATCGCACAGGGCGTACCTGTAACATGCACCTTATTTTATTTTTCTTTTGTAGGTTTACGCATTTTTCTGGTGATTGGTGGACATTATTTACATTTGTACTAGTAAAGTACCTCCCCCTAATCCCCTAATTTCTATAGAAGTTACCTTGGGTTGCCCCCCACCCCACCCCGAAAAAAATTCTGCCTACGTGCCTGGTTCTTTTCCTTTTCCTCCTCTACCAGATTGAAATGTGAAATGGGGTGTAATTTGTAGGATAAACTCTTGCATAAACTTCATAAGCATTTCTCCTTATCTGTGCGACAGATCGTTGTTGCTACGACTGTAAAAGCAGAGTGCCTGGTTACAGCACGCATCTGTAATTTAATCTTTAATCTTTAATTACCAGTAAGCATAATGAATAACCGAATATTTTTGTAATTTTCAACAAATTCAGCACTTTTGGCATTATTCTGTGGTGTTTTTCAAACTCTAATGTTCGCCCAAGGGTTGACTGCAGGATGTCATTTTGTAGGAAAGAGTGCACTTGTGCGCATAACACCTCATCAGCAACGTTCGGCTGCACAGAATGTCATGAGCATTCGCATGCATTGGTCACTATCTCACAAACCGTCTGCTCCTTTGTTAGTAGGAATGTAGCATTATTGTAAAGCACATTTGATGTTTTAAGAAAAAGAATTGTGCGTCTTATCCCCTCATTCTCCTCACTTGATGCCTAGTGTTATAACAGCATGGTTGACACCATGAGAGTCAGTGTGGTGTAAAATTGTGTGTATGGTGGGGTGGTGGGTATACAATAACTTGAGCAACTTTTTCAGATGACTTTTATCAGTATTGTGGAATGCTGTTTGTTTCTTTCACTCACCGTTTCCAAGCTTCACTTTGGTGGTGACAACAAGTATAATGTAGTTCGCTAGCGCTCGTGTCAACATATATAAAATGTAGGCATCTGTGTTGAGAAAAAAAACAGCTAATGGAATGCCAGGAGCTAAGGTCCATTTAGACCGTTAAATTTTGAGCTTATACGGGAGAAAATGATTGGTGAATGAAAGCCCACCCCGGAGAAGTGCCCATGATATTTTCTTTCATTAAAATAATGTTGAAGCCTTGAGCAGCAGTTGAACTTAGACTTGTTTAAAATGAACCATTTCCTTTTTCAAGTAAGACAAAGGTTCCACCGCAATAAAGAAACTTGAAGCCATCAACAGCAGCATGAATATGAACAGCGCTCAACGTTTCGCAATATTTCACCTGGTTATCATATTGCCCATTCGAATTTTTCCGCATGCTGTTCTTTACTGTTTTATGGTCATACCCAGTTTAATTTTAATTTCCTTATTTTTATTATTTGCTGAATACATTTTTTCTTCGTCGGCTTTCAACAAATGGTGTATTCATAATGTGGCTACATTTACCATTTACACTGATCTTAACCCGACGCATCTTGAAATGAAATTTATTTCCCTTAATTCTTCGTTGCCTTTTTGCAAATTTGCGAACAGTTTATCTTAATACCTATTTTTACTTCTGGGAAGAATAAAACTGCTGGATTGGATTAATGAGTGCTTACATGTGTACCTCGTTTTCTGTTTTGGTGACCCCTTTTCTTTGCAAGAATTGACAGCAGTGCTCATACCTGCTCCATCACCATCGCCACTACTAACCAGACCCTTCCTGCCTTTACTTTAACAATTTGGCTTCTCTTGACCTATTTTATGCATCAGCTTCTTCTCCCCCAATGAGGCTAATGGTGAGTGAGCTATGCACAAAAAACCCTGCGAAGGAAAACATTCGCTACCCTGATAACAAGCACCTATGTTAAAATGTTGGCTACAGCAACATCTCTTGTTCCGACTATGTTGGCCTCCGTACATGTTTTTCTAACACAGAAGTTACTGCTTTGTTGTGTGCTGTGATTATCCTTTCTTGCCGCTTTCTTTAGGATGGAAATTTACGAATACTATTTCTTTCTCCTAACAGCAGCAAGTTTATCCTTGCAAGGCGTTTGGGGTCAAGAACAACTTTCAGCAGGGAAAAGTGCAAGACGAGTGAAAGAAGACAATAAAGTTGCTTCTGTGATCTAAGAACATGAGGACTGAAATGTTGCAGCTTTTGTATATGTGCTATCCAATGCATTGATATCACAAAGTGCAAAGTGTTTGATCTCTGCAGCCATGTCAACGTGTTGGAAGGACAATTTTCTCAACGGTGACCTGCTGCTTCGGCTATGAGCTACCTTCATGACATTTGCATTGAAGGAGATGTACTATTGTGTACAAAAGTACCCTCGAAGTGCGAGGGTCGACCAAATTGCATCTCTGTGTTCAAGCCCGCAGGAACCAGTGGGTCACGAATGCACATTCCGAATGCATATGCATATATTAGCGCAGCTGATCCCAGCAGATAGCGCACCAATAAAATTTGGTTGACTCTCGCACGTCCTGGGTAATTTCGTCCCAGATGGTACATTCTGCAAACAATGAGTATGCTCTGCAAGACGAAATACGGGAAGCACCTGTACTTTACCGGTTATAGTACAGATTTAGCATACAGAGTCTTTCGTTTTCTGAATATGGGAAGCACCTGTATTTTAACGATTATAGTACAGATTCAGCATACAGAGTCTTCCATTTTCTAGATAAAAAGCACTCGTATCTTGTATTACAGACTGTCTGTTACAGCTGTCCGTTCTAGCGAAATGATCGTTCTTTATTTACTGAAAAACCTTCGGTCATACTTTACCAGCAGATTGTCTGTAAAGTAAGGCGAATTTTTTTACAGTGTATATTTATACGATCGGTTATTGCAGCACTTGGCGGAAGGCTAGCTATCACATTTTGTACGCGTCTTCATAATCCCCACAGTTTGCGTGTTCAATACAATATTGTTAGATGAAACTTTGTGAGTACAAGCGCTCATACAGACAGCGTGCTTAGTATTCCTCGCAAGAATACGAATACTGGCAAAACAAAAATACGGAACTCTGTCTGTTTCGTGCAATACAGTGTAGCCATTGTATTAGTGAATATGCCCATAAGAATGAAAACGAGGAGCATTTCCTTATATTAACAGAAGCTTTTGCCGCATGTTGAAATACTACATACTTTCCGTATTTTTACCTGCAATTCCTTCGTATACTGGCGAAAATCCTTCCTATACTGACAGAAATTTTCCACAGCGTAAGCAAAAAATAACGCTTTCGTAAAAAAACTGCTTACTGCAGTTAAGACTGGCATTTTCTTTTTACTATGAAAGGTCAGATCCGGCAGGCGTCGCACAGCTGGCGGTAAGTGCGTCAGCACTCTACCTTCGTCATTCTCAAAAAAGGTGGAACGTCCTCAGAAAGCACAACGAAAATGTGTCCTTTAGAAGGCAGCTTGCTAGACTTCACACGTCCATTTTATTTATCCGCTTCAATCTAGCACATTTCTTTGTAGTTTGTTTAGAGCATGACGCTGGTATGTTTATGTTGGCACTGAGGAGTGCTCCTGAGGAGTCGCAGCTTGGAAGGTCCAGGGTGTTATCTTTGATTCTGAAACTTTCTTATATGAGAGAGCAAAGAATTTTATACGCAGAAGGCGAGCCTAATTGTCCAAACATAAGTTACCTCAGTCGGACCAATTTCAAACTTTTACTCATTCATCATCTGGACCGCACGGCTTTGAGTTACAAGTCACCTTGCACACTGATTCATGAAAGTGGTCTTCAAATGCCTTGTACCGCTTACAAACTTTCAATATTGCTCGCACTGTGAGGCGCTTGTTTAAGCTCAGAAACCTTAAATGTTTCGTCGCACTGATAGCTTCAAGGTCTATGAAATACGCGTATAATGCTGTCGCACAAAAAAGCCTTAGAGCGTTGCGCACACAAATGGTGTGCACAGTCGAATGAAAATAAATTACGCAACGATCAAAATGTTGTACTAAGCCCATAAGAAGCTAGTAAGAATTACGATTCGCAAGTACTACCCACTAGGTGGAACCATCTACGATCTAGAGAAGCTCTAACCTTTACATCATTTCGTATAACAAACTCTAATAAAAACAACAAATATTTGCGCTAAATTTCATTTCTGGAAGCACAGAAGAGAAGAGCAAAAGCGTATGAAGATAATTATGTCAGCCCATGTGTCTGCACGCATGAGAAGGATTCTATTTCCAGTTCGATTAAGGCTATTGACGGCATAGTACGCAGGAGCGGCCCCTCTTGCGTACATCAACAGTTTACGATGGCAGTCACGGCTCCGCCTATTTTGTTGCTGATATTCAAGCATATTAGAAGGTAACAGGAGAATGGTTATTTGAAAGGATCCACAGGATTTGAAAAAGGTATATCTCCTCACCTATTTTATCTACAAATCGATCATTTTTCTTGCGCCACAATGGCTTTTTCTGACAGCTCATGACATAGCTCATTATCTCCCGTGCTAATGGGAAACAAGAATAAGCGAGCACGGCGACTACCGTTAAAGAAGTGAATATTTTTGTTGCAGAAGGAGGGGTTTACTTCTGATAGCCAGGGAACTGGGACGAAGAGGCGCCTTATTCTTCCAACAAGTAGAGTTAAAAGCGAAAAAGCATGTTCTTGGTAGAATGATCGCTCTGTCATAAAAAATAAACCGTCAGAACAGAGGAGTATATGAAGGTTATATTCGATACGCTCCATACGCCCACAGCCAACGAACTTCCTAAAACAGTGCCTGAACAACTTACTTCAAGAAATCACAATCCTTAATGATTTTTTCTGCGCGTTGTAAACTCATAGCAAAATTTCTCCTTAGGTAGAAAATGCAATACTGTTTCATTCACAGGTTAGACACACTGCAAAAAGAACTTACGGTAATGTTTTAAAAAGTAGTCTCGCAACTGTTCTAATAATCGGGACATTGAAAACTTCATCACGCGGATTTAGCGGTAAGACAATTATTTAGCAAACGCGTCTTATGACTCATTGTTTTAGCCGATTCTTCTGCAGACCGTTTCTTACTAATTTGTTTTTAGTAAATATTTAAGCAAAAACCTAGCTTTATTTATGTGTTTCTGCTTGAAATCATTTGCACACCGGGCCTTCTCTTCATTTTAAGAGCTACTTGGTCTTCTTGCTGTACACTACTGAGTCACAACTAAATCTTCATTCGCTACAGTATTCTGTGATGGGCCATCCGGTGTACGTCAAAACACATTGCCACGTGGAGAGCCTGTGTGGCGCACAGAACGCCGACGTAATGGCCAAGGGCACACACAGCGCGAAATTTCAGTGGTTAAGGCTGCGCGGTTCCCAACTGCATCTTGCTTTTGCTTTCGTCATTTCGGCAGTCTGAGCTTGAGGGTATAGAATTCGTCTGATGAGGACATAAATTGGTGACGACAGTGGCGGCCAGGTTAACGGCATAGGGAACCCAGCTTGAGGCGTTTCTTAGGTGACACAGGAAAACTGATAGAATATTAATATTGGTAGGCAGTGAACAAAACGTGCACGTTGCGAAACACATGCTGTGCGTCATCTCGCTTTTCTATGTGGAACCGGAAAATTAAAATAATGATATTAAGCAAAGCAGAAACCTCAAACGAAACTCGTCGTCTAGCTGACGCCAGCGGTGACGTATATGCGCACGCGAGAAACATCTACGTTGTATAGCATTCCAATCGAGTGTCTTGATGGGTTATGCAGGGGCGATGGCCCAAATCACTTCTCTGGAAACAGTGACGTGCGATATCAGAAGGCCGTGAGTGAATTAAGGGCATTGTCCGTACCCTTCAAGCCGTGCAAACAAGGATTCGTTCCAGCCCCTATTTCAAAGGTCACTTGTTCCGAAGAAGAAAAGCCTTTCAAACTACAGGTGCAGATGTTCCATTTGCGCAGCCGAGAGAGCGCTACGCTTGATATTCTCAACTCCCGGGCGGGGCTTCTCTGTGTACGAGTTAACTTTCGTCTTTGTCTCTGATTCTTGCCGCCTCACAATAGATTGTTTCTCAGGCCACGTTAAATTGCAATCAAATGTTCAGAGTGCACTCGACCTGAAATAATATAGAGTCCGTGTGCGGGCATACTTCCAACCGCATTCATTAGCATAAATACTGAGCTGTGCCCAACAACGGAGGAAAGTCTTACTGCAATGAACAAATAATTTCATGAGCGATTCGCATTACCCGTCCATCGAGAAGTCGAAAGGAATACCGAAATTATTCAATGTCACTATTTAACACGACGACAACAAAAACACCCTCATTTGTCTGCGGAATACTCGCGCAAGAACAACAGAGCCTCGAGTCTCAAGTACTAATTGCACAAGACGCAAGCATGTTGGTAGAATATAGCTCAGCACGCAAATTGAATAACTGCAAAGTGGCAAGGGTGACACGTAACCTTAAGGAAAGTGGGCGACGGGCCCCTTTGTTACAAGGGTTGAAACAGTTAATAAAGTGTGTTACATCCTTGAAGCAATGTAAAACATGTGCGATGAATTTTTCTTGCATCCGGTGTACTGATGTACCAAAAAACAGGTAGATGGCTTCCAGGCCATTTGCACTAAAGCGCGTATACATGCGAGGCTAATTTTCAATGCGTGAGCATTGATGGGTATGCCTTCCCAACGGAGAAACCTGCACTTCCATCCATCACGATATACGAATTTCTATAAAGAAATTTATGTACAAAACAAAATAATTTCGAAAGGAAAAACATTGGCGGTAGTGAGTTTCCAACCTACGACCCCACGCTCAGAAGTCGAATGTCTTATCCACTGTGCAAGACATCCATGCTTGAAGAAGGTGAATATAGTTGAACTATAGGAATGTGTTGTGCAGGTAGCATAAAGAAAATATGAAAAGAGAACACTTTCTATCAAGGCTTTGTTCAAAGATTTCGTAACAGTGAAATAAAAGACATATATAGGACAACATTTGGAGTCAACTGGGAGCATTGCAGACATTAAAAAGAATCAGATTACGGGGAAATTTAAGGTCAAAGATGCCACACCCCCGACGCCTTTCGATGGCCGTGGGTTGTACCTTCCGTTGTGGCGTTACTTCACCGATTAAAATGCGCTTCACGCTCGCAACACCTATAGTTAAACAGACAGCGAGTTGATGAGGAATGATGAGGGGTTAAATGGGTTTGATCACGGCTGGTAATGGTTTAATGGGGATAGATGAATGGCTAAAGAGCGTGAAGGACCTGTACTGGTAGGAGCAATTCTGATAAGGTTAATAAGTGCCGATAAGGTTGATTAGGTCTTGTAAGAGTTTATAAGTGTGGGATCATGCCCCATAATGTTGATAAAGTCAGGTAAGTGCTGACAAGGCTCGTACGGAGTGCGATAAAGTTTATAACAACCGATAAGGATTGACCAAACATTGTACTGGTCGGATCAAGTTTCATAACATTGACAATAACACGGGGCTCAGTATTTCGGCAGCAAGGTTCTCACTCAATTGTTTTTGGAAGTGGGCAAGAATTCCACTCCATTTTAGAAGTGAGTGCTGTGGATTGCCTGCACCGCAGGAAATGACTTTATTCACGTGTTTGGGCTGTACACAACTAAGGCTTCTTTCGCTACAGCATGTTTTGAAGCTCCATCCAATGTCTATTAAAGCACATCGCCACCTTCAGAGCCTGTGTGGCGCACAAAGTGAACACATAATGGCCGAGTGAATTGATGGATATTGTTTCTTGACGCAAGGGCCAGAAATGGCCAAAGAGCACCATGACATTTGATGATGAATGGAAATGAGTATCGTTGAATATGGCATAAATTGAGTGGCTGTATATTGGCCTAAAATATTCGCTATATATGGTGTAAAATTTATATATATTAAAATAATGCCAATGAAAAGTGAGTTCTATGGTTGTAAAAGTACATTGTGAATGAGTAGATACTAAAACGTGTTAATGTATAGCAGCACCAGAGCCTCTGCGGAGCCCTTCAGTTCAAGGGCTGCGAGGCATGTGCTCTGTAAGTAATTTCATTGCAGCTACAGCCTCTAGGCAGAGGCTGTGCTACAAATAGCCTGGTAAAATAATGGCTATTGTACTTGTTTCTTCTAAGAACTTGAGTACTAATTTAAAATTAAATAGAAGGTCATTGTCTAAAAAAAAAGACTGGGTGTAAAGGTACATTATGACGGTATAAGAATGGGAAGAACGTTTTTCTCTCCCTTTCTAATAATGGGCACTGAACGAGAACATGAAGGACTGTAAGTCTACTGCCACACCTAGTGCATGTTGGAGGGTTAGTTCTAGTTCGAATATACGAGTGAGTGCTATAGGTATGCCCAATTATTAATCTACAGAGTAGTGCTTCCTGATGTCTTGTTGTTTTCTCAGGAATCCTGTTCCCTATCTTTGGTTTGATTAGATGCGGTTTGTTGGAAAGCTGGGTGTCCCATTGTCCTTGCCAATATTTCTGTAGTTTATATTGTAAAAAAAGGCTTAAGATCTGTGTAGGGTACAGGTATATTGAAGTTTGCATCCCAAAAAGCTACAGATGTAGCCCTTTCGTCAGCAGCTACATTGCCCTCTATGCCTCTATGGCCAGGCACCCAACAAAGAACAATTATTTGGTTCGACATGTATGCGGAGCATAGAAGGCTGTAGACTTCATGAAGGATAGGGTTTTTGTGTTTTCGCAGACTTGATATGCCACTAACAACGCTTAATGAATCTGTGAATATGACAGCCTTTATTATACCTGTTTGTTTTATATGTTTCACAGCAGCGAGGATCGCGTATGCCTCCGCTGTGAAAATGCTGGTGTTTGGATTTAATGCACCGGAAGTTGAGAATGACGGTCCGAGAGCTGCATAAGCTAAACCATAAGTTGACTGAAGCATCTGTATAAAACTCCGCGCAGGAGTACTTCGCCTGGAGTTTGAGGAAGTGTGAATGTATGTGTACCTCAGGCGCATGTTTTGTTAATGCGACGAAAGACATATCACACTCCATATTCTGCCATTCCGAAGGTGGTGCAATGTTAGTGGGAGTCATTAGGACTGTTTCGCGATGTTGAATACCAGTTTCATGAGCCAGTTGTTCTAAGCGCACAGACAGACAAGCTCGAACAGATGGGCGGTTATGGTGAAGTCTTGCAGAAGACAAGTCAAGTACAGTTGAATAACACGGATATTCGTGATTCGATTTACATTTTAAATAGTAGGAGAAGCTTAGATACGTTCTGCGCAGATGTAACGACCATTCGTTTGCCTCCACATACAGACTTTCTACAGGACTTGTCCTAAATGCGCTTGTTTCCAGCCGTATGCCTAGATTGAGGACTGGGTCGAGAATTCTGAGAGCACTATCCGATGCGGATTGATACACCACGGCTCCGTAGTCGAGGCGTGATCGTACAAGACTCCTATATAGGCTAAGCAAACACCTCCTGTCACTGCCCCAGTTTGTTCGAGAAAGTAGCTTCAGTAGGTTCATTGTCTTCAGGCACTTCGCTTTGAGATATTTCAAATGTGGAATAAAATTAAGTTTTGTGTCCAAGGTAATACCTAAAAGTTTGTGGTCAAAGTTGACCGACAGTCGTTCTCCATTACGGTGAATAATGGGTCCTGGTAATATGCGTCTCTTGTTTGAGAAGAGAACACATGTGCTTTTTTGAGGGTTAAATTTAAAAACATTTTTTTCTGACCACTTTGAGAGTTTGTTTAGGCCAAGCTGTAGCTGTCTCTCGCAAAGGCTAAGATTGCACAATCTAAAAGCTATCTGTACATCGTCCTCATAAACCGAGTAAAAGAGTGTGCGGCGTATGATGGTATGTAAGGAGTTCATTTTCACAATAAAGAGTGTACAGCTCAGCACTCCACCCTGCGGTACACCTGCCTCCTGTACGAATGATCGTGACGACACATTGCCAACTCTAACACGAAACGTTCTGTCAGACAGGTAGCTTTCAATAATGGCCAGCAGGTTGCCACGTATGCCCATTCCAGAAAGATCCCGAAGGATCCCAAAGCGCCACGTAGTGTCATACGCATTTTCCATATCAAGGAATACAGATACGGCAAGCTGTTTGTGGATAAAGGCTTCACGGATGTACATTCCCATGCGGACAAGCTGCTCTGTCGTCGACCTACCTTCCCAGAATTCGACCTACCTTTCCCGCATTGGTATGGGTCTAATATTTTGTTCTTTTCAAGATAGTGGAGCAAGCGTTTATTCACCATCCTTTCAAAGAGTTTGCATAGGCAGCTTGTCAACGCTATCGGTCTATAACTGTTTGCCAAGGAAGGGTCCTTACCCTGTTTCAAAATGGGAATTATAAAGGCCTCTTTCCAGACAGAGGGAATCTGGCCGGAAGACTATATACCATTGTAAAAAAAAAAGAAGGGTTTTTTGTGTTTCAGATGGCAAGTGCTTTAACATTTCATATATTATGCGCTCAGAGCCTGGGGCAGATTTGTTGCAGCCGTTTAGTGCTGCTTGAAGCTCTACTATGCCAAATGGTCTATTATATACCTCGCATTTTGCAGTATTTCGTACTAATGGCTGCCGTTCTATTCGTGTTTTATGTCTTTGAAATGTGTCCGAGTAGCGCGAGGAACTGGATATGCGTTCAAAGTGTGCGCCAAGAAAGTTCGCCTCGTCTTCCATACAATTTCCCTGTGTATTTACTAAGGGTAGCGAGTAAGGTTGTTGCCCTTTTATTCTGTGCACTCTATTCCAGACCTTTGCCTCATCCGTGTAAGAGTTAATTCCTGATATATAATTTTGCCAACTCTCTCTTATAGCTTGTCGGCGCGTTCTCCTTCCCTGAGATTTGACATGCTTGAAATTAACAAGGTTTTCTGCAGTCGGAGAATCGCGGAGCAACCCCCATGCTTTGTTCTGCTTTTTACGCGCGTTACGACGCTCCTCGTTCCACCACGGAACACGGCGCTTGTTAGATGATCCCTTTGTTTCTGGGATACATTTGGTTGCGGCATCAATCAGAAAAAAGGTGAAATATTCAACCGCAGCTTCCAGGCTTACAGCAGAGATGTCAGTCCACGATATGAGAATAATCTTTGAGAACTGTTCCCAGTCAGCTGAATTGGTTTTCCACCGAGGAAACTGTGGGGGACATTCATTCATCTTCGGTGTAGACAGAACTACCGGGAAATGGTCGCTCCCGTACGGATTTCTAGTAACATTCCATTTAAGATCACGTAAAAGGGTGGGAGATGCAATACGGAGGTCTATAGAGGAATAGGTTTTATGTGCAGTATTGAAATATGTAGGTGCCTTACTATTCAAAAGGCATGTACCAGATGAAAAGAGAAACTGTTCAATCAGTCGACCTTGCACATCGCAATGGGAGTCGCCCCATAGGTTGCTGTGTGCATTTAAATCTCCTAGAACCAAATAGGGTTGGGGTAATGGATCTATTAATGTATGGAATTCATGTTTATAGAGCTGATAATGCGGGGGTATATACAGAGAGCAGACGGTAATAAGTGTGTTTAGAAGTATGGCTCGAACGGCCACTGCCTTTAGGGGCTTTTGTAGTTGTAGATGTTGACACGCTATACCTTTGTCGAGTATAATGGCTACACCGCCAGATGATGCGATGGCATCATCACGATCTTTACGAAAAATAACATAATGACGAAGAAAGTTAGTGTGTTTAGATGTAAGATGAGTTTCCTGTACACACCGCACTTTTGGATTGAGTTCGTAGAGAAGTTCTTGAACATCATCAAGGTGTCTGAGGAGACCTTTCACGTTCCACTGCATAATTAGCCTGTCCAAAATGAAGGTAATTTGGTGCTGTGTGTACGGAAATAGAAGTTATGCCTTAGATTGCAGAGCTCTTTCGAGGCCCTGTAATTGGGGTTTTGCCCTTTCTGGAGCGTTCGAGGGAGCCTCGCCACTCCTTAGGCGTTTGGTGCGCCTTCAGGACAGGTGTAGTGTCCATTGCCTCTAGTGAGGCTCCGGACACGTGATCTTGCGAGCGAGAGGTTACCAGAGAGAGTCCCGCCTTGGAGGGCAAGACCCCTGCGCCCACCAGCCCGGAGGTCGATGGGCCTCCCTGAGGGATTTGGCTGCGCCGGCTGTTGCCAGCGCTGGAAGGGGCTGGGGAGGTTGGGGCAGCCTCGGCTGCGCCCACCTTCGGGCTCAACGGTTGCTTCTGCTGGGTTGGCGGAGCAGCGTCAGCTGCAACCACCTCGGGGGCAGATGGCGTAACTGCCGGCTCACTGTCTGTGGGTCGATCAGCCGCCGGAAGCCTTTGTGTCGCTGCCTCCTGACGCGTCACAAAAGAGTTCCTGGCAAAAGAGTTCTTGGGCAGGTGGGATACCTGCTTGCGTGCCTCCTTGAAACTTATATTTTGCTTTACTTTAATTGTAACAATTTCCTTTTCTTTTTTCCACGTTAGGCAGAACCGCGAGTAGGCAGCGTGCTCCCCATCAGAGTTCACACAGTGACGAGAGTTTTGACATGTTTCAGATAGGTGTTCGTAGGCACTCCATTTCGCACAGGTCTGGCAGCCTCGGCAGTTCTGTGAGCTGTTGCCGAATCGCTGGCACTTAAAACATTGTAGGGGATTTGGGGTGTACGGTCTCACTGGGATTTTCACATACCCTGTCTCGATAGTGTCGGGTAGGTTCCTTGAGCCAAATGTAAGTATTAGGTGCATGGTATTGATTTCTTTTCCTTCACGTCTTATTTTAATTCTCTTAACATTGATCACGTTTTGACCATTCCAACCCTCTAGAAGTTCAGCTTCAGACAATTCTAGCAGATCAGCATCCGATACAAAGCCAGGGGTAATATTCATGATATGGTGTGGGGTCACTGTGACTGGAACACCACCAAAAGATACAAGTTTGGCCAGTTTTTCATATTGTTTCTGATCACGGAGCTCTAGGAGAAGATCACCACTAGCCATTTTTGATGCTTTGTATCCGGGACCGAAAATTTCCGTCAGAGATTTCGAGACAACGAAAGGTGAGATCATTCTTACCGTCTTCTCAGGCTTATCAGAGTGGATGACATGAAAGCGGGGAAAGTTCTGTGTCCGATTGCCAAAAAACTTAAAGACATCTTCGGTGCGCCCTCATTTCAGAGGGCGATCAGGAAGTTTGGGGAAAGCAGTTTCCATGAAAATATATAAAAATTCGGCAACAGCACCTACCGCCCACCACGGAGCCCAACGAGGGGACGCGGCAGAGCTTGCATACAAGTCTGCACGACGCCAGTCGTACGCCGCCACTATAACCAAATATGGTGTACCCAAGGTTGGATAGCCACACAGAGTTAACCCTTGCGGCCAAGAAGAAGGAAGTAAATAGAAGAGAGAAGGAGACAGGAAGGTAGAAAGTAAGGGGAAGACGAAGGTTGTAGGAAGAGAGAGACAGGATAAGGCGACTGCCAATTTCCTCCAGGTGGCTCAGTCTGGAGGTGCCGTCTATGTGAAGCCGAGGCCGAAGAGGTGTGTTGCCTCTGCCGGGGGGCCTTAAAGGTCCAAATACCCAGCGTCAGCTCAACCCCAAGGATCCCCTTTTCCCCAGACATGGCTAAGCCGCGCACGGCTACACGCGGGATGGTCCAACCCTCGTGTGCTCGGGTCCGTGGTGTCGCAACACACCAAACGCCTGCTGACGCAGACGCCCCTGCGGGGAATGACCGAGTGAAAACGCAGCGCGAAATTTCAGTGGTTAAGCCCACCCGGTGCCCAACTGCACCTTGCTTCTGCTTTCGTCACTTCGCCAGTGTGAGCATGAGGATACAGAAGTCGCCTCACGAGATCATAAATTGTTGATGACTGTGGCGGCAAGATTATTGACATAGAAAACCCAACTGTAGGCGTTTTTAGGTGACACAGCAAAACGCACAGAACATGAATATTGGTAGGCGATCAACACAATGTACACCTTGTAAAACACATGCTATCCGTCATCTTGCTTTTTTATGTGGGACAGGAGTATTAGAATAACTATAATAAGCAAAATCTGAAACCTCAAACGAAACTCATCGCCTAGCTGACGTGAGCGATGACTTGTCTGCGCACGGGAGGAACACCTGCAATTTGTAGCATTCAAGACGAGTTTCTTGAGGTGCTATGCAGGTGCGATAGCCTAATTCATCTCTTTCAAAGCAGTGACGTGCGATATCAGAAGGCCGTGAGAGAGTTAAGGGCATTGTCCGTACCATTCTGGCCGTGCAAACAAGGGTTCATTTCAGCACTTACTTGAAAGATCACTTGGTGCGCAAAAGAGAAGCCATTTCAATCTACAGGCCTGTATGTTCTACTTGCGCAGCCGAGATAGCCCTAGGCTTGATATTCTCAGTTTCCGAGCGGCTCTCCTATGTGTGCGATTTATTCTTTATCTTTGTTTCATGATGCTCGCTGCTTGTGAATTGATTCTTTCGCAAGCCATGTTATATTTCTGCATAATATTTCGAGGTGCCTCAAGCTGAAGCCATACAAAGTGCATATGCTTGTATACTTCCAGCAGCATTTAATAGCAAAAAGACTGAACAGTGCCAAACAACAGCGGAAAGTCTTACTTCAATACAGAAATAATTTAAGGAGTGATTCGCAGCACTTGTGTAATGAGAAACCAAATGGAATGCTGAAACTAATCAATGGTACTATTGCACGCGACGAGAACAAAAACACCTTCATTCCCTCGCAGAATACATGCACGAGAACAACACAGCCTCTAGCCTCAAGCCATAAGCACGTTTGTAGAATCTAGCTCTGCATGCAAAACACGTTTCGACAACTACAAATTTGCAACGATGACACGTAACCTTACTTAACTTGTGAGATTAGTGGGCGACGGACCCTCCTTGTTATAAGGGGTAAAACAGTCGATGAAGTATGCCACTTCCACACACCAATATGAAACATGTGCATAATTTTTATTGCATGTGGCGTGCTGACGTACCGAAAACCCGGTAACGCGCTTGCATGCCGTTTGTAATAAAGTGCTTAGACACTAGTCCAGTCTTTTCCTCTATTCCACAGCTCGCCCAAACACGTAACCTTTAGACTTTGTCCAATAATGCTCTGTCAATGTGAAAATCCTGCTAACTTTAGCACAGGCGCGCGTGGTCTTCTACACATGGCAACGACTGCTTTTCTTTATCGTCGGCTAGCAATGTGTGTCTGATTACGCCACGCTTTCGTCTGCTGTTTTATTTGGTGAAAAAACTTATGTGGACTTCGACAGTTACGGAAAACTCGGCAGCATGGGCCCTATAACGTAAAACTATTCCAGTTTGTTTGTATTGTAGTCTGGTGACGTCAAAATTGCGTAACCGCCGAAGCAATCATCGGGTGGTCACCCGCAGGGTTGTCTGAACATACTAATCCAACGCTCTCCTCGTTCATAGGAGGTCACTTTTGTTTACTTTAGAAACAAATAACATTGGCTATACTGAGCGGCTTGTCTTATCTAAGTGGCTAACAACAGGCGAGCAGCATGCTCAACTGGAGCGGGATTCGACGGGGCCGAGCCACTGCACATAAAAGCGGTAACCAGATGAAGCGGGTGGTGCTGGCGTCTGCGATTGGTCTGCTTTCCTTTACTTAGCTAGCGGTGGCTGGTCGAACACGGCGCCGTGCAAAGAATGCTTCAGAACTGCGCTAAAACGGATTCTCAGCAAAGAAGAATTTGCAGAACGAGGCTGTAAACATGCCGAAAGTGCTCGAAAACGTTACACGGCCACAAAAGAAGTTAGATTATACGCAAATAAACCCATGCTCTCCTGCGAGTAGCCAGTACATGAACGATCGGCGGTAGCCATCTATCATTTCTTTAGGAACGGGGCAGCTGGAAGCTATTCAGAAGAAAATTCAGTTTTCTTCGGCACATAAATGCATCTTTAACGCGTGCACGTCAGTTAGACGCCTCAGTTTTGTGGTTTTGTGACGTCGCGTGACGGGCAGGTGAAGTGGGTGCAGCCCAAAAACTTTTGACAAATAGGTGAGGGCTAATGGCGAAAAGGTGTCGAATCAGAAATAATCATTTTTTTCTTGTTCTAATCATGCATATTTAGTGTGTGTACGTCATATCATATGGGGTGCTATCGCGTTTTTAGGGACGTCGCGTGACAGAGAGGTAAAGTGGGGGTGGTTCAAAAAAGTTTTTGACCAATCGCGGAGGGCTGAGCGCAGAATTGGAATAGAAAAGTCTGGAATAGTTTTACGTTATAGCACCCCATATTACACTCATGCAACATGCGAAGGCGATGGCCTATTGCAGACGTGGTAATGTATTAGGCGATACGATCAGAGGGGTCAGACTTCATGCAACACATAACGAGCCGCAGTGTGAAGTAAACGTACGACGCTTTCTGTCAGCCTCCTTAATTTAAAGACACATGGTGGCACCTAATGCCCTAGGTAAATGTTCTTCCGTTCTTTCTTTCATACCTCCTTTTGTTCTTACTTACTGTAGTTCGTTCTTTATTTCGTTGATTTCTTCAATAATATTCAGCCCTTCTACTTTTGCTTGTTAACGTGGTATAAGTCATTCCTGGTGATAATATTTTTTTTTTCGTCATTGCCTTAGATGCCGCTTCTTTCAAATATGAACCATTGCAACGAGCCACTTAAGGCTTTCGCCTTAATACATTTCTTTCGTGGAAAGTGCACACAAATCCAGTGCAAAACTAGAGCTACGAAAGGCAGCAGCGAAGTAGCAAATGACAGGCTGTAATTGCCTTTGGCTTCCTGAAAACAGCCCGTCTATTACATGAGAAAATCCGTTCGCTGCGCTGCAGCACGGTTTTAAACTAAATCGTATTTTCCATGCTCACGTGATGAGAATTTGAAGTGACTGAAATCATAACGCGCCACCTGTCAGCAGTTCCATGCATCGGTCATCACAGCGCCGCAGCAGTGGACTTTCTGTATACTATTTTAGAGAATAACCTCTTGTGGGCTCATTTCAGTAACCGTATCGGTTGGCGATTGTGTCCTCCGGCTGCCGCTGCCTGTGTCCGCCGCATTTATTGCCGGGAATTAGAAAAAGAAATACCTAGTTCTCGCCGGGATCAAAACTGGGCCGCTGTGGGGCTGTCAGCTACTCTATCACTGAGCCATGCCTGCGTTTGCTCGCATGCAGAGGAAAACGGCCTGTGCGTGTCTTAGCACGCGAGAAGACATGCGATCTTACATGCGTAACTACTGTCAACTACAGCGGTCGTCTGTCACTTGCTGGCTTCCTGTCCAGCTTCGAACGCATAAGAGAAGGTTCTGGTTAGCTTTCCTAGGTTAGTGAAGGATGCTGACCAATCGCGAAGAGCGCTTATAAACGAAAAACTTTGCAAATGTGGGCGAAGGTGTAATATTTATGGCAACGTGTATGAGCTCTCTATCTGCGGTGGATGCTCTCACTCTGGCGTGCTCTACCGAAACTCACGCAGCACGAATCTTGACACGAGGGAAGCGCGTACTTAGCGGTTCCGCGTGCTTATGCCCGACGCGTGTTAACGCTAAGCACGCCGCAATCAACAAGATCCGTTGAGCGCACTTCCGTTTAAATTCACCTACAATTGCGATACATCCCAATGCGAAATTTCAGCGCAGCTCTATATCTATTTTTATTTCGCGATATATTGGGTGGCGCCCAGAATCTGTCTCGTGCGGCACCTTCCAAGCGCAGCGAAGTGTGTTGCGTCTGCCTCGCTAATCGAGATATCGCGAGAGGCAGCGCGTGGGCGACGAGTGGGTGCAATTCACAGAAGACGCCGCAGACTTACATCTGCTCATGCAGCGCTTTGTTTCTATGCAGACAACGCGCGCTACTCTGGCGCCATATTGTAACTATCGTTGCCGCAAAGCCCATCTTGCGCGGCACTAAGTTCTTCATCTCATGTTTTCGTTGCACCAACGACTACAGCGGCTCCTCATCGCGAGGAAGTGGGGACACCAGTATAAGCGCCGACATCACCCAATAGAGCATCACCTCGAGCCTTAATCGGAGCCGCTCGCCTACGCCTTTTGCAGAAACAATGATCCCTGTTACACACGCTGGTACTGAGAACTCACCTTAGCAGGTGGCGCTGCGGACGCCTACTGCGATACGATTAATAAGGTCTTAAATGATTTTGAGCAAGACGGAGAAGGCCTTGTCTTTTACTCACTAGCTACCCCATAATGATGTTTTGCAGTTTGTTGGACCGTATGCTCGAAGTTCACGAACGACATGTGTGTTGGCCTCGCCAACCACGCGCAAAAAAGGGACTCTTGGCGTTTACATTGGCTCACTCGACAATAGCACAAAGAGGAATTGCGTCATCATGCACGGAGTCTGCTATCAAAAATTCGTGTGTGGATGAGATGCAGGATAGCTTTGACAATCAGGTGCGCCTACTTTTAGCAGCAGGTTTCCCTATGTCACTCCTGACCGCACTTGCCGAGGCCCTGACACAGAAACGAAAAAGCCGAAAGATGGAGGCCACTGAACGTGAAACATTCAGTCCTGTGGCAGTGCCTCACCTTCTGAAGGTCACTCATCGATTTAAAAGATCTGCTTGCAGGCATGGTGTCCCCCTGGCGTTTTCTGCGCCGAATAGGCTTGCTAAGTTGTGCTCCCGCACTTGCGGTGACATATAGCGAGGATGCCAAATCAGGCACAAAATCTCGCACATGCCATGTACCGCCGGCGTGGTTTATGGCTTCTCTCCCTCATTCCGAAAGACTTTTGATGAGATGTTTGATGACAGGTAACTGCAGTTGCCGCTTCTCGGCAATTGCAGATTATGCAGCCGTAATATTTCCCGGGAAATGCTTGCAGTGAGTGCTATGCGCGAATGCGACTTTTCTGTTTCCCTTTATTCTATCCCCAGTCCACATTGCCTATCCAAAATCCCCCCGAACGATGTCTAAGCAGACTTCCAACATTGCAACTGCATGAAGCCTACCCAAAATTACATTGTTTTGGGATACGATGAAAACCTTCCTCCACAGTCTGTACTGCCGACTTCCTCCCACGATGCATAGGAGTCACTCCTTTCGACTATTGACGGCCAGATTCAAGCAGAAGTAACTAATTGGGCCGTAATGGTCATGACAAGCAGTTGCCCACCATCCATCGCACCAACGGCAAGTTAATTTCAACGACCTCGGTATGGCGTAAATAAAGTTGTTTTCTCTGGCTCTCTTTCTTTCCGCCACTAGGCCGGTGCCGCGGATGCCTGGACGTGAGCACCATCTGGTGTTGCTGCAATGTGGCATCCTCCACTTTCCTCCACACGCTTTGGATGCACGCTCCTCCTCTGCTTTCCTCCTCGCGCTCTCATTGCTCTCGCCGTCTTCGACGCGCCAATGCGCTCCGTTCGCTCTTTCATCGTTCGCTGTGCTCGTTCACCCAGTTGCAACGAGATTGGAAAAGGCACGCTGACGCGCAACACAGAAACCATCGCCTCGGAGCTGCGGTCTAATAACAGCTCCGACAAATTATGATTTCTCGTTTTGAAGTATCACTGTTCTCCAGATAAAAGTATTGGAATAGTGGTTTTGTATGTTTGCAAACATTTCTTTATTATTTTTTCAGGATAAGTATGATGTGATGTTGTAAATTTTAGGCAACAAGATTATGCAGATTTTGAACTCCACCGCGAAAATACATTCTTTCTCTGCGTCGTTGTTTAATGCCATAACAATTCTAGCCCACTTTTTCCACTTTTGCATGCTGCTGCTTTGTGTTGTTTATGCCCTTAAGTGTGGCTGTCACTCACGCAAAAAAAAATGAAATTGCAGGTCCGACTGAAAAGACAAAGGAAGCGCGCTCTCCTAGGTGACAATTAAAAATAAAGTTGTATGCCTGAAAAAAGTTCCTCATCCAATCACGCCATAGTTTATTTGAACTTATATAGGCTCAACCCGAATTTTACAGCGCCAGTGGAACAGCACAGGCTTTGGTTTGGAGGCTTGGAGGCGGGTTTAAGCTATGTTTTTTCTTTTGTGGCATTCGAAGGTGTAGACGCTGATGACTGTTGTGGCGATGTGGCGCATGTATGTATTATACGATTCACACTTTCGTGCTACTTTTGCTACTTCATATTGAAAATAAAATGTTTATTACAATACGGGGTGTATACATTTCCTGAGTGTTAATGGGATTACGTCGACACTTTTAATGAATTGTGTTCTGGCAAGTTTTTTTCTAATAGTTGTTACAGTTTTTGAAAAAAAAAATTTTTGCAAACGCAGATAATGTAGGTTTCTGATGCTAATATCTGCCAGTAAAACAAAGGTATTGAGAGCTGTATATATTGTTGCATTATTACATATTTTCTTTCAAGAACATATTTGTTGCACCAGAGGCCGTTGCTTTCAACTGTTTCATTTGGATTTATATTGTACCAGTATTTAGCCACTGACTAGACGGACACGATTGAGATATTACTACTATAACCTGCTCCGTAGGGAACAATTAGAGATAGCTGAAGTGCAAGCTCTTCATTAAAGAGACAAATTGGCTCAAACATCTCGAAAGCCAGGCTCAAATAAAAGAGAAAGCGAAAGGAAGCAACAATGTTGCTGAAACAGCCGCGTGAATAATATATTCATGCACTTGTCGCTGCATTTATCAGAAAATATATTTCTTCCCCTACTTACCAGCACTTCCACGTCAATACACGAAAGTCCCAGCCAGAAAATCTGTTGCATCGCACCGATGTCTCAAACACTGCCAGGCTGACATATATAGCTGGCATTTGCCAGGTTTACGTTAAGCAAAGCTGTTTTATGTGGTGGCTGCGACTAAGAAGTTCAAGAGACATTCGCGTCGACTGATAAAAAGGCCTAAGTGTAAGTCAAATGGCTCATTCCATAATGCTCCTGCTTTGCTTTCGTTAGCTTGAAAGAGAGTTCTTTTACAATGACAGATACAAGAATTCACTTCGGTATGTTTTCGTTTTGCACCTTCGGAACATGTCTCGATTTCGCTGAAAATTTCGTTTTATTTATCAGAAAAAGGCATTCTGAATATTTTGCTAGTTCTTTATCTACACACACACACACACACACACACACACACACACACACACACACACACACACACACACACACGCACGCACACGCGCACGCGCACGCACACACGCACACGCACACACACACACATATATATATATAGGATAGGAGTTTGTCATCTATAATATGTTTCTCATCTGAGCAAATTCGAAACGAGAACATGTCCTGATTTCAAATGAATGCCTATTTACCAGTTCGGTTGCAGGTTGATATTGTTTATAGAACTACAGTAGCGTTGGAGAACGCGTAATTGTTTTACTGGTCATAACTTTACTCCAGTTTAAGGAAAGACTATGCCCAATCACATAAACTATATAAATCTTATCTATTATATCTATTATATATAATTATACAGATTATATATATGTATAAAAATGGCGATCACTAAATTTGGTGCAGATGATCACTAATAGGCTAGCTATTTATTTAAAGCTGAACAATTATCTTTGGCTCAGGGTTCGCGGCTGCGCATGCAGCCGGTCAGTGACGGAGATTTCCTCGCGTAGGAGCAATGTGACGAATACCGTGATTGTCGATATATACGTCCCCAGAATGGCTACTAAACGCATATCGCCCTTCAGCATTTTTTCCAAATACATAAGACAGTGTAGAACACTTGTTTGGTTCGTTGAACCCTTGCGTAGGAATGACTTGAACATTTGTTGAGTATCGGAATTGCAACACATCAGACATGCCTGAGAAGAAACCGGATTCGCAAGCACACTGCGATATAGGTGTTCGAGTATTATAGAAATTGTTTTATTTATTCACGGGAATATTACAAAATCCCGCGCAATGGTTGTTATTTACTATTTATTTATTATGTCATATATAGGTAACAGTCACTGCAGAAGAAATCTCGTGTTATTTTTCCTGTCCGACTACCGGTTATTAATAATGACGCATGCATATCTTTATTCGGGAGCCGTGAATGCACTTGCTTGTAAATGCAGGACTGATCTAGCCTTTGCTCAGCACGAGTCGTTTTCATGCGCCATGAAGTGCAGTTGAACGAGGTGTACCAATGTTCTAGCTCACCTTTAGGTATCTGAACTCGCACTAACCTGTTCGAATGGCTACTTTTTCTCATTCACTCATTACTTGAACGTAACTAAAATTAGCTTGGGGGTGGGGAAGTCTCCTTTCTCAATGTTGCAATAACAACCCTCACTCATAAAAATTTGTGGGGCCGCCACACTCATTTGGACAGATTACCAGTGAAGCTGCTTAGGCTGTATACATTGGCTGCATAGTTTATGAAATCGTATATCTTTCTTTCACACGGCACCAAAATATGGCGACTCAAGCATCGCCGCGGTCAACGCACCTGCCATGCATCTGCCGCAACCGCTGCCGCACTGCGCCGGCACCTGTGACGTGCGTGACGTCATACCCACGGAAGCGCAAGCCACACGCGCAGGCGCCGTCGCCACACTCTATCCCTGCCTCGCATAATTCGTCAAACAGTTTTTCAAACAATAGAGCGCATAAAGCCAACTTTCTACATCAGGTGCACTTTCCTTTACAAGTATGCGGGTCAGCCCGGTAAAGCACCATTTTCGGCATCGGCCCACGCATGCCTGTCCGTGCGCTGTGATATGGAGGAAAGCCAGCAAAGGTAATCCCCACCCTGCACATGCATGGGGGAATGAATACAGAGGCAACACTAAAACGGGGCAAATAGTCTTTGTTACGAATTACCACATCAAACCTGCTGATAGTTAAGTACAGAATCAATGCAGGGGTGTAGCTAATCTATAAGTACAAATCATAATAAAATCAAAATAAAGCAGAAGAAATGGAAGTTCATGCTGTTGAAAGCCGAACCAGTAGACTCTGCATGGTCACAACGACGCTCTTCAGTTCAGGCAAGGTGCGGTTCTCCTCCATACACTTTACTATTTGCGTATTTGGGCCTCATCTACAAGTGGGAGCATTAGTCAGCCCCCCCTTACGGCCGCGAGTGGGGATGAGGAAAAACATTTCAACAAGAGGGATTACGCAACGCCACAGCGTGGGTATGGTTGCAGGCAACGGCCTAAATGACCTGAGTAAAATTTGCTGATCCCGCAACATGTGTTCAAACGTGCTGTCTTGATAACACAACACTTCTTATGGCGCAGGATGCATGCTTTCAGAAAACTTTTAAAGTTATTTTTATTGCGGATCAATATTACATATAGTTCAATAAAGTCATGAATGGGCTAATCTTGATGTTGCTATCGCAGTAGAGGTACTAATCCAATTGCAACACCAGAAGTGCCTCGAGGAGCCGGTAGCTCGGCAATCTTGCGTGAGTTCGCGGGCTTCTTTCACGCTCGGAAGCACGCCTTTGTCTAACACGTATTGAGCAACAGAAGGCTTTGTCGGGAGTTTCTCTTGTTGCTGTATAATTTTCTCAGTGACCCTTTTCATGTGATATTAGTATTTGAGATGTTAAATCAATAATTAGAATTAATTATATAACTAGGCTAATTGCGAGAAATAGTCTGAATACATCCGAGCCACGGCAAACAACATTACCTTGGTTCTGTCCAACTAGGTAACAAGTGTATATATTTCAATCTTGGTCCACGATAGTTTGGACACAGTATAAAAGTTTTTCCAGCAAGCCTAATTTTCCATACGAAAATAAGATATAGCGATCAACAATGAGGTCAGCCAAGGAGGTTCATACATTCTTTACTTTACACTTTGGCTTCTTTACTTGTACATGTCAGTGTTCTTCCTGCGCCTCTTTCCAGCGGAAGTCCATTTGACGTAGTTCCTTGTTTGCCAAGTAAAAAAGAGGTGTATCGCACAGGGCGCACCTGTAAAATACACCTTATTTTATTTCTCTTTTGTAGGTTTACGAGTTTTTATGGCGAATGGTGGACATTGTGTACATTTGTACAAGTAAGGTACCTCCCCCTAATTTGCATAGAAGTTACCTTGGGTTGCCCCCCCTCCTCCCCCCAAAAAAATGCTGTGTACGTGCCTGGTTCTTTTCCTCTTCCTCCTCTACCAGATTGGAATGTGAAATGGGGTGTAATTTGCAGCATAAACTCTTGCATAAACTTCATAAGCATTTCTCCTTGCCTGTGCCACAGATCGTTGTTGCTACGACTGTAAAAGCAGAGTGCCTGTTTACAGCACCCATAGAGAACAGTCTGTGAATCAGTAACGAACAGTAATCATAATGAATAATCGAACATTTTAATAATTTTCAACAAATTTAGCACTCTTTGCCTTCTTCTGTGGTATTTTTCAAACTCTAATGTTGGCCCAAAGTTTGACTGCAGGATGTCAATTTGTATGAAAGACTGCACTTGTGCGCATAACACCTCATCGGCAACGTTCTGCTGTACCGAATGTCATGAGCTTTCGTATGCATTGGTCACTATTTCACAAAACGGCTGCTCCTTGGTTAGTTGGAATGTAGCATTAATGTAAAGCACATTTGATGTTCTAACAAAAATAATTGTGCCCTCTTATCCCCTTATTCTCCTCACTTGATACCTAGTGTTACAGTAGAATGGTTGACACCATGAGTATCAGTGTGGTGCATAATTGTGTGTGGTGGGTTGGGGGTATACAATAATTTGGGTAAATTTTCCAGATGACACGAACCAATATTGTGGAATGCTGTTTGTTTCATTCACTCACTGTTACCAAGCTTCAGTTTGATTGTGACAACAAGTATAATCTAGTTCGCTAGCGCACGTGCCTTACGCTAGCGCTCGTGCCAACATATATAAAATGTAGGCATCTGCGGTGAAAAAAAGACCAGCTAAAGGTATGCCAGACGTATAAATTTTGAGCTTATACCTGTGGAAAGCGTTAGTGAATGAAAGCCCCCCTCAGGAGAAGTGCCCATGACATTTTCTTTCATTATAATAATGCTGAAGCCTTAAATAGCATTTGAACTTTGACTTCTTTAATATGACCAATTTGCTTGTTCAAGTGAGACAAAGGTTCCACAGGAACAAAGAAACTTGAAGCCGTCAACAGCAGCATGAAGATGAACAGCGCTCAACGTTTCGCAATCTTGCTCCTGGTTATCATATTGACCATTCGACTTTTTTCCACAGGCTGTTCTTTACTCTTTTATGGTCATACCCAGTTTAATTTTAATGTCTTTATTTTTATTATTTGCTCAATACATTTTTTCTTCATCGGCTTTCAACAAATGGTGTATTCATAATCTGCCTTCATTTACCATTTACACTGATTTTGACCAGATGCATCTTGATACACAATTTGTTTTCCTTAATTCTTCGTTGCCTTTTTGCAAATGTGCAAACTGTTTATCTTAATACCTATTTTTACTTCTGGAAATAATAAGTGCTTACATGTGTACCTCGTTTTCTGCTTTGGTCACCCCTACTCTTTGCAAGAATTGACAGCAGTGCTCATACCTGCTCCATCCCCATCGCCACTACTAAGCACATCCTTCCTGCCTTTACTTTAACATTTTGGCTTTTCTTGACTAATTATATGCATCACCTTCTTCTCCCCCAATGAGGCTAGGGGTGAATGAGCTAGTGGTGAATGAGCCCGGGTCGCGTTAAACCTTGCCGGACGTACAAGAAAGTTGTATCCATCCATCCATGCGAAGGAAAACATCTGCTACCTCGATGACAAGCGCCTGTTGAAATGTCGGCTACAGCAACATCTCTTGTTCCGACTATGTTGGTCTGCGTACGTGTTTTTCTAACACAGAAGTTACTGCTTTGTTGTGTTCTGTGATTATCCTTCTTTCCGCTTTCTTTAGAGTTGAAATTTACGAATACTATTTGTTTCTCCTAACAGCGGCAAGCTTATCCTTTGCAAGGCGTTTGGGGTCAAGAACAACTTTCACCAGGAAAAAGTGCAAGACGAGTTAGAGTGATTGAAGAAAATAAAGTTGCTTCTTTGATCTAAGAGCATGAGGACTGAAATTTTGAACCTTTTTTTTTTTATATGTGCTATGCAATGCATTCATATCACAAATTGGAAAGTGTTTCATCTCTGCAGCCATGTCAGTGTGTTGGCAGGACAATTTTCTCAATGCTGACCTGCTGCTTCGGCTATGAGCTACCTTCATGATATTTGCATTAAAGGAGATGTACTGTCATGGAGAAAAGTACCCTGTAAGTGCGAGCGTCGACGCGATTGCATCTCTGTGTTCAAGCCCGCAGGAAAAAGTGGCTCACGTATGGACATTCCGAATGCAGATATTCGCGCGGCTGATCCCAGCAGATAGCACACCAATAAAATTCGGTCGACTTTCGCAAGTCCTGGGCAATTTTGTCCCTGTTGGTACATTCTGCAAACAATGAATATGCTCTGCAAGACGAAATACGGGAAGCACCTATACTTTACCGGTAATAGTACAGATTCAGCATACAAAGTCTTCCGTGTTCTAGATAAAAAAGCACTCGTATCTTGTACTATAGACTCTCTGTTACAGCTGTCGGTTCTACGGAACGATCGTTCTTTATTTACGGAAAAACCTTCGGTCATACATTGCCAGCAGGTTGTCTGTAAAGTAAGGCGAATTTTTTTAGCGTGTATATTTATACGATCGTTTATTGCAGCTCTTGGTAGAAGGTTAGCTATCACATTTTGTACGCGTCATCCTTATCGCGATAGTTTGTGTGTTCAATAAAATATTGTTAGATGAAACTTTGTGAGTACAAGCGCTCATTCAGACAGCGTGTTTAGTATTTCTCGCAAGAATACGAATGTTCGCAAAACAAAAATACGGAATTCTGTCTGTTTCGTGCGATACAGTGTAGCCATTGTATTAGTGACAATGCCCATAAAAATGAAAACGAGGAGCATTTCCCGATATTAACAGAAGCTTTTGCCGCATTGTTGAAATACTACATACTTTCCGCATTTTTACCGGCAATTCCTTCGTATACTGGCGAAAATCCTCCATATATTGACAGAAATTTTTCACATCGTAAAAGAAAATGCTTTGTTAAAGAACTGCTTACTGCACTTAAGATTGGCATTTTCTTTTTACCATGAAAGGTCAGATCCGGCAGGCGTCGCACACCTGGTGGTAAGTGCGTCAGCACTCTACCTTCGTCATTGTCAAAAAAGATGGATCGTCCTCAGAAAGCACAGTAAAAATGTGTCCTTTAGAAGGCAGCTTTCTAGACTTTACATGTCCATTTTATTTATCTGCTTCAATCTGGCACATTTGTTTGTAGTTTGTTTAGAGCATGACGCTGGTATTTTTATGTTGGCACTGAGGAGTGCTCCTGAGGAATCGCAGCTTGGAAGGTCCAGGGTGTTATCTTTGATTCTGAAACTTTCTTATATGAGAAAGCAAATAATTTTATACGCTGAAGGCGAACCTAATTGTCCAAACATAAGATACCTAAGTCGGATGAATTTCAAACTTGGACTCATTCATCATCTGGATAACACGCCTTTGAGTCACAGGTCACCTGGCACGCTGATTTATGCGAGTGGTCTTCAAATACCTTGTACCGCTTACAAGCTTTCTATTTTGGTCGCACTGTGAGGCGCTTGTTTAAGATCACAAATTTTAATGTTTCGTCGCATTGATAGCTACAAGGTCTATGAAATACGCGTGTAATGTTGTCGCACAAAAAAGCCTTGGAGCGTTGCGCACACAAATGGTGTGCCACAGTCCAATGAAAATAAATTAGGGAACGATCACATAGATGTCCTAAGCCCATAAGACGCTAGTAAGAATTACGATTCCCAAGTACTACCCACTAGGCGGAAGCTTCTACGATATAGACAAGCTCTAAGCTTTACATAGTTTCGTACAACATTCCCTAAACAAACCAGCCAATAATTGCGCTGAATTCAATTTCAGGAAGCACCTAAAGCAAATGCGGAAGTTTGCCGGGCTAGGTCGTGATCAAATGAGCCGCAGGAAGTCTTACTTTATCGTTACGGGTGCTGACCAATTCACGCGAGAACAGGGCACATCACCCTGGAGTAATTCAGAAACGGCACACGACACACTGCTTCGTGAAACGTGCGTCAGCAAAACTGCCTTCGTCATTGTCATTGGAAAAGGTTGAACATCCTGTAAAACTATGATAAAAACGATGCTTTGTATACAATGCTGCTTGTTCTAATGTACATTTTCATTCTGTTTTTCCCATGACACATCACGAACGATAAGCGTCGTTCTGCTAGGGGATACGTGCGTCATCATACTACCTTTGTGACTGCCATCAAAAGAGGTTGCACACCCTCAAATTAATCCGATAAAAATCCTTCCTTTAGAATGCTGATTGCTTCAGTTGGCATTTGGACCTTGTTTGTCCCGTTCGATCGGTTATTATTGGCACGAGAATCGCGCGACACCCTCGTTTTCACCGCAGCAATTCCGGTTCCCCTCCTAAGACGACCGTGGAAGCAATTCAAAATAAATCAGAAAAAAAGAAAACTGTAACAGTACAATATTCATAGATGTTATTAAATATTTGATATCGGAGCATACCTTTAGTTACGAGTTCTGAAGTGTTCGGAATACAAAGAAATATGTAAAAGTCACTTAGATGAGCGAAGAGAAAATCCAATACATAAATAATAATAAATTGTAATAAATAAATAAATAAATAAATATATACAAATCAGATATAATAGAAAATTTGATGAAATTTTGAAAGTCCAGTAGTAAAAAAGCGGTAGTAATGACGTCACTAATGTCATCACACACATGAAGGTGGCATGATAATAAATCGGCTAATTAAAAGAAAGCTGTTGCATTCCAGTTCGTTTCGTGCGTTACATTTGCCTAAAAATAACCTAAATATTGTGATCTTGTTGACTCGATAATAATCGACGCAGAAACGTAGGCTTCGATCCTTTTTCTTCACCAAGACTGCAGGAGATGCCGACAGGATTTTTGGCGATTTGATAATGTGCGGCATTTCATCGACATGTTGCCTTATAGCTTGACGTTCTCGCAGCGAAACTTGGTGAGAGCTGTGGCGGAGGGGTCTAGCGCGCTGCTCGGTTAGTATGATGTGCTTTGTAAGCGGGATTTCTCGAATCATTGATGACGTCGAAAAGCCGTCTTTGTATCGCCGTAAAAACTTCGGAGCAGTTGCTGCTTACTCATGTGGAGAGTTGAATTTATGCTGAAATCTTGCTCCGGAATTATTGTCGTCGGGGCCGACTCGACAGAATCCTAGAGGAGAAGCGCCTAAACAAGCCCCTCGCCGACATGCTTGCAATGCACGTGGACGTCGAGCACAAGACGTGCGATGTGGTCCTGTCGTACGTAACCGTAGGTTATAACATGGCAGTGCAAGAATCAATCAAAATGACACCGTTTCAGCTGGCTTAAGGAAGGAATCCGCCTACGACTCTCGACACCATGATGCCGCACGTCACCGACAAATAGAATATCGGCGTCGCCCCCTCTCTCGAGGACACCGACGAAGCCTGAGCCCTCACGCGCCAGCGCACCGACAATCACCATAGGAGCGACAGCCGGCACTAGAATCTTCGACAGTGACACTTGGAATACGAACCTGGCGATCGTGTTTGGTTTGGATCCATACGCCGACGAGCCCTTACTGAGGAGCTATTACCGCCAGTATTTCGTGCCCTAAAGGCACGCTTATCGTACGACGTATAGGGGTGCGGGCTTGCGTCGCTCGACGCCGGGCACGTCAGAGCGTATTGGCAGCGTCCGGTTATGGTCGCTGCGCCGGTGCGTCGAACCATCGGTCGAACTATACACGCTGTTGTTTTCGCCAACGTGATGTAATGTGTGCGCGTGCTGACGCTACGTCGGACTATATTTAGGCCTTAAAAGATCATCCGACGCAATGGCCCACTCGACCATGATGTCGTCCCAAACGGCACTTCGCGATCGCAGCGGCGCCGGTCCCGACCTGAAGAAGTCCATGTTCTGGGACCTAGGCGGGCCTACTAGCACTGACGAACTTTGGGGCTTTGCATGGCTGAACTTTGGACTTTTACAGCTAAGCTGTATACCTCTACCGTGGGAGGAAATTTTTGTGTCGTCAGCAGAAGCGTGGTCCATATCTGGGCTGATCCCGGAGGTAATACAATGCCGGGCCGACCCGCGGCGGTGGTGAAGCAGGCATTAAGCATTCGCCATACCTGGACCGATCCCTGAGGTAGTGCAATGCCGAGCCTACCCGAGGCGGAGGTGAAGCAGGCGTTAAGAACTCCCCTTACGTGGGCCGATCCCGAAGATGTGCAATACAGGCCCGCCCCGCGGCGGAGGTAAAGCAGGCGTTAAGCACTCCCAATACGTATGACGATCCCGCAGATGCCTCAATGCCGGGCCGACCCGCGGCGGAGGTGAAGCAGGCGTTGGGGAGTGCTTTTATTAAGCACCCCGTAGACGTGGGCCGATTCCGAAGATAGGACAATAACGGCCCGACCTGCGGCGGAGTTGAAGCAAGCGTTAAGCACTTCCCATTCGGCGGCCGATCCCAAAGGTAATGTATTACCGGCCCGCCCCGCGGCGGAGGTGAAGGAGGCGTTAAGCACTCCCAATACGTATGACGATCCCGCAGATGCCTCAATGCCGGGCCGACCCGCGGCGGAGGTGAAGCAGGCGTTGGGGAGTGCTTTTATTAAGCACCCCGCAGACGTGGGCCGATCCCGAAGATAGGACAACAGCGGCCCCACCTGCGGCGGAGTTGAAGCAAGCGTTAAGCACTTCCCATTCGGCGGCCGATCCCAAAGGTAATGTAATACCGGCCCGCCCCGTGGCGGAGGTGAAGGAGGCGTTAAGCACTCCCCATACGTGGGCAAATCCCGAATATGGTGCAATGCCAGACCGACACGCGGCTAAGGCGCAGTTCGTCGTTAAGGAGCCTACGTACACAGAATCGCTGGACATCCTTCTTCACAGGGTGGAATTCCATTGAGCTCTTTTTCTTGGGCTATATTACTTTAGAATTACTTTCTTTGTTGTTTTCTTATATTTGTTTATTAAGTGTTTATTTATTTTTTGTTGTCCTGTTCGTAGCATAGGGACGATGCTTTTTGAGAAGGTGGCATTGACATGCGACACTTGTTTATCATTTTGGGGTGACCGCTATCCACTGTCTACAGAAGGTTTCAACGTCTTCCAAAGGACGCGCCATCATGTATAGGAAGTTTGTCAAACGTTTTCGATGGTTCTATCTGCTGTCTGTTGTCACCGATGTGTCTGTAATCTGATTTCGTAGGCAATGCGAATTCTGTAGACCTTCTGGAAGACACGCCTGCTCCAGCGATTACACTGGAACCTTCTACGACTTGTGGTCACAAACCCGACGCGCTTGAACAGCCCACCAGATTTCGACGACCACCGACCATGTTCGACGCTAAAGCGGTGCTTTCAGTGTAACTTGTTTTTGTTCGCACAAGTTCGCCCCATAAAGGTTTCGTCATTTACAGATGTGCGGCTTTATTATTCGCCGTCCCTACAGCGTGGCAATATATACTGCACTTTTTGCTCACAGCGCATCCGACACCAGATGCGGATACCACATTTTCTGCGACTTGAGGCCCCTAACGCTATCGCGTTAAGAGTGAAGCCAGAGAGTCTTGCCGAGAAGGCAATGATTTTTTATTATTTATCAGCAGAAGCCAAATTTTCAACTTGAATATGCATTGTTTATTAGACACACCATTGTGATAGTAATGACTCTGGAAAGAGCCGGAGAACCCGCTTGTACCTAGTAAATGCAGTCAGCAAGAAAGTAAAGCGATCTGTTGAAGGAATCAACATGTCAGTTTGACCTTGCAGTGTTGAGATCGAGACAGGGACATGGAGTCACGGTTTCTTCTTTTATTTAAACAAGATGTTCATGTTAGGTAGCAAAATTTCTCAACACGTCACCATGACGCTTGAGTTTTTGGGTTAGGATTAACTTCCGCAATAAGAAATGTTAACTAAGCCATATTCAAAAACTGAGATTATTCAATCGCATCACATTCAGTATTCAAGACGACACAGAAAATATCCCATAATTTTATAAAATTTTACTGCTTCACCAAAGGACACTTATGGGTAGAACCTTTTTTTTATTTGGTGACAAAGTTGCGCCTAAAAAAATGTACAAAATTGCCTTTTCAGCAGTGAAGAGACAAAGGGTCTATTCTGTTATTTTATTATTTCTTTACCTTCTTATTACAAATACCTCACGCAACTGGTTCGGTCTATACTGTAGACTTTTAGTTACCAAAATTAATAATTTAGTGTAACTTCTTTAGTGTACCGAACTTCAGCGGAGAAATCACGAAACATCCGATAGTGTAGGGTTTTTACGAGAAAAAACACAAATACCACGGAGCGCTACGCCTTTTTCAGTCCATGATATTTCAACGCGGAGGCTGCGACCGCTGACCGTCTAAAGAACAGTTAAACGAATAAAAGATAGGTTTGAAAGCATAGGTCATTGAAATGTGTCGGAACCGTGGTAAAAATCAAATCTCGAGAACATGGATCCAATTGCAAAAACTTATTTTACCGTGATACGTGGGGAACACTGACCAAAGGTGGTAGTATGCTAAAACCACTCGCAAGGAAAGCATGTTATGCCATTATCGCTCATATTTTCTCATTGTCATATACACGGCAGTGTACTTTAGTGCCCTTGGGTTAAAGAAAGAAGCCATGATTTGATCATGCATGTGTTATCTGCACGCATAGCGTGGTTGACATGTCAGGCAAGACGCAATAAGGGCTCAATTCAGTCTTCAGCCTCTCCATCATCGTTAAGAGAGGCACAGCGCTTGAGTACGTTTGTCAATCCAATCGGGAGCGGGCGTGTTTGAGGGAGCTCACTTAGCAATGGTCAGTAAAATACCTCAAACTCAATCCAGGGCCCAGTAGGAGCTACAGTGCCATTACGTATTAATTTTTTTCAGAAAGTTCACATACGCTTAGCTTTCTTTGTAGTCTACGTCGGCCATGGATGCGCACGACCGTCCGCGTGGCTGAGCGCATACGCGGGCTACGTGCCGTGCCTTAAAGGCAACGTGAGGCGGGTTTAATCACTGGGTGGATTTCAATGACTGGTCTTTTCACGGGGTGGTTGTCCAGCGCGCTTACTTTTGGCGGTGGCGTTATCTGAAATGCTGGGCTCGCCGGAAGCCAGAGGCAGCCCGAAGCGTTCGCAACCCAGGGCTGGCGCTTTTCACCGCACCGGTGTTGTGACAGCGAGTGTTCGCACTTATCAACTGAGATCTCTTGATAGCTGGCTGAGCGCGCGTGACGGGATGCGTGTTAATTTCATTTGTGAGCGAATCTGTAATGCAATTTATATTGACGACAAAACTATGAAACTTACTTCTCCTAGTTGTCTAGTTTGCTTTCACTACCATGGCGTTGCGTTTGTAGCGTAATTTTAAACTTAATTTTAATTTTTGACACTGCAAGGTCATCCTGGATGAATGCATCAGAGCAGCAACGCTCAGGACGCAGGAGGCTTGATTGGAGATACACTCAACCCATTATATAGCAACTGCTCGCTTTTGTCTCCTCGATCTCCTCGAGGCAGGCTCCTTGCAAGCTTTACTATGTATTGTTAAACAGTAATACGCCATTGTCAAGAAGAGTGAAATGAATATAAATTTCTGCTTATTGTTTTGTTGACGGGACATTTTCTATGTTGTAGAGTAAGAAAGAGTTCCTGACAGCCACAGCAGTGGAAGGTCCTTTATTATGTTTACTGGGGCTGTTCCATGAGCATCCGAAGACGTTTATGCATGAGCGTGTTCTCCCCTTGAAGATGTGCCAACCGTAGTAGGGCATTCTATGCGAGGTTTCGTGTTCGGCAGCAGGAAGTGATTAATAATTAGCGCTTGACAAATTGTTTTTCTTAGTGTGAAAATAAAAATGCAGCTCTTTTCCGTTTGGTTCGCTGCACTTCTATGATAAAAGAATTTAAGCATATGTACCATTTAAACTTGACACTTCCGGGTTGTGACGCATTAAACATGTGACAGGGTTCCCAACAAGAATGCAGAGGCGCTGTTTTACTAGGCTTTCATTTTGGATTAAGAAAAGAAAAAAATGTGTGTTTTTTTTTCAGAACAATTTATAATTGATGAAACGAAAAGATCCTGGTTAAGTTTACAGAAATAGTAGCCGAAAACATTTTTTTATTTCACTTCTTTCTTTATCTGGGGGGGGGGGGGGGTCGAAAGTTCTATTTATCAGTTCTTGTTTATTAGTCGGCGTCGTTCAATTTTTCCGAAGTTTGCCGCAAACCTTAACCGCAGCAGGACCTAAGCAAGTGCAGACTTTGCTGCGCGTTATTCGAATGGCGAAGCAGGTGCATGCATATGTCTGAGCGAACACTGCTAAACAAGGCACCTTTAAAGATTGCCCAAAAGTCCACTTTTGGTCTTGCTGTTAAAAAGCAAGCTTTCCTATTTTTTCTCTGTGTACTTGCTTGTGCAAATGTGAATTTGTTTTCTTTGTCATTGTATGTGTGCAATGTAGAAAAAATATAAAGGTATAAAATCTTTAAAAATGAATTTAAAATTTTTGAAAGCCGCGATGTGCTGTAGGTGCACGAGTCCACCTTCAAAATTTGTCCTCATGAGTAGTTTTCTGTTTGAAATTTAAGCGGGCCTCCTGCGAATTAATTTTTTTCTGTCACATAACAATGTTTAAAATAAAAAAAAAAACAAATGGGAACCTCCAAGCTGCGACTAATCTGGAGCATTCCAGTGTGCCAACATGAAAATACCTGTGTCATTCTTTACACAAACACCAATAAATAAAGGTTGGCGACTGTGAACATTGACTCAATTGTCTCGTACTGGTCATTGCCTATTTTAAATCAGCTTTAGGTGAACGTAACGCATGCACCCAACTGCGAAACAACATTTTTCTTCTAATTAGTCGATTTCATATAATGCCACCTTCATGTGTGTGACGTCATTAGACACGTCATTACTACCTGTTTCTACTTCAAGATTTCCAGAAAATTCGCCAAAGTCGAGCTCACGTAGCGGGTCTCTAAAGTGTACGATTCAGTGCTTTGGTGTGTGGTAATCAGCGATTTCTAAATATTTCTTCTTATTCGAGTCACCTATGTAAATAAACTTGTTACTAAACTTATGCTCTCATATCTATAAGGAAACCCATGAAATATGTATTGTGCTATATTGTGTATTGTGCTATAATTTTTACTCCGGTCATTACAGTGATTTCTAATTATTTCCATTCATTCCAAAGAGTTCAGTAACTCAACTCGTAACTGAAACAAGGTGCAAATTTCAACTGAAGAAATCAGAATTTTAAAGGAAGCATTTTATCAAGAAGCTGTCATCCAGGAGGTAGGTTGAGCAGCCATGGCCAGTGGAGTCCTGGAACCCGCTCGACCTCAAGAGCAACGACCTCGATGGTCCAAATGAATGTTTTCTCTCTCTATGTCATATTTTTTTTAAGGGTGTTTAACCTCTTTTGATGAAAATGACGAAGGTAGTATGCTGACGTTCGTATCACCAGCAGTGTGTCGTCTGCTGCCTCTGACCTCTCACGGCAAAAACAAAATGGAAATGTGAACTCTAGCAAGCAGCATTTTAAACAAATCATCAATTTTATCATAGTTTTACAGGATGTTCAACCCTTTCCTCTGATAATGTCGAACGTAGTGTGCTGACGCACATTTCAGGAAGCAGTGCTGGTGCCGTTTCTCAATGACTCGAGTGGGATGTGCCTTGTTCTCGCGCGAACTTCGCAGCACCCGTATCAATAAAATTAGGGCTGCTGCAGCTCATGTGATGACAAGCTATCCCGAGAAACATTCTCATTTGCTTTAAGGGTTTCGTGAAATTCAGTTTAGCGCAATTATTTGTTGGTTTTCTTAGAGTTTGTTATACGAAATGATGTAACGGTTGTAGCTTCTCTGGATTGTAGAAAGTTCTACCTGGTGGGTGGTACTCGCGAATCGTAATTCTTACTAGCTTCTTATGGGGTTTGGAAACCATTTCGATCCTTGCCTAAATTATTTTCGTGGGACTGTGGCACACCATTTGTGCGCGCAATGCTCCAAGGCTTTTTATGCGATATCATAGTCGCGCATTTCATAGACCTTGCGGGTATCAGTGCTACGAAACATTTGAGGTGTATGAGCTTAAACAAGCGCCTCACAGTGCGACCAAAATTGAAAGTTTGAAAGTGATACAAGGTGTTTCAAGGCAACTTTCTTAAATCAGTGTGCAAGGTTACCTGTAACTCAAAGTCGCGTTGTCCTGCACCTACATGAGTCAAATTTTGAAATTGGTCCGACTGAGGTATTTATTGTCTGGAAAATTAAGTTCGGCTTCTGTGTATAAATTTCTATGCTGTGTTATATAAGAATGTTGCCCAGGAGCCTCCAAGATGTGAATCACCAGGCGCACTCCTCTGTGCCAACATAAAAATACCAGCATCATGCTCTAAACAAACTACAAGTATAAAAACCACATTGAAGTGCATGAATAAAATGCGAATGTCAACGCTAGCAGGCATCATTCTAAAGGAACTTTTTCATTGTGGTTTTTAAGGACGTTCAACTTTCTTGACGGCAATGACGAAGGTAGTGTCTTGACGCACCTCTCACCAGCAGTGTGACGCCTGCCGGCTCTAACCTTTCATGGTAAAAAGAAAATGCGAGTGTAAACTGGAACGAGCAGTATTTTAAAGGGAGTATCTTTTTAGGTATACCTTTCATGTATGGTCGAAATTATAACGTGAGAAAGACAGAGGTAGCCGTAAAAAATTCACGCAGTATGAAATCAGTCAGACGGAAACTTGGCATGGGGCAAACCAGCATGTATGAACTGAAAGATAACGGGGTGGCATTATCAGCAATCTCGAAGATATAGTAAAGGTAGCGGAAGAATTCTACATTGACCGGTGCAGTACCCAGAGGAGCAACGATACCTCCATTCGAAGCACTAATGAACAGGTTGCAGAGACTCTTTCTATAACTAGCGATAAAGTTAGAATGGCCTTGAAAAACATTAAATGGGAAAAAGTGGCAGCAGAAGATGCAATAACAGTCCATTTAACCAAAGAAGTAGGATACAGGATGCTTGTAAAATTGGCCGCTCTCTATACGAATTTCTATCGACTTCACGTGTCCCAGAGTACGCGAAGAATGGAAACATACTGATCCACAAAAAGGGAAACGTTAAAGAAATAAAAATGATAGGTTTTTTTGCTTGCTCCCCGTGCTATGTAAATATTCACCGAGATAAATTTTCAATAGAATAAAGGTGACTGCGCACTTAAGTCAGGCGAGGAAACAGGCTGCCTTCAGATGGATGCTCTACTGTGGATCCCAACCATGTCATTGTATTATTAATCGAGAGACCCGCAGAGTAAAATCAGCCTCTCTAGATGGCTTTCATAGATTACGAAAATGCATTTGATTCAGTGGAGACACCAGCAGTCACAAAGGCATTACGTAATCAGAAAGTGCAGGCTGCCTGCGTAACTATTTTCGAAAATATCTACTGAGATTTCAGAGTTACCTTATTCTCCACACTAAGAAAGATACTTATAAATTATGTAAAATAAGAAGTAAAGATGCTTGTAAAGAAGAAGAAAGTATTCAAGCTAATAAACTCTTTGAAGTAAGAATCAACGGCGAATATTTCTGCAATCTTCGGTTTGCAGATGACATTGTCCTGTTAAGCAACACCGGAGGCGACTAACATCAAATGATCGACGACTTTGACACAGGGAGTGTAAGACTAGGGTGAAAGGTTAATATGAAGAATTCCAATATAGTGATGAATAACCGGGCAAGAGAACAAGAATTAAGTATCGCCAGTCAGCCTCTAGAATATGTGAAGGAGTACGTTTGCCTACATCAGTTACTCAAAGGGAACATTGATCATGAGACGAAAATATACAGAAGAATAAAAATGGGTAAGGGTGCACACGGCAGGCATTTGTCAGCTCCTGACAAAGCAGCTTTACAATCAGTGCACAGGGAGCAGAAACGTGATATGACCTTAACTTATCAGTTCTTATGTATCCATTCATGTATGTGTGTATTTCTGTATGGATTCAAATCACTGACCCATATTTGCCAGCTAGCGGTAAAAAGACAATCATAGGCCGTCGTCCTCGGTTCTCGACTTCTGTTCTTCTCTGACATCTGTACTTCACTCACTCTTTTCTAATTTTCATTTGAAAATAAGAATGCCTTCATTCTTGCTTTATCACCATCAATCTTCTCGACATGAATGGCACAGCCTACTGCGATTACTGAGAGAAATTTCTAGGATTTGGCTACGAGGTATTGTGCTGGTTTTACGGTCTCCTGGTATATTCCGGTTGTGCTGATGGCTCAATTTTGTATTATTCATACAAATTGGGCTGGAGTGATAGGAGGACAGCTGTAAAAGTGTAATGAAAACATTTCTGATATATATACTGATTTGTCCTGCAGGGGATACTTATTGGTTAGCCTTATTGGGTAATGCTTTTAGGCTTCTGGGTGCCTTAACACTGTTGTGTCCACTAGATGGCCAGCATTACAAAAGACATAAATATCACTGTAAGGATGCATGTCGTGCAACAGTATCATAATTGGCACACAAAGTGACAACCTTCGTTTAAACCACAATTCGTAGGTTAAAAGATCGAGAATGAAATAAGAAAAATTTTAGCGTCATCAAGCTTACGTTTACCTGTGTCAAAAAACAGTCACAAAAGTAGGGACATGAAACAGTATAATAAATATTTAAGAACTTTTCGAAATATGGTACTGCTATCGATGTACTCATAGCAACATCATTTATAAAACATGTTTAAACGAGTAGAAAATTTAAAAAGAAATTCGCATTGCAAGAGGTTTACTAAGACCAAATGCAGCCGAATGGTTTAGGAATGTGGAATTACTAGTAAAGCGCTTTTATTTGAGTCATTTAGCCCATAAGTCATTTCTCGCATTGCTTCACAATAATTGAAAAGATTCGTGTTCCTGAAAAACAACATAGTTTCTGTGGATAGTAAGGGCTAAATTTTATTCAACATTTATTGACTTCCTCATAACAACAGAGGAAACAGCACAGTTGGGTCAAATTTTGAAAACAATATATTTAACATAGATGGAGTTATTTCGAACAAGAAAGAAAAAAATATTGTTAGAAAAGGTGACAGAAAACATAAGCGAGAATACTTATTCTATTAAATAACAAACGTTTATTACTGAAATAAATTAGACTACGACGTCAGAGATCTATACATATATATGTGTGTGTTTTTCGTATCAGTGGCTCATGGAAAATCAGAATTTCTTCTCTAAATCATTGGGAACTCGCATACGAGACAAAACATCCCTCTTCCCGCGTTTAACCTAAGCAGTTTCATCGGAGGCTTGTGTGGCCTCCCTTCTGAGCGATTTTGTCTAGGAAACCAAGAATCGAAAAAATAAAGAATGAAGCAACAAAACGGAACACAGAAACACATACTCGTCTCCCCCACCCTATGTACATGAAATAATTCCCTCAAGAAAACCACAAATATATAAATAAATTTTCAATCTATTTTAGTCATCATTCCAGTTTTAAGAGCTACTCTTCAGAAATAGACAAAAAGAGTAATGGAGCTTCAACCTTATGATTTCCGAGGGTGCTTATCTACACTTCAGCTGCAGATTTATCCCACAAAAAGATCAAAAGGTATTTTAACTAAGTGACTAAACTTTTGTGCCCAGAAACAAGTTTGACCAAATCCTAAACTGACAAACCGTTCAGAGGACTGAACATATAGGAAATAATGTAGCAAAATGAAATGGGACTTATACATAAAATAAAACAGTAAATAGGGAACGTAAAATTTTAAAATTCAAGAATAATCGCAATGCTTCATCTTAGAAAGCTCAAATATATACCGCTGATATCCTGCCCACTGATTTGATCATGGTTGGATGGAGAGTAGCTCTACCCTCTCCCGCTCCCGATTTTATATCTGCTTTTGTACTCTCAGGGTAGGAAAGTCTTTCTATCCTTATTAGAACATTTTTTGTTAAGTCCCACGCAATGAGTGTGTATGGGGACAAGACGCAATGACAAGTCGCTGTAGATACCATTTCTGTATTCGTCGAGCCCATCTCGATGAGAATAGAAACGCCCATGAACTATAAACGGAAGGAAGGTGGACAATGAAAGGAATTGTGGGCTATAACTTAATTACAGTGAAAAGAGCAATCTGGAAATGAACGGGATGCTCAACTAGGAATTACGCGAGTGAACGCTTGCTGCAGCATTCTCGTTAAGAAAACACAGCAATACGCATAATAAAGCTAGCCGTGCAACAGGGTGTTGGCGCATCATATCAATATCATGACAATCAATCAATCATTTTATTTCCTTGAAAAAGGAGGAATACAGGACTACAAGTTCGGACTGCTTGACGAGGTCCCGACCCCTTGCAAGTTGGCACAACAGCAAGATGACGGCCAGTCATACACAAGAAACAATAAAAAGCATCACATAGCAAGGGGTAATACAGGGTGAAAGAAGACGGCAAGAAATAACCAACACACATAAACAATACTCGGGAACAAAAATAGGAGAATAAAAAGGCATGGTCTTGCAAATAAATATGTTGACAAAAACGTTTAATGCGGGAGTTTCAATTTCTGGAGGGATGAAAATTTTGTCGGTGTAATAAGTTAAACAGTGAAGGTAATGTATAAGATAAAGATTGCTCATCATAGGAGGTTTTCCGGGAGGGTACGAACCACATTTCTTTATGTCGGGTCTGACGAATATTTGTATTCTCTCGCAGTTTTGTTAGATTAATTGTATCATCAATGCCAAATTTTACGAAATCTTTGTAGCACAACATCAACCTATATTTGTAAAAAAACGCAGGAAGAATTTCATATTTAACAAAAAGTGGTTGGGCGGAGTACGTATAATGGAAATCAGCTATGTAATGCACCACTCTTTTTTGTAGCAAATGTAGTTTCTGCAAGTGTGTCCCACCAGTTGTGCCCCTCAAGATGCAGTACTGCATGACAGATACAACCAGAGTATTGTATAGCATTATTTTTACCTTGGTCGGGAGTAAGCGACGCAGACGATCAATGGCACCAATGGCAGATGTCTATTTTGATTGGAGATGATCAACATGCTAATTCCAGGTAAGGTGCTTGTAAAACGCGCCCCAAGGATATTAGCGGACTCCACCATCTCTAAGTGCTCACTGTCTAGACACAAATTCATATTAGTTGTCAACACCTCTAGGCGTGTACAACATTAGTTTTGTTTTGTTAGGGTTGATTTCGAAGCAGTTTATGTAACGAGGACATTAATTTGAGCACTCGGCAGTTACACGCGTGAACACAACCATTTACAAAGTAATGAGTCTGCCTCCACAGTTCGCAACATATTCAGTGTTTATGGCTGTGTTGTTTTCAGCAAGCACTTTTCCCTTGCTTCTCCTGTTGCGAAAGAACTTTCATTGAACAGTTTCCAGTACCATGACAGAGTTGTACAGCCGCAGCACTTTTAGCCCGAAAAAAGCAGCCTTTAGATGTGAGGTATATTGCTGCGCTCTAAAGGGCACGATCAGTTTCTCAAATATAAATTTTCTAATGTAGCGTCATCGTAATATATAGAGTATACGCATTCTGTCGCTTCTAATAGTTGAATAATATTCAATTGATCTCTCTCGCTTTTCTAAAATTTCCTATTTGAGTTTCACCATCGCGTGCTTCCCTCGCTATCAAGTAAGGGATTTGCCTAATGTGTCGAACGCTTGTCCTTTCCCTTCCCTCGACGAGGGTTGTAAAAAATTTTGTAGTTTCGGCTATAGCGCGACACAGAAAGCGATGAGAAGGCTTAGTGACACTATCGCACACCTTCAATAGTGCTTAACAACATGCGAACGCGACTCCAAGGCCGAGTCTATTTGTATTTTACATTTAACATCAGAAGTGATCGTAGCGAGCAGCTTCAGCTTCGAGGTCTCTGCATTTTCTGCCTTATTGACTGTAATCCCTGCAATCAGTGACAAGAAAACTGGGGGACGTCGTCCTCTGCAATGGGGGACCCAAACCCCGCCGAGCAATTGGGTTCCTGAACGGCCAGTTCGTTATGCCGGTGACGTGAGTGACCGTTTCGATCCCAGCATAGTCCCGATTGAGTCATCTGATTGCTCCTCTACTGATGATAGGGGCTCAGACAGTGATTTTACCGTGGTGTCCAGCCGACGTCTTAACAGAAAGATACGAAGAGCATCACCGACCAGTCGCCAGGTGACGTGAAAGGCAAGTGGCAAGCAGTCATACACTATTGCAAATGTACCAACAACGACAACAGACCACCTCAACTCACTGAACAGGCAGAGCCTGTCGGAATATTTCGAACGAACTGCCCATGGTCAAATAGAAGAAATACGTATAAACGCTCGAAAGAACATCCTCTCGGTGGAAGTCAGTACACCGACAATACTGGACACACTGAAAAATGTCACATAGTTGGAAAGCATCCCTGTTCGCGCATTACCCACATACGGCAAGGAAGCGACGACAGGCGTCATCTACGGCGTGGACATTGATATTACAGACACTGAACTGGCAAAACTACTATCGTCGTCGGCTCCTGTGCTCAGCTTTCACCGTTTTGGACGATCCTGATGCGTGAAATTAGTGTTCCAGTCGGAAACTTTGGCAACACTCGTCAAGGTTGGATATGTGAGGCATCCGTAGGTCCTTACGTGCCGAGGCTTTTACAATGTCACAAGTGTATCAAACTTGGGCATTTCAGTGCAGTTTGTAAGGGTGCAGCAGCATGCAAACGATGTTGTGGACCTCACGGAGAAAGCAATTACAACGTTGCTGCAAGGTGTCCAAATTGTTCTGGTGCCCAGGACGCAACGTTGAAAGAGTGCCCAAAGATCAGGAAGGAAATGGGTATTCTGAGGAAGATGGGTAGAGATCATTCCACGCACAGGGAAGCGGCAAGGGCTATCCGCCACCGCCGACGCCGTTCACGACACCGACATGAACGGGACCGCAGCCCTCCTCGCGTAGAAGCAACGGCAGCTCAAGTGCAGCATTAACCCCCTCCTCGTCTCAGGAATGAAGAGGCACGTGCCTCAAAGCCTTTGTATGCTACGATAGTACAAGGCGACTCATCTTCGGCCCCAAACACATCGGAGACTCAGTGGCCCTCGTAACCATCAAGGCCTGCAGAAACGCCCCTATGCACCGCTCCTACACGCATTGAAGAAAAGGAAAATATGGATGACTTTGACGTTTCAAGGATGTTGAAAATGTGACGGGCTCCATGCGCAGGATTCTTTCCGGCCTAAATACCCCGGCTGCCAAGGCTGCCGTGCAGCTACTTGGGGTTTTGGAATCACTGCTAGCGATTCTTCACTAAGCAAGTACGGGGAACGGATGTTTGAGGAACGGATGCGTCAATCGCTTGTTATGCAATGGAATGCTCGAGGTCTACGTGGTCGTTTGTCGGATTTCCGACAGCGGGAATATAAGAACCAATTTCCAGTTATTGTTACCTGTGAACCTAATATGGATTATTCTTTCCGTCTTGCTGGATATGTCCAAATGTGGTCTCTTAACGAGCAAGCCTCAAGCAAAATGTTAGTTTGTATTCGTCACGATCTGGTGTATTTCAGACATGACGTCCCATCGCATACTACTAATGATTACGTGTGCCTTACCATAAAACACAGATGTCGCACGGTTACAGTGATTGGAGGATACATCAACCCAAGTGTGACGATCGATTGCTCGCACCTGATGTCTCTGCTTCAAGCATCGCGCACATGTTTGGTACTCCCACGATGCACGTCAAATAATGGAACAATAGCGGAAGCTCGTGCTTGTCCTATTGGGGTATACTTGCTTTGCAAGCCTCTTCGAATGTACCTTCGCGTGTTGACCCGACACATTCACCATCCTCTGTCATCGCTCCATGCCACCCACCCAGGTTCAAGCTTTTCAAGGACTACATCGCGCCATCGGAGGGTTCTGCCGTCAAGATTTTCTCCCGCCTGTATTCCGAGAATACCCCCGTTGGTTCTGCCAAAACATATCGTTACATTGCAGATCCCTGGAATTACTAAACAGTCATCCGTTGCGCCTATTGGCCTCAGGCAATTCACCCTGTTGCACATTTCTGCAGAGTACGGAGGTACTGTACACGTGTATACCGATGGCTCTGTCACACCATATGCCTCCACTGCAGCCTTCATCATTCTACATATGATCATCGCCCAGCGGTTTAAACTAGACCATAGCTCAACACACCTGCCGCCGAAGTTGTTGCTATCTGCTAGGCACTTCGATTTCTCGCTGAGGAGCGTCCTCACGCATGGACGATATTCTGCGATTGCAAGCCAGCTCTTCTGTCTCGTCTCCTCAGACGGGGCCCGTATTATTCCATCGCTATACAAATTGCAGAGCGTCTCGAACACGCAACTAGAAATGGCCACAATGTCACCTTTCAGTGGATACTCTCACACTGTGGCGCGATCTGGAATGAACAGGCAGACGCTGAAGCGAAAACTGGCTTAGAAAATGCTTGTGAAGTACGCATTCCGTTCTCGCGAACAAACACAAACACTCTACTTCATCGCGTAATACGCAACCGTATTTTGGAACACTGGAGCCAACCAGTTCGACGACACAAGCGATTACACAAATGGAACAAAGAAATGAAATTTCGTGTGCTTCACAAGTTCAAAAGGAGCCACACGAGCATGGTGCGCCGGATTCGCCTTGGTGTCCAATTCACCAACCGTTATAGACAAACGATGGGTGCCAGTGATACTAGCGCAAACTGTGAATACTGTGAGGTGCCACAAACCTATGGACATATATTTTGCGTGTGTCCAGTGTACGCGCAAGAACGACAGCAACTTGTCTCTTCCATTGCAACGATCCACAAGAGATCGCTATCGGACGACCTTCTTTTAGGTCCTTGGCCTAATGCAAACAGCGCAGCCCTGGTAACAAGTGCCGCTATAGCTTTTCTCCAAGCCGCTGGGCTGGACGCACGGCTTTAGAGATGCCACAACTCTGTGACTTTGTATATACGCATCTCTTTCTTATACCATCATCATTCATCAGCTCTTTCCCTCCCTGTCCCTTTTCCCCAGTGTAGAGTAGCAGGCCAGAGCACATTATACCTCAGAGCGACCTCTCTGCCTTTCTGTAAATAAATTTCTCTCTCTCTCTCTACATTAAACATTGTGTTGTGACACTGTTTCTTCAAAGCGTGTGGAAACGTTCACCTGACGGCGGTGTAATCAGAAGCGTCAAAAGTGACGTTACACATTTTCCACTGCACCAGGTTAAAAGTAGTGAAACTTAAAATTTACAGAGCTAAGCGACCTTCTATTGTGTTTTGGACACTGTGATTTAGTTAGGGGAGAAGCAAGCTCCCGCAAAAAGATGGAATTTCAAACACAAGCTTGGTTCCAGGAACTGAACTTTCTAATAACGACGCCCTAATGCAAAGATCGAACGTCAAACACTGGTCCTCGTTCCTCGTTTTCAGCCTGAGTACCGTCAGAAACAATTTGTACGGACATGCTTCTTTGTGCGGGAGTGTTCATAGGAAAGGTCATGTTTTTTTGGAAGTACGTTCCACCCACTCGATTGCCTTAAGTAATTATTTATGTGGGTCACTGGCATGAAAATTCGAAATCATATTTTCTTTACTGGTTGTGTGCCTGGCGTCCTGGCAGTGTAATTTTTTTTTTAATTTGTCAACGCATGTGACTTAGTAGAGACACCAGCAGTCATAGAGGCATTGCGTAATCAAAGAGTAGAGACCACTTATTTAAATACGCTAGAAAATATCTACAGAGATTCCACAGCCACCTTAATTCTACAAAAGAAAAGTAGAAACATACCTATAAAGAAAGGGGTCAGACAAGGAGACACAATCTCTCCAATGCTATTCACTGCGTGCCTAAAAGAAGTATTCAAGCTATTCAACTGGGATGGCTTAATAGTAAAGATGACGGCGAATAACTCAACAACCTTCGATTTGCCGATGACATGGTTCTATTCAGAAACAATGCAGATTAGTTACAACAAACGATTCAGGACCTTAACAAGGACGGTGTAAGAGTGGGACTGAAGATTATTATGCAGAAGACAAAGATAATGATAGATAACCTGGCAAGGAAACAAGAGTTCAAGATCGCAAGTCAGCCACTAGAGTGTGTGGAGGAGTACGTTTACCTAGGTCAACTAATCACAGGGAACTCGGACCATGCGAAGGAAATTCGCAGAAGAATAAAAATGCTTTGGATCGCGTCCGGCTGACATCGTGAGCTCCTGAATGGGACTTACCGTGATCATTGAAAAGGAAAGTATACAATAAGTGGATTTTACCGGTTCTGACATACGGCGCAGAGACATGGCGGCTGACAAAGAAGCTTGAGAACAAGTTAAGGACCGCGCAACGAGCGATGGAACGAAGAATGCTAGGCATAACTTTAAGAGACAGAAAGGTAGCAGTTTGGATAAGAGAGCAAACGGGCAAAGACGATATTCTAATAGACATTAAGAGAAAAAAATGGCGCTGGGCAGGCCATGTAATGCGCAGACTAGATAACCGTTGGAAAATTAGGGCAACAGAATGGGTACCAAGAGAAGGGAAAGGCAGTAGAGGACGGCAGAAGACTAGATGGAGTGACGAAATTAGGAAATGTGCGGGTGCTATTTGGAATCGCTTGGCGCAGGACAGGGGTAATTGGAGAACCACTGCAGGACTCCGTCCTGCAGTGGACATGAATAGGCTGATGATGATGACGATTAACAATATTTCAATGAAATATATTATCAATACATGCTTGCTTCCTGACATATTCAGACAGGTTGTCCACATTGCAAACCTTGCGAGTAATGCGATAGAATCGGGGTGTATTAGCTGAAAATCTCTGTCTTAACCATGAACGGATTACACGTTGCCAAAATACTGTTTTGCACCTGCGAGTAATGCGCAACTTTCAAAGCATTCATTTCGTTATGTTGATTTCAGTTATTTTTTTTATTTATTAGAACTCCTACGAAATAATTAGGTTTGTTCCATGGTACTTCGTTAATATAGACCTGCAAGTGTGTGTGCAATAAAAACCAACCTTGCCCCTAAGCCACTTCCTCCAGTCGTATAATAGCAGCTTTGTTTTTTTTTCATAAATTACACCATCATTCAATACTCCACAACGATCTGATTTTAACGCCACATACGTATCGCATCGAATCAACCGCCGTTATAAGGTTGGTATCGAATCATGCCGCAATAAAAGTTCTTTGCAGTCATGTTCCTTCTGTCGTCCACGGATTGGAACCGTCTTCTATGTGAAGTCATATCCATTGACAATAGCGAAAGATTTCGAGCAGCTTTAGGTAACATTGTGTCATGGAAGCATCTTTTGTATACTTGTAACCTAGGCGCACATTGTATGTTTAATACTTTGCTATCTTAGTTTGCTATCAATTTATAATCACGTTATAAACCACAGCTAAAATTGTGGAGTAGGAAGCCTTTCCACTTAAACGTTCTATAACTGCTTTTGAGAATTCTAAATCACTGTATGCCCCATTATGCCAAAATTCTGCGTTATTTTTGGCAGCGTTACTGCAAGATGGTGCCAAAAATGGCCGACAGTGCGAAGAATATGTAAACGTTAAGAAATGCTAGTATTGACGTTAGTTTTTTTATACAAATTTCTCTAAGCAATGTAAATTATAGCCTCTGAAAAGAAATTAGGTGAATTTGTATCGCATGGTAATGCAACCCGGCCCCCTTAGTTGCAAGACGAGCACGCTTCCCTAACGTAACCGCGGCTTCATGGTTAGGGTTGACTGAATTTTTTCCTAGTGCTAGCGTCAGTGCATGCGTCACGTCTCTGCCTCGCACGTGTAACTTGCTCTTCGGAATTCATCGGCGCTGTGCCCGATGTGCCCTAGAGTACAATGCCCTCTAGACGCCTATTCACGAGTGTATGAAATGAGGTGTGCCTACTAGGTGCGTCGTTGCAAACTTTACGTCGCTGCCTCCTGCGGATCCCTGACTGTTCCGATTTCATCGCTGCTGTGTTTATTTCTATGCACATCGAAGCGCCTACCTCAGCGGCAGCTGTGAAACGTGGTCGCCCGCGGAAGCACGCCTCAGAAGATGAAGCACAGGAACACAAATAAAAAGATGACCTAGTCACGACAGCCTCCCAAAATACATCGTTCTGCAGCAAATTGTGCTAATGTTTCCAGCCTGTGGCCAACGTACATGCAAACATGCACACTGATTCCGCAACGAGAACATTAATGCATGTGGTAAACATAAATAAAAACACATTTAACCTACGCGACTACAATGCTTTCGCATTCTTACATATAAGCACTCTGAAATGTCTCTGCTCAATTTTCTGGTTTCATTTTCTAATGTGCGTTAACCAACACCCCTCTTTCAGGCTTTTGGCCCTGAGAATAATAATAAACAAATAAATACCCAAATAAACGTACTATGAAGTACATGAATTTAATAAACACCGTACAAATATGTCAAGCTGCAACAGAGGCACGGCGTGCAGACGCAAAGCCGCGTGGAGCACCATGGCGTCTATGCGACACTACAGAAGCGGCCGCACGTCGCATCAAGACTACTGTGGCCGCCGCCGTACCTTTCCGACTATGGCATACCTCGCCATCGGATTTACGGTCCCGACAATGGCACCCTCATTCTGACGGGGGCGAAATACAAGAACGCTGAGGTTGCTAAATTTAGGTGCTCCTTAATGAAAGCTGGGTGGAGTCCGTAAATGCGGAGTCCGTCCCTACGCCAGGGCTCATAACATGGTTGTGCTTTTCACACGTGCAGCTCCATGTTTCAATTAAAGCTGAACGAAGCTGCCGCGGTGCAATTTGCCGAAGGAGGCAACGAGAATGCCAACCTTGTCGGAAGTTATCAACAAATGGAGCACAAACGCCTGATGCAAACACGTCCTGCTTTGTGTTCTATACACTACGCAGACAAACAGCAGAGACGTAGGCAAATCAACGTTCAACACAAAACTATTGCTGTCCTATTGCATTAAACGCTGAAGAAATTAAGCGATTCCGGAAACATCACCACCTACTCTCGCCAGTCAAAGCAAGTAGCCTAGAAAACTGCGCTACATCCAATCCCACAGCACGTGGGATTAGCGTGATTTTTACTGTGCGGGATTTTGGGACATTTTTGTCGTAAAATTTATCTTTGAAGCCGACGCATTGTCTGAATATGTAGACTCCACGGTGGCTCCGCTAAGTGGCTCAGCGTGTCCAATATAAAGCGCGACAAATGGACCCGGCTGTGTCGACACTTCTCACAGCTTTACGTGACGTATTTTGGCATTGGCAATAGGGTGTGACGAAGCATTGATACTATGGTTATCGCATCAACAGCGACATTCATCGTGAGTTGGGAACTGCCGGAACTTTTATGTTCCAGTAGTTTCTTGCCATGTTAGGAAGCTTCAAGAAAGGTTCAAGAATTTTATAAAGGTACCACAACAAGGCACTTATGCACAGACATGTTCTCGCTCTCAGACATGCTTCGAAGAACTCATCACTGACGCACTCAACATAATGGTGACTAGGTCGAAATATCAACTGTTCGTTTGCAATAACTTTCCTGCGGAAGTAATGTTCAGAGCGAAAGGTCGAACAACTGTGTGTGAAGCAGGTAATGTTCTTAGCTTGGAATGGAAACGATGTCAAATTCTCATTCCAGTTACTAATGTGCTGAAGGTGGCTGGCGCAGTAATATAGAAATATTAGTGCTAATTTGCACAGAACGTTCACTGGCATTATGTTACGACCATTCAAAGACACCCATAGGTTTTTTTTTGGAATTTTGTGACCTTTATGCAGAATAAGCTGTTACGGTCTAATTCTTACAGCAGTTTCGGTTGGCGATGGTGTCCGCCGCAGCCACCGCCGCCGGTGTCCGCTGTCCGTCGCAGTTATCCCCTAGTGTGTGAGAATGCACGTGATGTCACAGACGGGTCCTGTAGAATCGATACATGGTCTCTTCGAATTACCGTTACATATTATGGTGTGCGTAGAGCGATACTTATCTAAGTGATCCGCATGGTAATGTTTCCTGCATGCATGCCCTTAACTTTGACATTGGGACGATGGAACCTTCGAAAGCAGGGAAAATGCCTCGCCGTTAGTGCGGCACGGACAATGATGACAACACATACAACCATTTCGAAGAAAGAAAACGAGCACGAAGAAGTGACTAGCCCGCGGTATTAAGCATTCTGTTGTTGTTACTGTCCCGACCTTCTTAGTGATTTAGTCCCTTTACTTTCCACTTGCATCGTATCGTGACACCTATCAAGGGATGCGAAACGCTACCTGTAGTCTCGCTACCTGTATTACCTTTTGGCAACGCGTTATCTCGCCTCCTCGCAAAATAGGAAGTACCATTGAAGAAACGACTCGTAAAGCTTCGCGCGTTGCTGCAACCACAACACGTCAGGCTCAGCTGACCGCTGTTTAGAGAGACCAGTCCAAGCAGCAGGTCAGCGCAGACGTCGCGCGGAGAGTTTAGTTCGTTCCCGAGAAAACGACACTCAAATACTTCGCCGCGATAATTCTATAGCTTGTGCTGCTGATAGGGCGGCGCGGCAGCTTCGCCGCGAAGACCTTCAAGTGCGTGCTGCCGAAAATGAAGCAGCGCAGCTTCTCCGCGCAGATTATCACGTGCGAGCAGAAGAAAATGAGGCACTGCAGCTTCGACATATATGATAACAGCCAGCATAGGCCTAATGGACCGGCTGGTCCATTAGGGCCTATGCCTTAGGCCTAGGCCATTAGACCCTCGCTCAAACTGAGGTAGACGAGTCGTGACTCGGAAGAAAACTTTGGCTCAGGTTCAACTGTGGTGCCACGGGAACCCTGGCACAGCTAAAGTCGGAGTGTACTCGGGATCCCTGTCCATTACTACTTGGCAGCAATTACGCAACGCATGGTGAGCACATGTGGAACCGTACGTTTGACACCATATGTCGACGCACGCGGTTTCCCGTTTTGCAGGCTAGTACAATAATGATTCATAGGTGTCAAGGTTTCATATAAACTGCGGTTATTTAGTATTGCAACAAACTTTACCCCCAGAAACTTGTCTACGTGGCACTGAGTCAAGCCACATCACCTGATAGCCTTTACACCATGAATACTGAAGATGACTTCAAGTCAGCACAAAAAAAGTTCGCAGAAATAGGGTTAAAAGAGCAGCATATATTTTTGAGAACAAGCCCTTCTAGCGTAGACGAAAATCTCGTATGCTGAATTACCACACATGCAAATATTTTCTTGCAACCCAATCAATATCTACCGTATATGCAACGTAACGAATTCACGCTCGATTTTCTGCGACAACTATTCTTGGCAGGAGCGGCAACGCCTCTTCCTGGCTCGCTCTTGAGGCCTTCTTTATCAATAAGAATAGATATAGATGTGTGAGTGAGCCTTCTATCACATTACTGGATGCCGAATTTAACTTCTGCACATGTACATCAAAGGCAACCGCCTTTGATGTGTGTGTACCGGTTACTCTTCTGCTTGGTAGGCGCATGCGTTACAAGAGGATATATATATATATATATATATATATATATATATATATGCACTATCCTTCCTTCCATTAAATAGTTCTGAGTAGCGCTTGTCCTTGTCTGTCTTCCTTGTGTCCGTGGTTTTATTCGCGCTAAGCTACTACTTCAAAAAATGTAAATTTGTTTCTATTCTGCGTCCCTTTCATTCTTTATTGTTCGTTTGTATTGTGTATTAAGCTTGTGCTGCTCCACGCTCAAATAAATTGGTGCCCATTGGGCCTGACTGGCCATCTGGTAACACGGCAGTCACTCGTTCACAAGCCTCGATAGTCACGCGTCCATGTTAGGCTACTCTGTTCCGCTCCAGGGCCTCTAAATATCGCTCGTGGTCCTGCCGCTATTCCCGGGAACGCTACCAATCACGCTTTGTAGTTGAGATGGGCCTCGCGAGGTTCAGCCATCTTTGTAACGGTGACCTGGGCCCCGTCAAGCCCTTTTTATGGCTTTTAGCCCAGCAAACCTTCCCTGGTAAATAAACTTGAATTTGGATTTGAAGTTGAATTTGAATTTCTGTGGCTGGCACGCGCTTTGGTTACACGTGCTTAACGCACGTCTGCACTTTCGAGCCCCGGCAAGCACACGGACCTGGCGTCCTTTATAGCGTCGGCAAAAAGTTGGTACCATCCCTCCCAGCAGGAAGCATGCAAAAGTCATTTTTATACCAAACCAGGCCATGGGCCACAGTTAGGTAACTTAAGACCAATTTTGTTGACTTCGTTATTAAGAAAAGTCATAGAGCTTGTTACAGTCGGAAGGCTCAACCCCTACGCTGACACGGAGAGGCATTCGCTCACACAATGGTGCGTTTTAGGCTCAATGTTTCCACAAAGGACAAAATGTGGCAATTGCAACACGTCATCCCGCAGCCAGGCCCTAGCAGAGCCAGACGAACTGTAATAGTGCTGACGTAAGCAAGGTATTTGACGGTGTTACACACAGTTCAATCCTGACAAATCTGAACCAGATGAACGTGGGGAAATGCAGTTTCGCATATATCTCAAGCTTCCTCAGGGAGAGAAGTGCGGAAATTCATCTCTACGACCTCAAGACCTATTACCTTATGAACACGAGTAACCCCGCAAGGAGTAGTTCTCTCACCTTGCCATGAGACATTACCATTACCATGAGAAACTTGCCACAGCTCCTAGATGCAATACACTACGTTAGCCACTCAATATATGCCGACGGGATAACGATCTGGACAAACACTGGCTCAGCTGGCAAAATCTAGGAGGCCTTTCAAATGGCTGTACACATTGTCCAAAACTACGTTAAAATTTAGTACGACATTATTGAGGGCTACTTTGTTCATACTTGAAAGTACGTTCAAACTGGCAAAACGAGGACAGCGAGAGAAAGACAACACAACACGAGCACAGGCTGCCAACTGTTTATTCATGGAATTAGAGTATAGGCTACTTCAAGCAGGATCCCCGGCACATTACCATATCTTCACGCGCACTTGTGCAGATAAAATATGAGAATTCTGCAGAGTAATTGTAACATAGTTTCTACCCAATAAACATAAGGCAAAAAACCGAACCAATCTGCTGTACGCACGAAAATTTAGCGAACAAAAAATGAAGACGGCACATGTCATAACAGTAACCGAAATGTAGGACACTTTGGTTACTGTTATGACATGTGCTCTCATTACTGATGTGCCAAAAAGGGGCAGGGCCACTTCCACGAAAAGAAAGGGACGGCAAAGCACAGACAGAAACCTCAAGCCCAAAAGAAACGCACTTGGAGAACAGGAAAATAAAGCACTCCTAAAGCGGGCCCGAATAGCATCACCACTCAAAAACAAGCAAAGAGGACGGATAGCGTCATCGGTCTAATGAAGCGGGTAGCTAACACAAGGAGATGCCTTCGCGAAGATAATCTGATAAGGCTAGTGCACGCTTTCTTGTTATGCCATTTCATGAACGTCGCGGCCATGCACGTCTGGATGAGGGTCGAGCGCGACAAGCTAAATGCGATGATAAGGAGGGGGATCAAGAGCGCGCTCGGACTACCAAACTACACACGTACCGACCAACTCTTGCTGTTGGGTATTCATAATACCCTGGAAGAAATTGCAGAAGCACAAGAAAGTGCAAAGATTCTCAGGCTCTCGGGAACCAGGGCGGGCATACGACTCCTAACAGAGATGGGCGTCTCCCCGGCCACTGTCGAAGACGCCTACCAGGGCCTTCGGAAAGAGCAGAAAGATAACACCATCATATCACCCGCCCCGTGCAATATGCATCCCCAGCGCAACGTAGAAGGAAGGAAGGCTGGGCCGGTGGCACTCCTACGCCGCGCGACAAAACTCCCTAGCGGCAGCTGCTTCGTTGATGCGGCCCAGTACGGCAACAGCAACAATTTCACGGTAGTGTCGATCAACCACAGGGGTTCTACTGGTAACGCCGCTTCGGTACGAAGCATGTCGTCGCGTGCGGCCGAGCAAGTGGCCATTGCCTTGGCCCTCCTGGGCGACAACAATGCCAATATCTTCAGCGACTCCAGGTCAGCAATCCACGCCTTCTATGCTGGCGCCGTGTGTAAGGAAGCCTGTCGCATCCTCGACGTCAAAAGCATCGCCGCCCACACTCTCACGCTCACATGGGATCCATAATTGGAGGCCCCACAAACCTCAACGAGCTGGCCCACTCCAAGGTGCGAGGTCTCGCTTTCCGCGACCATGGAGAACTCAAACGCCGGCCCGCAGTGGCGGAGAACAGAGATCAACCGACCACATACAATGAAATTACGCAGCACTTTTATCTCTGCAGGAGACACTTTCCCATTCCACACAAGAAGTTAAATAGAGCCCAGGCATTGACCCTGCAGTTTACAATAAGTAGTGAGGCGCTGGAAGTGGTAAGGGAATACATCTACTTAGGACAGGTAGTGACTGCGTATCCGGATCATGAGGCTGAAATAATCAGAAGAATAAGAATGGGCTGGGGTGCGTTTGGTAGGCATTCTCAGATTATGAACAGCAGGTTGCCATTATCCCTAAAGAGAAAAGTTTATAACAGCTGTGTCTTACCAGTACTCGCGTACGGGGCAGAAACCTGGAGGCTTACGAAAAGGGTTCTACTTAAATTGAGGACGACGCAATGAGCTATGGAAAGAAGAATGATTGGTATAACGTTAAGGGATAAGAAAAGAGCAGATTGGGTGAGGGAACAAACGCGAGTTAATGATATCTTAGTTGAAATCAAGAAAAAGAAATGGGCATGGGCAGGACCCGTAATGAGGAGGGAAGATAACCGATGGTCATTAAGAGTTACGGAATGGATTCCAAGGGAAGGAAGGCGTAGCAGAGGGCGGCAGAAAGTTAGGTGGGCGGATGAGATTAAGAAGTTTGCAGGGACAACATGGCCACAATTAGTACATGACCGGGGTAGTTGGAGAAGTATGGGAGAGGCCTTTGCCCTGCAGTGGGCATAACCAGGCTGATGATGATGATGATTGACCCTCAGATTATTGCAAACAGGCTCGTATCCCAGACCGGCTTTATTCCACAAGCTTTATCCCGTCACCTATGCCACTAGTACTTGCAGGCACTGCAATGACTTAGCTAGACTAGACCACATGTTGAGGCGTTGCCCCTCGTTACGCGGCACACAACAAATCAATAAGGACAAGTGGCTCTCCACTATCAAGAGCCCGGATGCCGGGGCGCAACTATGGCCTGTCCAGAGGGCCCACGATGCGGCGGTCGGGCATGGCCTGACTGCCCCAACGTGGCAGCTGCCCGCAGCGCGCTGAGTTAAAGTTTCATTAAAGTTTTGCGTCCATCCATGCCTCCTTAAGCATACTCACCACGCGAAGCACAGAAAAGCGAAAATGAGGTGAGACAATAATGAAACAAGATTTAATATGTAGGCAGATTCCGAAGTTTGACATGCATGGTGTAACACCTGGTGTAACTAACGCAGCTTTGCTGTTAGACCACCTTCGCAGACAGGAAGGGGCCATGATTTGTTTGCGTACATTTTGTAAGACGCATAGTGTCCTAAATTGATTTTGTGCCATGTGACATGTTTGAGGCGGCTTCAAGTGTTGCTGCATTGTTTCAAGCTGTAATGCCGTGTTTCTTTCTTTTGGTTCTTTTACAGTAGTATAATAAATAAAAGAGAGCACAACATAATATTTCAATGTAAACGGTCAGTGTGTCCTGTTTTAGTGCGAATCAAATACAGGCGAATATTATAAGGAATTGCGAACAGAAAGGTCCGAAGCAAACGCCCATTCAGTGAAGACATCCCATTCCAAAGGGTCAAGCAGAATTTAGAGCCTAGTCGTTAAACTAGGAGCACGCAAACATGTGTGCCCTCTGCACTGTCTTTAAAGTGTTTCTCAATACATAAAAGCAAAGAATTGTGTGTTTCCCCGTTCATTGCTACTGCACATCTCACTGGCACCTCGTCATTCACCTCCAGTAGTACGTGTCCTTTATTCTTGCATTTTTTTCTCTACGTGTGCGTTCTTGTAAGTTCAGTTCTCTTTGTTGGTGCCCCAATTTTCGGGCGGACAAAATTCCTGACAGTGAATTGGTGAACAATTGTGAAGGTTTTTCTAGGCATAGCCTGACATAGTCTTCAATAGGAAACTACTGTTGGTAGAAAAATAATTCTATTGGACATTCTGCGTAGCTTATATATTTGGAACTCGGAATAAAAAAGTGAATGACAATAAGAAATGACCACACACAACAGCCACGCGGCTAAGGCATAGATTTATTGAAAATAAATTTTTAAATATATCCTACATTCAAAAGTCCGTACACGCGACAGCCGTTAATCCTTTCGGCCGTGGCGGTATTATTGGACGGCATTACATAAAACTTCCCACACAGTTCATAATACATATAAAAAGAAAAGAGTTCAGCTTTCTTCGTGACCCCTAAGGTAACCTGCAGGCAATTTCCAGAAGTTTAGGGCGAATAGTGCAATGCAACTACTGTATTGCGAAAAAAGGAATCGAAGAACTCAAAACTGGCAACACCATTACTTTCACTTCAGTAAGCCGTCAGCGCCAAATGAAATGGGCACCTGTCGTCATATATTTCTTTCACATTAGAAATACGAGTTATTCAATTACAAGCAAGGTTATTTTCGCGACTCATTTAATAGTGCATTTTTCTGTACGCGAATTAGGCGGCATTAGCACCCAGTGATTTTAAAACTGAGATTCAGAATAGTGAATTGGATTTCTTTCATGTTACCTAGTGCGTTTTATATAAGCATATTTGGGATATTTCTTGCTTTCTGGAGTATAAGCTCGTTCGGGACTGTGATTGAGGTGAAATTGTGATAAACTCTATGGGACATTGAGGTGCGTGCAGATTATTGACTGACCATTAACACCAAAGCAAACTAATTGAACTGAACGTGTACGTTTTTCAAAGGGTGCGCTGATTCACCACCTTTGACTTCTGGTGGGGTCATTTGACACCATAACGGTAACATCGGTAGCAATTGTGAAATTTAAAAAAAATATATTCTTGTGTCATCATTCTTAGAGCTTTCACACTGAGCTGTTAAGTAAAAAAATGCCTTAAGGAAGAAATTCAGGCCCGAGAGGGTTAACATGAATGATTCAAACAGAAAATTCTTGCATCATGAGTGCTCTAATATTGTGGTGAACTGTGACAGCGATATACCGTGACATCAATAAAATTAAATAATTGGTATGAAATCAGGACACAAAAATAAATGCAAAATCTTTTATTGAGCAAAATTTTCATAAGGATCCCCAAAACCACTTTGAATAATTTCCACGTGCTGCCTCCGGTGTGATATCCAGAATATTGTCATACAGAAACCTGCAATCAATTTTAAACAAGCACATTAGAGTAAGTAAATCGAATTGTGCGTACTCAATATAATTCCACTAACTCTACACATGTACTCGGAAGAGTCTTTTTTATAATCTGTTTTCTGTATTTTGCCATTTGGTTTTGCTCTGGTTTCATCATCGAAGATAATCGTTTTTCACCTTACATATAAAATACAGTGTTAGTGAGTGCGTCATGTGGGTGTGCGCAAATGTGTTATTGTAATTTAGCAGAACACAGTAATTTAAATATAATATATAGTACACGCATCGCCATCAGCCTACTTGTGTTCTGTTTACTACAGCAGGAAGGGCCCTCTCAGTGTTTTACAATTAGCCCTGTTCAGCACTAGCTGATTCAAACTTGTGCCCGCAAATTTGCTAATTTCATCATCACGCTTAGATTTCCGCAGTCAGAAGCGCAGTCACCCAACCTGCGACGGCGATTCTCTTCTTTCTGCACCCATTATGGGCGACCGGTTATCTGGCCAACACCACACATAGCCTGCCCAGCTTCGTGTTGTTTTCCTAATATCCACTAGAATATCGGCTAATCCCATTTGCTTCCTGTCCACACCGCTTTATTCTTGCTTATTAACATTACGCCTAAAATTTTAGTTCGATTGCTTCTTGCGTGGTCCTTAACTTGTCGAGCTTCTTTGTTAACCTCCAAATTTCTGCTCTATATGTTACCACCAGCAGAATGCAATGATTATACACTTTTCGTTTCAACGACAGTGGCAGGCATCCAGTCACGATGTGGTAACGGCTGTTCTATGTAGTTTTATCTGTTTTTATTCTTATATCAATTTCCTTCTCATGAGCAATGTGCCTGTGAGTAATTGACCTAGATAAACGTACTCCTGCCCCAGCTTTAGCGGCTGACGGGCGATAAACAATTCTTGGTAAATTACTAGGCTAATGGAGAACTTTGTAATCTGCATACTATTCGTCAAATTATTTCGGTTAAGTCACTCAATCATTTGTTGCAATTCATCCCGAGCGTGGCTGAACAGGTTGAAGTGATTTGCAAACCCAAGGTTCTTGGAGATATTAGCTGTCCATCCTCACTCCTAAACCTTTCCTGTCCAACTCATTGAGTACTTACTCTAAGTGTACATTGAAAAGCATTGCAGGTATTGTGTCTTCTCCGACCCCTTTTTTTTTGGTAGACAATTTTCTACTTTTCTTGAGTAGTACCAAAGTAGCTGTGGGATCTTTGAAGATGGTTCGCATGATATACGCGTAGGCACCCGGTACTCCTTGCTTGCACAGTGCCTCCATGGCTGTTGGTATCTCTAGTGAGTTAATTCCCTTTTTATAATCCACGCTTGCGATATTGAGAAGTTTATTGTACATAGCAGTTTTCTCAGTTTACTAATTCATGACATGGAGGTGAGTCAGAACGGAATATTCCTTCCTGAAGCAAGCCTGTTCGTTTAGTAGACGTAGGTCAATTGCTGCCCTGATTCTAATGGACATCATCTTGAATATCTTATACAACACTGAAAGCAATCTAATGGACCTATCATTCTTGAGTTCTTAAACATCTCCCGTCTTATCGTTTGGTATAATGTGGTATTCTTCCTGCTCTCTCGTACAAGCTTCAAGTAGTTAGGAATTCCGTATAAATCACCGAAAGCTTTTCCAGCAACATATCTCCTCCATCTTTGAATAAATGTTTGTTTCTTCATGCACTTTTCCCTGAAACATGTCCACGCAGGGCAATTCTAATTTCATCGCTACTTGTAGAAGGAGCCTCTCTATCGTGTTCTTCTTCAAATGAAGTTTTCGTTTCTTTACAGGGAATCGTACACGTCAGTAGGTTGTTAATCACCAAGCTGTTTTCCTGCCTGAATGTTGTCTTTGTCATTCATACATGAGGTAGATCATTGATTGCGTTGCTACTTTCACCATTCTTGCATTTCTTGCGTCGTTGATCAGCGGTTTCAAGCTTTATACCACTTAGTAGCACAATACTCTTGACTATGTGTAGAACAAATGTCGTGTATTAGCGACAAACAGTCGGCATTTTTCGATGGCACCGCTGTTGCCCACATATTGGCACTGCTATTGCGCTGATGTTGCCGTCTAATGTAGCGCCTACTAGTACTTCTACGCGAGCGTCTCGTCACGGATCAACAGCGCACAAAAATGAGGCAGACTAATAAAACAAAAGGCGCCGCAGGACCTGCTGTCTCTTTTTATTCTGCGCCTTTTTTGTGGGATGTTTATCTCGCCTTCCGACGTGAGTTTTTTAATCATGGCATTTTCCGGACCAAAACAACGATCTCATTCTACGGGACGCCGTAGTGGGGGATTCCGAAAATTTCGACCGACAGAGGTTCTTTATCATGCACCTAAATCTAAGTACACGGGTGTTTTCGTGTTTCACGCCAATCGAAAGGCGGCCGTCCTCTCCGGAATTCGATATCACGACCCCCTGCATAGCAGCCCAACACCGTGGGCACTCAGCAACCACGGCGGGTTCGCCATGCCATTTAAAGATGAAAGAAAGAAACCTAATCCGCCCCAATTCCTCTTCCTATTTCTTGGATAGTTGGAGCCTTCCTTAAAGGGCAGGGCGATAGAGCCGCCGCATAGCACTGATTTACCGTAGCATTTGCCCCTCTCCTCTCCGGGTGCCATGACGGCGGGCGTCCTCCCATAATTCGATGTGCGACCATGGAGTGTTCGCCACTCGGGCACACATTCTCTGGTGATGCGAGGGTAACCTTCCCCCACAATCATTGCTGCCAGCTCCCTCCGAGGAGGGTTGGAACCAGCTGCTGACAAGAGCAGACAAGAAAACGCAACTCGCACTCGTCTCGTGGGCCCAAGAGGTTGCCCCCACCTGGGAGCCACACTAGGCCTACCTGCCCTAACTTCCTACCCTACAGCGGCAAATAAAGTTGCTTCTCTCTCTCTCTCTCTGGCGAGAACAGCCAAAGCGGTTATGTCCATCTTGTCTTGGGCTTGCTGTCACGTACAAACAAATGACAGTTTCGCAGGCAAAGCGATGCAATGCCACCGATAACAAGGTGTAGCGTTGCAAGGTATACTCCTGGAAGTTCTTTCGTGGTTATAATTTGGAAAGTTCCACTCGTCTCTTGATAAACCCCCATACTGGTTTCGAGCCATGAGTTTGGCAACAAGAACGACTCCACTCATTGCCTATTTCTTGGCCACTCTCCTTGTAGGGAGGTATGATCCAGGAATTAGTTATGTAACAACAACAACGATTACTCGAACGAGTTTGCAACTACACGCGGGGCTACCCATTGGCGCAACGCAGCGCGTAATGCAAATAATGCTAGATAGAAAGAACAGCGCACTGACCAATAGAAAGCGTCGCTTGCATTCGAGAACTCCTTACGGTTATTGACTGCTGAGGTAAACACCGGTCGCCCTATATATATATATATATATATATATATATATATATATATATATACCAGCAGAAAAGCAGTTCTGGGTCCGGGTACATATTCACAGTGAAGTAGACGCGCGTATGAAGCAGCTTATTGACGTTTCGGCCGGGGTCCGGCCTTCATCAGAATCGAGTAGTTGTATCAATTATATATATATATATATATATATATATATATATATGTATGTGTGTGTGTGTGTGTGTGTGTGTGTGTGTGTGTGTGTGTGTGTGTGTGTGTGTGTGTGTGTGTGTGTGTGTGTGTGTGTGTGTGTGTGTGTGTGTGTGTGTGTGTGTGTGTGTGTGTGTGTGTGTGTGTGTGTGTGTGTGTGTGTGTGTGTGTGTGTGTGTGTGTGTGTGTGTGTGTGTGTGTGTGTGTGTGTGTGTGTGTGTGTGTGTGTGTGTGTGTGTGTGTGTGTGTGTGTGTGTGTGTGTGTGTGTGTGTGTGTGTGTGTGTGTGTGTGTGTGTGTGTGTGTGTGTGTGTGTGTGTGTGTGTGTGTGTGTGTGTGTGTGTGTGTGTGTGTGTGTGTGTGTGTGTGTGTGTGTGTGTGTGTGTGTGTGTGTGTGTGTGTGTGTGTGTGTGTGTGTGTGTGTGTGTGTGTGTGTGTGTGTGTGTGTGTGTGTGTGTGTGTGTGTGTGTGTGTGTGTGTGTGTGTGTGTGTGTGTGTGTGTGTGTGTGTGTGTGTGTGTGTGTGTGTGTGTGTGTGTGTGTGTGTGTGTGTGTGTGTGTGTGTGTGTGTGTGTGTGTGTGTGTGTGTGTGTGTGTGTGTGTGTGTGTGTGTGTGTGTGTGTGTGTGTGTGTGTGTGTGTGTGTGTGTGTGTGTGTGTGTGTGTGTGTGTGTGTGTGTGTGTGTGTGTGTGTGTGTGTGTGTGTGTGTGTGTGTGTGTGTGTGTGTGTGTGTGTGTGTGTGTGTGTGTGTGTGTGTGTGCGCGCGCGCGTGCGTGTGTGTGTGTGTGTGTGCGAATGAAAAGAAGGGGCACCAAGGGGCCCGATTTTTAATAAGCACACCTTAAGGCGCCAAAAATAAAACAAGGACACCAAGGACAACATAAGGTAAATTACCTGTACATAGTAATTGAAATAAAAAATTATAATTCAATTGAAATTGATGTGGGCCAAAAAACAACTGTTCGCAGGTAGTATACGAGCCCACGTCTTCTCAATATGCGTGCGATGCTCGTACCAGTTCAGCTACCGCGCCGACGTCTTGCCATTTACTTGCTGGGGTATTTAGGTTATATATTAACAGATAGAAGAAGGGAAAAAGAGGGGTTCGGTTTTCGCTAATCGTGACCATATAAAGCCAACAGACAATGAAGCAAAGGAAAACATTGGGAAAATTAGCTACGGTTGAAATTGTGATGTAGAATCTAATAAAGGAAAGGGAATTGAAAGTTAACGAAAAAATAAGTTGCCGCCCTTGAGAGCCTAACCCACTACTTCGGCATTACGCGAGGGTCATGGCATGTGTGTCGAATCAGGCAGCCTTGATGTCATTAGGTAGCAGACGACGGTTGTTTAGCCACGTGCCTGCTGTCCTAAGTTCGCGTGGTACGTGATCCTATGGGGCAACAAAGGATGTTCCACATCGGCCAACCGTGGCTCTGAGTGGCACTGGCTAACAGTTCCTAAACTATATGAACTGAACATATATGAACTGAACATAAACTTTGCTGAAAGATCGACCAGCTTCACAGGCAGCGTCTTCTTACGCAGCCCGCATCTGTGTCCAACAAAGCCTTCTTGAGCATCGCCACCACGTTTGTCTTTGACCCCCTGCTCTCTCATGAAATAGAGCATGCATAGGTGGCTCAGAAAACTTTTTCTAAAGTCCCCTGGAGGGCCACCGTCCTCGTGTTTGGCTCCACACGGTCAGAATGTGATAGAGAAAAAAGTTAGTCAAGCAACACGTCCTTTCCGTGAAATTTAGATGGCGCCACCCCCCCCCTTATTACGGTGAAATAAATGTACCTCCAACCTGCATTAAGGGTGTGACAAGACTACCACCTCAGACTTCCTCGCAACTGTGGGCAGCTGTAACGCTATACCCAGCACTACGCCACTATATGTGATTGCTTTTTAATGAGGATATGTCATGATCAATCCTCGGACCACATAGAAGTCCAGGTTATTGTTTTGACCAACAACGTCTTTGCTATTTTTGGCTACATTGGCATTCAGGGGACGCACTTGTATTAGGACCAAACGTCATCTGCCTTTTACGTTTATAATGCTCACGCAATCAACGTTTAATGCAGAAGTAAATTTTTTTGTTGTGTTAAATCTGCCTGTCCTTTACCTAGGCTAAGTGTATGTGTTGAAAGTAGTTACTCACCTTTGCGGTTTGTTCTTCAATCTTCATCTGAATTATCCAGCCCGCAGAAGTGATAGCAATCATCGAGACTCCCGAAACTGTTACAGCTGTAGCTTTCGCCTTCAGCCTCCTCGCACTCTTGTGTTTTATTGTCGAAGTAGAATACTGGAAGCCTTAAATAACTATGCTTAATGTTTTGTGGGCAGCTCCTGCACACTGCAGTCAGAACACAGCCGAAACTCCAGGTCAGAATACCAGCATCCCAAATTGATCTTACTATTTCTGCACCATTGTGCAGATGAAGTAAAAAAAAAAACTTGTGAGCCTCAAATGCACATTATTTCTTTCGCGCACTCCGAAATGTAGCGGAAGAAACGCTTTAATGAGACTGAATTGCAATCGCATGGCTAATCTTCATCACATCTAGCGATAAATTTTACCATTGATCCACAATAGTAACATACTTTGTTTTCTCTTTGTCTGAGTTTAGAGCTCCCGTGATACTTCTGAAAACGAATCCCACAGCAAGACTTTAAACACAGCTGGCAAACACGTATCGTAATATTGCTCTAGTTTGTCTTCAACTTTCCCAAAATAATTTTCAGATCATGTTGAAAAATATAAGGAGTACGAATATAAATGCTTAAATTCCTCTGACGATTATGGGGAACACTGTAGTGTCGGAATGTCATTCACAACCTTGAATTTTTTAGCATGTACCAAAGTGTTCATGTTTTGCATGTACTTAAGTACTCAAGCATTTGCATTTCGCCAGCGTGAAAATGCAGCCGCCGAGCCAGTGATCAAACCCGCAATCACAAGCTCGGCAGTGCAACGCCACAGTCAAAGCGCCATACCGCGTCGGGAAACTGTACTAGCTTTAAACCATACAATAAATCACACTGTAACATATCGACGGCGCGAACAGCAAGTACAGAAACTTGAGAGACGGAACTAAATTTTTGCTGTACAATGTTATTTCGACTGGTGACCGCGTAGCGATTCACCTCATAACAGAAGGTATGCGATTACATTAGAAAGTACGATAATATATGGCATAAAACCTAGACAAGTTATCCCACTTATTTGAGTGTAAGGCGTTCGGTTATCACAAAAGTAGGCAGTTGTGCTAGCGCCAACATATAACTAACGGGATGAAAATTTCCGTTTACTGAGCCTCTTATCATGGCGTTGTCCAAATAATCGTATATCAGTGCTCTAAGGAAAGAGATAGGATATGACAATTTCCTTTGTTAGGGGCTCCATTTTGTTTTCCATTAATTCCCTTTACGTGTACGCAAAGCACGGTACTCAAGCGCTTACGTATTACGCCTAAATGGAAAGACAAAATCGGGAAGTCATTGCCGTAAGCCTGTCTCCTTTTCTTTGCTCTCCAGATGGACATTTTTACGCTACATGGGAATATTCCTTGTAATTTGCATCGAACGACGTTCGTATTTCTAGCATTTATTTTGCTGCTTTTCGGATAAATGGATGTTGTCGCAAAAACAATCGCCAAGTATAAGGCAGCTGGCCAGAAAAATAGACTCACAAATTTGCACTCTAACCGCGCACATGCCCAACAGCGTTACGATATGCCCGCCAGCAGTACGAATTTGCCTTCTAGACTAAGGCACGAAAACTTTCTTAAGTTCCGTTGCTAGTTGCGCGTTTGCCCACAAGATTTTTCCCACCCTGCTCCTCCTAACTTTTGTCACTAAATTTCACTTGGTGATGTGCACAGCATCGGCAAGACAGACATTTGGACGAGATGTCGCGCATATTCTTAAGCCTGAGTCCTCAGTCTCCACTTCATCTTCCTGCGCACCCGCATCTTGCAGAGCGCGCGTCCCAGTCGTAACTACTTTCTCTGACTCGTGACACCTAGTGGCAATACCTACTCTTTATTCAACGGCTTTTGGGATTGAATTATTTCGGGCAAGATTTGTGGATGTCTTTCAATGGTTTAAGCAGCAAGGACAGTGTGTCCTACGACTGTCAAGATTTCGCCCATATTTGCTGCTAACTCATGGGAATGGCGCGAACCTTTTCTGGACTTCGAAGAGATAAGTATCATCTGACTTTCCGTGCAAACGGCATGTTAAATTTTTGGACGAGCATTACAGCTATGAAAAACTTATTCAAATGAATTATTCCTACTCGAAGAAGGTCTTTGCCAGTATATTTCTGCGTGCATTTTATTCACTGACCCATAGGGTCCTGTAAGGTAAAACTATTCTCCTCAGATTTTATCGCAGTTTCTTGACGTCAGTTTTCCTGACCGCCAACGTAGATATTGGACCGTAGCCCCCAGATTCCTTTGAACATTCCAATGAAACGCCGTGCGGATTTACAGGTCACATTTGTTTGCTTTCACAGTGAATGGCACTGCATACCATGACAGGTTTTTAGGATCTAATTGGTTGTTAAGAAGAGAAGAGAGCGCAGAAGTGGAGAGTGTTTCAACGGGGCCAAGCTTGCGCAGTGGAAGTAGAGTGCAGAGTGAGGGAAGTAGTGACAGCGCGTAAGATTGGCCTGCGTCCCCAGCCTAACTTGTGGTGGCGGGTTCAAAATCGCAGCTGCATGAAACGGTCAGGTAAAATAGTTGCTAAAACATATCAACAGTGAGGTAGAGCTCGCAGGAACGAAGTCATGTACGTGTCGAAACAACTAAAGCACGTTATACTGCCACCTGAAATTGTTTACTATAGGCAAAAAAAAAAATATTTTCTACCCGGCAGCTCGAAGTGCCCAGTACCACAGGTATTGGGCTGTAAGGGCAGCCATGTTATATTCCATTTGGAAAGGAAAGTCTCCGGCTGTTTTGAGAACAAAATATTGTTCTGGCATATTAACGCACTTATGTTCACACACGCCATTTTGACGGGATTATTTTTTGTGCGTTTGTGACGTCGCGTTGCACACAGGGAAAGTTGGCCCAGCCTGAAATTTTTTTACGTATAGCAATGTGTTAATTGCAAAAAAATGTGTAGAGATTAACCTTAGTTTTTTTTTATGTTCGGCCTAGTGTTTGCTGATTATTGTCCGCACGTGCCTCATATCAGATGCGACGATTTCATAAAATTGTGACGTTGCACAAAAGAAAAACAGGCGAAATAGCCATGGTCACAAAATGCTTGAACAGTTGGGGAAGGCAGAAGGCTAATCGCAGAAATGGAATAGAAACTGGTTGTAATCGCTTTACGGTATAGTGCGCCTAATGTCCACTATTTTATGCAAATGGTGCCACTTCACTGTTGCACCTGCAGCAGCACAGGAGCACCATATCCTAACTTCCATATTATATTATTTGCGTATTTTTTAGTGGGCCTGGTGTATGAGAAATGTCATCCTGCAATCTTTCAGATGAGCAACAAATTCAGCTATCATATGTTTGCCGAAGAATGTCGTAGTAGAACTGTGTAACGGGAAAACATTTAGGTGTCCGCATCAGAGAAGGAGGTTAAAATGAAGTATATAATTTAATACTAAATTGAGTAAAAATAGATAAGAAATTTACACTGGAGCTGTTAGAACCTCGCTGGGTTTCTTTTTGCGTACGCAGCTTCGCCGAGCTTGTTGTTAAAAGCCGAGCTTGTATTAAGCCGAGCTTAATAGAAGCTCGGCTCAATAGAAGCCGAGCTTATAATATTGTTAAAATTCCTAGTGTTACTTTAGCGCAACAAGGTCAAATGATTCCAGGACATCGCGTTGTCTGTAAAGCAAAATTTTTATTTGGAAGCGCACAGCTCTAGAATCTAGCAGCGGCCCTCTTAACGGTGCATAGCAATTGCAATATTATTTTCAGCTGGTGTTATTTAGGCAAAGTGGAAAATTGTTCTTTAAGCAAATTTAATATGGTAATCATGTTCAAAACTTCATTAGTGCACTTATTGTGTAACATCTTACAAAGTAAAACGTTTCATAAGCGACAGCTTGCACGTAAACGAAAACCCTCCAAAATTAACATGCACTATAAAAGTGAGTAACAGTATTTGGCGATGGGTATCCGAATACTTATATTAGACAAAGATGAATATTATCTATGCGTATATAAACTTCATCGAAGGCACCTGTATTCATCTATCGCCAAGGAAATTCAAGAGTTTCAACTTATTAGCATGTGGCACGGACTGCCTGGCTCTTAATGACGTCGCTAAGTGCTCTCGAAGAGGCAATGCAAAGAAAGTGCAGATTCAGAGCACATTTGTGAGAGGTTTGTCAGCTTTAGGCAGTAATAATAGCGCCTCTCTAAGAGCAACACAGACGGAAGCTTTTGAAACAATTCTTGGGCCCGGCACGCGCTTTGCGGCTTTCTAGAACGCTGATGACGGCGCATTTGATTCCGGTAGATAGCGTCGCGATGCAATTCGGTCTACGCTCCCTCGTTCTGGGCCCTTTGTTTCCGGTAGTGCATGCTGGCAATACTTAAACAGTTGTGTTCTCACGTCTAAATTATATTTAAAGATGGCAGCACACATTGTTGTCGTGATGTGTTGGTGGTAGATGGCATGACAGCATGACGACGACTGGCCTAAGCCGATGCAATGGTGAGAAAACATTTAATGGCGCCGCTGTGCCGGCGGCAGGACAATTAAGAAGGCGTAACGATTGCGGAACCATGACAGCGGGAACAATTTGGCACGACAATGGCAGCGCACTCTTGCTTTCTTCTCCGTTCGTTTACTTCTCTGAGGCGTGACGATTTTCAGGTCGTTTGCCTTCGTATTTGGCAAATCACGTGTCTTTGCGCTAGTTGATATGTGTTCAAGCATGGCGAGCTGGCGGGACAAAACATCGCGTTTTGATAACGGTAGCACACGAGGTCAATGCATCCCGCAACCGCTCACACGTGCGGGGCTAATACGTGACTAAGTGCCACTACCAGAGAGAGCATCTACATTTTTAGGCGGCACAAGGCTCTCTCGCAAAAGCACGTGCTAGTTGCACTAGTTGCACTACTGTAAGTAAGCACTAGTGGAAGTAAGCACTAGTTGGCGTTCTGTCATGAACGCAACTAGTTTCATTACTGCCACGAGTCCTTTGCATAGGCTTCTTTCTATCGGCAAATTCCGGTCACCTACCGCGATAATCACCGGAAAAGACAAAGAGCTATCATTAGAATGCCCATAGGCCAGAGGTATGCTATTGCCATTAACCAGTGCACAAAACCTCCATCTGGAAAAATTATTATCTTTAAAAATATTGTTCTGGTCTACTGCACACAAAGATTCAGGCTATAAAGAATAATTACATATGAATATAACTTACTGTCAGGGTATACGCAAGTGTGGTTTCGTTTATCACATACTGAAAGAGAAGAAAAGTGAATTAATTTATACATTTGCAAATCTTGCTTTGAGAACTGCTTTCCTTAGGGATTTCTAAGATTTAGCAATTGTCACAGCTGTTAAAGCAAAATGCTTAAACTGTTTATATGGGAATAGGTTTCGCTTTAGCGTGACCATTTTATGTAAATATCGCGGGGCACGACCTGGCGCAAGATGCCAAGGGTGTAATATCTCTTATATGCTTTAAATACTGATACCGTATCGTGGCATTGTCTTTCGCTAACGCGAACTATTACATCGTTGGCTAAACTCGGAAAGATGTCATTTTGTCTACGCGTATATTGCTTCAGGTGTTTGAAGAAAACTCAATTGTAAAAGCGAACCTCCCGGACAGCTGGGAGTAAAGCAAGCTACTGCCTCCCAATTGGGGGCAAAGCAGTTGGTTCCGTAAAGGCGAGTTGTATATTTTCAAAGACAATCTACAATAGGGTAAATAGTTATGATTGGTCAATTGCAGTTTTATAGCCTTACTATCGTTACGTTAGCCTAGAGATTTACAAATACATAAACATAGAAAGGTCAAACCTCCCCTGCTTCTCCCGGAATTCTGGACCGATACTTCAGCGCGACCACACTACTGTGACGTTATAGATTTCAAGATATTTTCACGTGACTGTGTTTTTTCAGGGTTAATAAGTTTGCAACATTACCTTTCTGAATATCTTAGTTATCGAAGTCTACAATGTGGCTTTTTTCGAACTATAGTTACTACGCCCGCGCATACGCTGCCCGAATTGTCACGTCGAGTGATTCTAGGAACATCAAGACCGCGCCGGCATCGGTATTTTGTTCTTTCGCATCTTGGGATTTACCGACTCTTCTTTCGCAGTGAAAGTGACCATTCTGCTATTGTGAAAGTGTAATTCACTAATACGTCTTCAGTTCGCATTTTCTTTGTCGCAATACTGTTCTTGGAAAGAGCACAGCTTCTATCAGTTACCGTGTTCTCTGATTGCAGGAATTTTTCTCGATAAAGAAAATCAAGCCAATATATTTAGGCGATAGATGAGCCGTAAGTATGCGTAGTAGGAACCCCGGTATAGTGATGTCTTAGTCCCATAGCACATTACCCCGGGCGCGTTCAGGAGTTGGGAATCTGTATCAAAGAGTGTTTTTTGGTACAGACTGGTGGAACAGTCATATTTTTCAACCGGTACATGAAAGGGTCAGTCCCATCGATTACTGCATGCTTGTAGCCGCTACAGTTCCACATGCAGCTATGATCGCTTGGCACATGAGAACAGATACCACAAAATACTGTTTAAATTCATACTCAACACATGCTTTACATTATGCCTGAAGGTAAGGCTGCATCGCGAGGGGAGAAAAGTGGGAATGGCAGCATCCGTTGGAAGCGGAAATGCGAACGCGGCTACACTGAGTGCAGCTCAAAATTATTAACGCAGCGGGAATTCGTGTTGATTGGTGTAGTTAGACTACTTTTTAAAGCAATTCAGAGACGCCGTTGTTATGGGGCCATCTAAGGGGTAGCATGAATGAAATGTCGGAATTTTTCGCCTTCTTCACCTAAGAATGCGAAGCGTATGTGACGGACCCGCAATCCCTCAATTTTAAATTCCGATCATGAAAAGGTACCACTGCACGGCGCTGAAGAGAGGCATATTCAATAGGCAGCCGAACTCGAATTGATGGGGCATGCCTGTAAACATAACCCCTATCGTCAATGTTCCAAATCTTCAAGAAACTTAATTCAAATGAACAAAGTTATCTCCCCTTTTTAAATCCTTAGATTTCTAAGAAAGTGCTCACTAATTTATAACCCAGAACCTGAAAAAAATAAAAAAATTAAAGAGCGTGAAACAGCTTTTGTAATGCAGAACTTTTTAAAAACGAACTGAAGTTATAGGGCTTGCCCTCACGATGGGACAAATAAATTACAAAGAGTGCTGCTACTACAGACATGTGTTTCTTCATGCATCATTCCGAATAGTATTTGAAGGAAAATCACGCTTAGGAACTTACCATCATCTCTTCGTGCCCTTCTTCGCCGAGCATCAGTCACGATTAGCAGTGCGATGCACATGAAAACCAGAACTGCGAAGACAGTTGATTTGTGCATGTTGTCTTAGCGTTCAACCTGATAGGAAATATTGATTGGGGTCTGTATGCTGCTTCTTATATATGCTCGAGCTGTGAGTGGTATTTACAGTGAATTTACACTCGCTGACACCAAACCTCTTGGAAGGAGCCGGAACAGAAAAAAAAGGTCTTGGTAGACGATACTGTTGAAATTTACTTCCCCCTTTATTTTAACAACAACGTGTTTTAATATGGACCTAGTGCGTTAAAGTAATGGCAATGACTTCCCTAGAAAGAGTTCACGTTATTAACATGCATATCCTGGGTGAAGACCTGCAAAGAGCGCCATTTGATCGTTTGCATAGGTATATTGAAAACGAAGTTACTAAATATCGTCGAACGCACCCGCGAATGCATATTGAAGGGGCGTCCGGTGATTTCCTGAATATATATTTTTTTCCGGGTATGACTTTCCTATCCAGGGGATTCTAACGATAGCACGGATTAATCAGGAAACTCTTCCAAAAGCCTAAATCCAGCGAAGCTTCACACAACATTCAGAGTGGTTAAAAACGTACAGAACTGTTCATCATAAACGCATAACTTGTCGCCATCACATTTTCTTGATGGCGTTCTCCAAAAACACAAGGGACAGAGAGACAGACAAAGAACGTGAGGGAGAATCTACATGCAGTAGCTTGCTTCGATTGCTGTAAGTGCCAGCTCAGCCGAGGGGTCAATTTCTTGCAAAATTGGCGCCTTGAAGTGGAGGCAGCGAATAAATTTGTCATAGATAACACTTTAGAGTAGAGCGTACGTATAGTGGGCATGCATTTCTCTTTGGAAACACGGGAATCTAGAAAAATATGCGGAGGGAAGCTTTAAAGTTTGCAGGGCGTGCCTAATATTGGAAGTACAGTCGTTCCTACACGCAGCCGACTGCAGGCATTGCGTAGAATCTCTGAAGCTAATCAGGGGTGCCTGTCTACGACACCGTGTAACACCTTCCTTTTTATTTATTTTTTGTTCTGCAACGGAGGGTCTGCGGTTAAAACCTTTTCCAACACTTACATATGAAAATTACAAGATGAGAACAACCATTGCGGCCTATCATTCGTATGCCACATCTAATGGACCGCCAGGTTATGGGTTTCAGCGCGTTCCTGGCACCGTTTTACACGTGTTAAAGAGTACATGTAAAAATAGAACGCACAATAAACTTCTCTGAAAGCATCACCTGCGTGCGCTATTGAGTTACGATGATACGCGCAATACGCGTACTTAAACACGTGACTCGATGGTATGATGGATGTGTCTGCCAGGCGGTGTTGAAGCCTCACTGCTTGCCGTTATCTTGCCTTTACAAGTTCAAGTTACCAAAAAGAGTTTCCTCACCCCAAACAAGCTGCCATAAAGCAACAAATACGTACGAAAAAACTTTACTTGCACCCCCTGCACCATGCGTAGCAACTGGAGATAATACCACAACTGTGTGAATGGGCAAGTGGCAACTACTTCTGTACTCATAATAATAACTACAAGGTGCATCCTTTGAGTTGTGTGCGCTTAATATTTGTTTGATCTTGTCGTGTCTCAAGGGCAAATTCATGTGCACGTTACTTGCACTCTACCCAAAGCTCTTGTCTAGATCGTATCGAATGCCTACAACCAGTTCCAAGCGTTCGTTTTAGTAGAAAAGAGAGGATTGGGACTTAGTGGCCTTTATTTCCATCAGATTGAACTACTGCACGAAAGTTTCCTGTTTAGGAAGAACGCAATTTAAAGCGTTCTCTCTTTTCAGTAGGCAAAGTAGCATAAATATATAAGTGTGTACGCACATGACTGAGTACGCTCCTTAATGTATGCAGATGCACGATGCACGTCTCATAGGATGTAGTATGCACGCGCTCCCAACTTCAGAGTTGTTATTAGTCGTCTGCGCTGCCATATAATGCTATTACAATGCTAGTATGCCGTATAACCTAGCGCCATGATTTAATGACAAATGCATCAACAAAATCTATTTGTGAGCAGCAATGTGAACGGTGCTTCAAGGGTTACTGCCGCTTTTTCTGGTAACAAAACTAAAGGCGACTTCAGGAGTGGTTAGCAGCTAACTAATTGGTGAAAAGTTGTTCTTCACTGATTCGTGTTTTTCAACATTTCTCTGAAGTTCTGCAGAGCAATTTCATTTCATTCATTTTATTTCATTTTATTACCTTAAAGACCCCTTGCGGGGTATTACATAAGGGGTGGGTGGTACAAAAATACAGGAGGTTGCCCACTATCTTATTTTGAAGACAGAATACTCGTTAGTTCATCCACGAAGGCAGATGAGGTGATGATGGCAGCGACGTGGTGGGGAAGGCCGTTCCAGTCTTTAGCTGTACGATGAAAAAATGATGACGAGCAGGTGACAGTGCGCGCGCTAGGGCGAGCAACATTTAGTGGGTGGCCTGTGCGCAGCGATATGCGTGAAGGTGGTACAATGTAAGGTGCGTGGCGAAGCGAGCTGGTGAAGAATTTATGGAATAATGATAAGCTCGCGATACGGCGACGGTGCGCTAATGTGTCCAAACCAGACTCTACTTTTAATGGTGATACGCTGATATCATATGAGTATGTCGAGTGAATGTATCTTACGGCGCGGTTCTGTATGGATTCTAATGCGTTGCTGAGGTAAATCTGGTGAGGATGCCATATGGGTGATGCGTATTCGAGTTTTGGCCTAACCAGTGTTTTATATGCTAGTAGTTTTACTTGTTGAGGAGCGTTGCGGAGATTGCGTTTCAGAAATCCCAAGGTTTTGTTAGCAGATGATATGATGTTAGTTATATGCGAGCACCAGTTTAAATCATGCGTGATCGTAATGCCTAGGTACTTAATAGAGTTTACAGTGTCGATTGGGGTGTCATTAATTGTGTAGATAAAGTCATGCCGATTACGGCTGCGGGAAATTGACATAGATTTACATTTATTATTGTTTAGTACCATTAACCATTGATCACACCAGGCTGTAATGTTGTTCAGGTCATTTTGAAGATAAATGCAGTCATTACTATTAGTGATAATTCGGTAGACAACGCAATCATCAGCAAACATACGAATCTGAGAGCAAACATGCAATGGAAGATCGTTAATGTATATTAGGAACAGGAGGGGACCTAAGACTGAACCTTGGGGTACGCCTGATGTTACGGGAAGAAATTCTGAGCTAGTATTGTTAACACTGACGGACTGTGATTGGTTACTAAGAAATTCTTTTATCCATGCTAGGACATTGGGGTGGAAGTTCAAGCGAGAAAGTTTTAATAATAGGCGTTGGTGAGCTACTTTATCAAACGCCTTTGCAAAGTCAAGAAAAATTATATCGGTCACAGTATTAGTATCTAGATTTGAATGTAGGTCATGAAGAAATGTAGCTAATTGAGTGTCACATGACAGCCCTTTACGGAAGCCATGTTGCGACGGATGAAAAAAGTTATTACTGTCTAGGAAATTCATTACGTGTGAGTATATGACGTGTTCCATTATTTTGCAAGGGATACTAGTTATGGATATTGGACGATAATTTAAGGGAGAATCACGGTTACCTGATTTGTAGACTGGAACGACCTTGCTCTTTTTCCACTCGTTAGGAAGCGTGCCTGATGATAGTGATTGGGAATACAGCAGGGTTAAATACATGGCAGAGATGCGCTTTGTGTTTTTTAAAAGCTTTGACGTGATATCGTCAACACCAGCTGATGAAGATAATTTATGATTATCAATTAGTGCGGATATTCCATCTGGCGAAAAAATAATATCCGGCATTGGAGCCATGGCAGCAACAGTGAAAACAGGAAGAGGCACGTATGGTTCGGTAGTGAACACAGATGAAAATGCATTGTTAAACAGTTTCGCACAGTCAATATCAGGTAAGATTTCACCATCTTTCGAAATTCTGACACCAGGGGATGACTGGGGATTGATAACCTGCCAAAATTTTTTTGGGTTACTGCTGAGCATGCGGGGTAGGTCTGAATGGAAAAATGAGTGCTTCTGTTGCCGGATAGCTATCAGGTAGGCGCGTTCAGATACATAGTATTTTTCCCAGGAGCTAGGGCTTGGCCTCAGTTTAGCGAAGCGAAACTGACGTTTCTTTTTGTTTTCCAGTTTTTTGAGTGCGTTTGTGAACCATGGTTTATTGCGATTAGAGCGAAGTAAGGTGGTTGGTATAAACTGCGCAACGAGGTTAGTCATCTTATTTTGGAAGAGTAGCCAGTTTTCTTGTATTGAGCGATTTTCAAAACCTAATTCAAATGATTGATAGAATGCAATTAGTTCGCTGTTTATGGTGGTATAATTCCCTTTTTCATACAGGCGGATTTTTTTCTGATCTGAACGACGTACTGCAGGAGAAAATGAGAAAACAGCGTGGATTACTTTGTGATCACTTATTTCGCGTAGGTAGCTAATGGAGGACATGCTTTCAGGATGAGTGGTTAGTATGAGGTCTAGTATGTTAGCCGAGACATGAGTTTCACGCGTTGGCTCTGTTATCATCTGGGAGAGGTTAAAATTAAGGCAGATATCTAAGAATTCTCTAGCTCCTGTCGTGCTAGTAACTGTGCTGGAATAATTTGACCAATCGATGTGTGGGTAATTGAAATCCCCAAAGAGCAAGATGCAAGCGTTCGGGAATTTTTTTGTTAATTGGGTCAAGGTATTATTCAGATGGCGGGGGAAGTCAGGATTAGCATTGGGGGGACGATAACAGACGCCAAGAAGTAGTAGCTGCGGATTAGCGCGAATGATAAGCCACACAACTTCTAGATCAGTGGCCACATTAACTGTGGAGCACATGAGATGTTTTTTTACTGCGATAAGAACGCCACCGCCCCGAGTACCCTGCCTATCTTTACGAAAGGCATCGAAATTCGGTGGTTCACTCAGAACTTCACCGTCAGTTATATCATTGGTAAGCCATGTTTCAGTTAATATAAGTAAGTCACTGCCAGACGAAGCTACTAGATACTTGTTGCCTTTTCGGAAGAAAGCTTCTTATGTTAGTAAAAATAACAGAGATTGAAAAAGGTTCTCGGGGGACAGGCAGAGCACGTCGGGACGAATGCTGGTGACCACGCGATAGCTATAGTTCCTTCACGGATTGGGAAGCTGGATCAAAAATGTAGCGTTTTGAACCTATAGATTATGTTTTGAAGCGATAAGATGTTTTCGCGCGTTCTGTACCGGCTTAGAAAAATCCTCACCCATGCTGTATGAAGTGTTTTTAAGCTTGCGGCCATTCGACAAGATGGATTCTTTTGTTTTAAAGCAGGAAAGTTTGGCAATGATGGGCCGGTTACGACCGGGAATGTATCGACCAAGGCGATGCGCCCGCTCGATTTCCCTTGGCTCTAAAGAAACATTTAACTGGTCAGAACACAGCCGAATGACCAGTTCTTCTGACTGAGAAAATGATTCAGATTTGTTAGTATCCGTAATGCCATAGAAGATCAAGTTATTGCGCCGAGAGCGATTATCGGCATCATCAAGGCGAGCTTCAAGGTTACAAACCCGATGAACCGTCTCAGCGGTGTCGGTTTGCACGGTTCCGAGCTGCTGCCTCAAGGGCTCAATTTGCTGGCAGTTTGCTTCAATGCTTGTTAAACGTCTACTGAGTTCGACCAGGGCGTCTTTAGTTGCCAGCAACTTATGTTTAAGATCCTGGACTTCCGAGAGAAGTTTAGATTGCCCAGAAGACAGTTTCTTTAGCTCCTCTAAGACTGCCGCTGTATGGGGTCCAGGATTCAGCTCAATGTCGCCTGATTGCAGCAACAGGAAACGCGCAACAGCAAAGCACTCGCACGCCATAGAAAACAAACACTGGGGGCTCGGCAGCTGTACCAAGAGGTAATTGCTCGTCCTTTTAGCAAATAAACTGCGTGGTGAACCAACCTGCATGGCGAAGAGCAGCGGGTTAGTGGACATGCTAGAGGCACAGCCGCTGAGCCCACGAAACGAGTCGCACAGATGCGGAGGATTTATAGCTGCCGTGAAGGCGGCTGTCGATGACGATGGTGCTTGATTGGCTTGACCGAGGTCCAGGAACAGCGAGGGCGATACCGATTGTATGGTTCCGTTGATAGTAGATGAACAAAGATGCGTCGTAATCGCCAGCGGGTCATCGTTTGAGTAGGGCCATGATGCGCACGCAACTGGCATGCACGAAGGAACGGGGACGGCCGGAACACGAAGAAGCGTCAGGATGATTGCCTCGGTAAACACCTGCATGGCGAAGAGCAGCGGGTTAGTGGACATGCTAGAGGCACAGCCGCTGAGCCCACGAAACGAGTCGCACAGATGCGGAGGATTTATAGCTGCCGTGAAGGCGGCTGTCGATGACGATGGTGCTTGATTGGCTTGACCGAGGTCCAGGAACAGCGAGGGCGATACCGATTGTATGGTTCCGTTGATAGTAGATGCACAAAGATGCGTCGTAATCGCCAGCGGGTCATCGTTTGAGTAGGGCCATGATGCGCACGCAACTGGCATGCACGAAGGAACGGGGACGGCCGGAACACGAAGAAGCGTCAGGATGATTGCCTCGGTAAACACCTGCATGGCGAAGAGCAGCGGGTTAGTGGACATGCTAGAGGCACAGCCGCTGAGCCCACGACAGTTTTCGACAGTTTTCGACAGTTTCGATGCAGTTATATCGCGCTAATTGAGAAATATACTTAAAAGAACTGCAGCGGCGACCACACGTTCGCCACTCATTGAAACACTTTGGAGGTGGAGCCTAATTGCACCATTTGACTGTTTTCCAAAAGCGCACGTCATCGTAATATTGCATCGACAGGCATCCGAAGAACTTTGTTAATTTCTTCTGCGTAAGCGTACATCAATGCTGCGAGAGAATAGCTCTAATTTACAAAAAACACTTTTACGCTAAAGTTACTGGTCAGAGCAGCGTCCATTCAATCAAGATGTCGGACATTATAAGCGAAGGATGATGACCAATAGCGGCGAGCACTTAGGAAAATCTGCTTAAATTTGGGCGAACATGCGACATTTATTGCAACGTGTATGAGCTCTCTATCTGCGGTGTATGCGCTCAATTTGACGCACTCTACCGAAACGCACGCAGCACGAACCTTGTCAGAAGGCGAGCGCGTACATAGCGGTTCTGCAGGCTCATGCCTGACGTGTGTTAGCGTTAAACATACCGAAATCAACAAGATCCGTCGTTCGCACTTCCGTAAAAAAAATCAGCTAGGGTTAGCATCGTCCCGATTGCGAAATTTCCGCGCACTTCTGTATGTGTTTTTTCTTTTTTCATGAAATATTGGCTGGCGCGGATAATCTGTCTCGTGCGGCACGTTCCAAACGGAGCGAAGTGGAGCGCGTCTGGCTCGCTAGTCTGGATATCGCGTGAGGCTGCACGTGGGCGACGAGTGGATGCAATTCACAGCAGACACCGCAGACAGATCTCCACTCATGCAGTGCTTTGTTTCCATGCAGACGACGTGCACTGCTCTGGCGCCATATCGTAGCCATCGTCACCGCAAAGCCCATCAGCCTCTGCACGCAGGCAATTCAAGTCAGCGCCTGTGCTTGCACGCAATATTCTGACCTTAAAAGTTCTATATGTACCAATTAACCCCTACCGACGTTTTATTGCAGAAGCATGTTGATTGTAATTCGTTCAAAATAAAGTGCCATGTTCTTGACGAATATGATAATTCGATAGGGACCTGCGTACAGAAAATAAATGCCTACATTGTGTCAAATATCTTCTGCAATACTTATCTGTTCATTTTTTTCCTTTGTTTTTGACATCTTTCTGTACATATGTAAATACAGCATATTGTGCCAATGTTTGAATCCCTTTATGCATCCATATCTTTTTACTGATTGTATTTTCTGATAAACTGTACCGTATGCCCCCCTCACTCTATGCCTCTTCGTAGGCCTGTGAGGTATATCTAAATAAATAAAAATTACATCAAACATTTAGCTTTTGCCTTGGAATTTGTTAATAACATCAATAGTTGTTCGGTCCTTTTCACAGCGAAATCTTTCGACACCTAAAAAAATCATATCATTCAGATTGCCTGAATACATTTTGCAATAACGGTCTGTCATGAGCAGGCAATATTCACACCATACATAATTGAGATGCGGCCAGCATAACTTAACCAGTGATGCAAGCAAAGCTCTTTCTGCGTACTTTGTTGAGGAGACGCCTAAACAAATTTGAATCTCACTTGTTTTCGTTTTTCTTCCAGGGTAATTAAATATTTGAACACTTCGTACATCATCTTTTAAGAACTATACACAATAAGAGAGCTTTTTCTTGGATAAGTACGTAACTCCCAACTATGCACCAGCTGAGATTTTTAAAAATGTCGTGTTGTTCTCCGTGAGCATCTTGAAAAGTACAGCGTCAATGAATGAGCAGCAATCGTCCCTGTTATTTAGCATACGTTTCAGTATGTTTCAGCTAATGAATGTCCATCCTCTCGCACTTCCGTAACATCCGGTGTACCACAGGGATCGGTACTGGGACCTCTGCTTTTCCTGATTTACTTAAACGACCTTTCTCAATGCATTTCCCATTCATCTATCAGGCTTTTCGCAGATGACTGCGTCATTTATCGCAAAATAACTAACCACACTGATTCTGATAAGCTTCAAGACGATCTTAGAAGCAAATCCAACTGGTGCGATAAATGGCTCATGCGACTAAACGTTAATAAATGTAAAGCCGCACTAACACTGACAACACGCGTGTTTTTTACTTCACGATACTTCTCTTGAATCCGTCAATTCGTACAAATACCTAGGTGTCCATATTTCACGTAACTTATCATGGCATACGCACATCAAACACGTCACTACTAAAGCTAACCGGGTTCTTGGATACTTGCGTCGAAATTTCTTTACTGCGTCTATGCCGATAAAGCTTACCCTCTACAAAACATTAGTGCGACCAAACCTAGAATATGCATCTACCGTATGGGGTCCCCATCAAATCACACTGATAAACACACTAGAATCCATCCAGAATCGCGCAGCACGTTTCAACTTATCTAACTATTCCCGTTACGCTAGCATTACTTCCATGAAAAACACACATACATTACCTGAGCTTTCATTGCGCCGTAGATGTTTTAGACTGTGTCTTTTCCACAGGCTGTATCACCACAACCCACTATTAAAGGATCATCTTATTACTCGCCCTTCATAGATTTCATCCCGTTTCGATCACATGTTTAAAGTTGGTGTTCCATATTTTAGAACAAAGATGTGTCATGGTTCTTTTATTCCTAAAACCAGCGCCGACTGGAGCGACCTTCCTCCCTCCATCGCTGCCATTTCTGACGTTGGCGATTTCAAGACTGCTGTATTTTCTGCCGTTTTGTAATACATGTTATTGTATAATTATATACTTTTTTCACTTACCACTCCTTTCTGTAATGCCATCGGGCCAGGAAAGTATCCTAAATAAATAAATAAATAAAAAAGTAGCCACCAAAGTCGCCACACTTTCTTTCCGGAACTGCTTTTTATCGAAACGAAATAACGGTTGCAAGTATGCTAGCAGCCAGAATAATTTAGCCCAATGGCTAACTGTACTTACGTTTCCTTGAACATAATTCCATGAAAACATATTTCGGGAGTAAAATTTCTTTGGACGAAAGGAGGTTTCGGATCTTCGAGGTATTGTCAAATTGTTTTGTGTGCCAGCGTTAGCAAACTGCCCGCTGTGTATTGTAGACTTCAACGTAAGTTTAAGGGCAGGGGCTTCATCGACTTGAATATGTCAACATGAAGTGCCTCTTTCATAGAAAACTTCACCGACGAATATGACACTCCCTAATACAAAATTTGGCCGCAGGTCTGTAAATGTTTTCTTTTCGCGATATATTGAGCCATCGCACCGATCACCGCACCGACGGGCAGAGTCGCGAGGCGCGGCCCGATATATGTAGACCAATCACTGAGTTGCCGCTTCCCGGCAACTCAGTGACTGGTCGGCACGACTGGTCAGTGACTGTTCCGTGATGGCATCTGCAGATTAGGCAGCCGTAATATTTACTGAGAAAGGCTTGCACTGAACGCTATGCGCCAAGGCAACCTTTCTGATTCTCTTTATTTTATCCCCAGTCCCCATCGGCTATATAAAATCTACCTGGATGATATCTAACCAAACAGCCAACATCGTAACTCGATGAAGGCTACCCAAAATCACATTGCTTGGAGATACGATGAGAACCCTCCTCCACAATCCATAGTGCCGACTTGCTCCTAAGAGACATTGGATTCACGCCTTTCGACGACTGACGACCAGATTCAGGCAGAAGTAACTAACTCAGCCGAAGCAGTTGTGGCAAGCAGTGGCCCTCCGCCCTTCTAACCACCGGCAAGTTAATTTCCACGCCCTCGTTATGCCGTAAATAAAGTTGTTTCGCTCTGTCTCTCTTTCTTTGCCCCCAAGGCCGGTGCCGCGGATGCGTGGATGTGAGCACCATCTAGTAGTGCTGCAGTGGGACTTCCTCTGCTTTCCTCCTCATGCTTCGACTGCGCGCTCCTCCTAGGCTTTCTTCCTCGCACTCTCTTCGCTCTCGCAGTCTTCTACGCGCCAATGCACTCCGCGTTCGCTCTTTCATCGTTCGCTGTGCTCGTTAACTCAGTTGCACCCAGACTGGACGAGACACGCCGACACTCAATGTAGGAGAGAACGCCTAAGAGCTGCTATCTAATAACAGCTTCGACAAATTATTATTTCTGGTTTGAAATATCACGGTTACCCAGATGAAAGTATTGGAATAGTGGTTTTGATTGTTAGAAAATATTTTTTAATATTTGTTCAGAATGTGTTACATGAAATGTAAATTTTAGGGTACCAAAATTACGCAGATTTTGCAACTACATCGAGAAAATACATCTCTTCTCTCTGTTGTTGTTTAATTCCATAATAAGTTACGCTTGCCTTTTCCACTTTTGCATGCTGCTGCTTCATGTTGTTTATGCCCTTTAACGTGGCTCTCACTCACGAAAAAAAAATGAAATTGCAGGTCCAACTGAAAAGAGTAAGCAAGCGCACTCTCCTAGGTGATAATTAAAAATAAAGTTGTGTGCCTGAAAAGAGTTTCGGATCCAATCACGCCATAGTTTATTTCAAGATATACAGGCTCAACCCCAATTTTGCAGCGCCAGTGGAACACAACAGGCTTTGGTTTGAAGGCGGCGTTTAGCTATGCCTTTGGTTTTGTGGCATTCGAAGGAGTCGACGCTGATTGTTGAGGCGATGCGGTACATGGATGTATAACACGATTAACACTTCTGTCCTACTTTTCTTACCACACATTGAAAATAAGATGTTTTCAACGATACGGTGTGTCTACATTTCCTGAGTGATAACTGGATTAGGTCGAAACTTTTAAGGAATTGTGTTCAGGCAAGTTCTTTTTTTCAAACAATTGTAACAAATTCTGAAAAAAAAATTTTTTTCGAACAAGGATACTGTAGCTCTTTGATGCTAGTAATTACCCGTTAAAAACATATGGAGAGCTATAAATAGTCTTGCATGATTAGATATATTCTTTCAAAAACAATTATTGGACCAGACGCCGTTGCTTTCAACTATTTCATTTAGTTTTATATTGTACCAGTGTTTAGCCACTGAATAGACGGACACCGTTCAGAGAAACCACTATAACCTGCCCCGTTCGGAACAGTTAGAGATAGCTTAAGTAGAAACTCTTCATTTAAAGAAACAAAATGGCTGTAAAGTTCTCGAATGGCAGGCTCAAATAAAAGAGAAAGCTATAGGAAGCAACGTTGTACCTGAAACAGTCACATGGAAAATATACTCTTGCACCTGCTGCTGCATATACAACAAAAAAGTATTTCTTCTCCTATTTCCCAGCATTTCCACTTCAATAAACGAAAGACCGAGCCAAGAAATGTGTTTCATCGCACCGATTTCTCAAACACTGCCAGGCTGACATAAATATCTGGCATTTTCCAGGTTAACGTTAAGGAACGTTGTTTTATGTGCTGGATATGCCTAAGAAGTCGACTGATAAAAAGGCATAAGTGTAAGACAAATGGCTCTTTGCAGAATTCTTCTACTTTGCTTTCTTCAGCTTGAAAGAGAGTCCTCTTACAATGGACACATATGAGAATTCTCTTGGGTATGCTTTCGTTTTGCACCTTCGGGATATGCCTCAATGTCACTAAATATTTCATTTTTATTAATCAGAGAAATGCAATGTGAATGTTCTGCTACTTCTTTACCTGCATAGACATACGAGAAGTTTCTCATCTATTATATGTTTCTCATATGAGGCATGAGCTGATTTTAAATGAATGCCTTTTACCAGTTCAATTTCAGGCTCGTATTGGTTATAGAAGTACAGCAGTGACGGAAAACGTACAATTGTTTTACTCTTCATCACTGTACTCTGGTTTGAGGAAAGACTATGCTCAAGTATATAAATTTGGGTTCAAGACAAACATTTTTTTTTGCTGGCCAACATATACCTCAATGGCGGTTACCAAATTTGGTGCAAATAATCACCAATAAGAAGGCATGTCATCAGGAGGGAAGATAATTGATGATCATTAAGGGTTTCGGACTGGGTACCAAGAGAAGGGAAGCGTAGCAGGGGCGGCAGAAAGTTAGGTGGAGGGATGAGATTAAGAAGTTTGCAGGGACAACATGGCAACAATTCGCACGTGACCGGGTTAGTTGGAGAAGTATGGGAGAGGCCTTTGCCCTGCAGTGGGCGTAGCCAGGCTGATGGTGATGATGATGAATCGCCGATAGGCCATCCAGTTACTTAAACCTGAACCATTGGCTTTGCCTAAAAGTCTGCTGCTGTGCCACTTTAGCCGGTCATTGAAAGTTTTCCTTGTGTAGGAGCAATTCGACTAATACCGTGATTTTCGATATATACGTCCCCAGAATGGCTACTAAACGCGTATCGACTTTCAACACTTTTGCCAAATAATTTAGAGTCTGTAGACCACTGATGTGGTTGGTTGAACCCTTGCATAGGAATGATTTGCACATTTGTTGTGTATCGGAATTACAACACTTTAGACATGCCCAAGAAGAAACCAGATTTGCAAGCACAAGTGTGATATCGAGGTGAGAGTAATATAGAAATTGTTTTTTATTCGAGGAATTATTACCTAATGCCGAGCAATTATTATAATTTATTATGTATTTATTATTTTGTATATTGATAACAGTCTTTGCAGAAGAAATCTGATGTGATGTTTACAGAAGGTGATCGTTTCCTGTCCTACTATCCATTATTAATTATGACGCGTGCATATCTTTATTCTGGAACAGTGAAGGCACTTCTTTGTAAATGCAAGATTGATCTAGCCTTTGCTTAGCCCGAGTCATTTTCATTCGCCATGAAATGCAGGTGAACGAAGCGTAGAAATGTTGTAGCTCACCATTATGGTATCCGGGCTTACACTAACCTGCTCGAGTGGCCACTTATTCTCATTCACTCGTCACTTGGATATAAATAAAGATAGCTTGGGGCGAGGAAAGTGTCCTTGCTCCATTTTACAATAATCAGCCTCACTCATAAAAATTTGTGGGGCCGCCACATTCATATGGGGACGGATTACCAGCGAATCTGTTTACGGTGTATACATTGGCTGGATACTTTATGAAACCATACATTTTTCTTTCATACGGCACCACACAACGCCGACTCAAGTGCCGCCGTGGTCTGCGCGCCTCTCATGCATCTGCCGCAACCGCTGCCGCAGCCGCGCCGGCACCTGTGACGCGCGTGACGTCACACCCACAGAAGCACAGGCCACGTGCACAGGCACCGTCGCCACACTCTATCCCTCCCTCGCATATTTCGTCAAAGAATTTTCAAATCAAATAGAGCGCATCAAGCCAACTTTCTACATTAGGTGCACTTTATTTTACAAGCATGCGGGTCGGCCCGGTATAGCAAGAATTCCGGGAGTGACCCCCGCATTCGTGAACATGCTCCGTGATACGGACGTAAGTCGGCCAGGGCAATCACCTCCCCCCCCCCCCCCCCCGCGCATGCCTGCGGAGGATGAATACGGAGGCTAGAGCTGCTTCGCTGTAAAACGTGGCACTTATTCTTTGTGACCAATAACCACATCGAACCAGCTGAAAGTTAAGTACAAAATCAATGCAGGGCTATAGTTGATCTATAAGTACAAATGATATTACATTTGGAATTAACGCAGAAGTAAATAGATGTTCTTCCTGGTGAGAGCTGAACCTGGAGAATCCGTATGGCCACAATAATGTCGCTCTAGATTTCAGGCAAGGCGCGGTTCTCTTCCATACACTCTAGTGTTTGTGTATTTGTGCCTAATGTACACGTGGGAGCATTAGTCAGCTCCCCTTACCACCACGACTGGGGATAAGGAAAAGCTTTGGAACAAAAGGTATTACATTAGCCCACTCCCTGAGCACTCGTAACCTATGGTGAGTTTTCCTTCTATATTGAGGTTGCGGCGCTTTCGTTTTAGACTAACAAGAATAACAACTGGAATAGTGTGGGCTGCACAAGATTTCTCAGGGACGACAGGAAAGAGAAAGGCACCGCTAAGTTACATTTGAATTTTAAGAAAGGAACGCTGAAATGTCTAGCGATGCAGAAAAATAAATGAAGAAAAGCGCAAAATAAGTTCTTGCAGCGTATGAAGATAATTATGTTTGCCCATGGGCCTGCACGCATGAGAAGGATTCCATTTATATTTTGAATAGGGCGATTGACGACATGGTACTCAGGAGCTGCCGTTCTTGCGTACATCCACAGTTTACGATGGCAGTGACGGCTCCGTCAGTTTTCTTGCTGATATTCAATCCTTAAAGAGGGCAACAGGAGAATGGTTACTGGACGGGATCCACTATTGTTGAAAAAGGTAAATCTCTAGCACTATTCTTTCGACAAATAGACTATTGTTTCGAGGCAACAGCTGTTTTTCGTGACAGTGGACCAAGTAGCTCATTATCTCCCATGCTAATGCAGAGCCAAAATAAGCGATTAGCTTATTGTGAATTGTGCACTGTGGCTACAAAGTGAATATTTTTATTGGGCAAGGAGGTGTTTACTTCGGATAGCCAGGGAATTGGAACGAAGATGTGCGTTATTCTTCTAAAAAGTAGACTTAAAAGCAAAAAGAGCATGTTATTGCTAGGATGATCACTCTGTCACCGTAAATAAACGGTCCGAACAGAGGAGTCGATGATGATTATATTCGATACTCTCCATACGCCCACACCCAACGAACTTCCTAAAATAGTGCCTGAACAATTAATCTTACGAGATCCCAATTATGAAGAACCTATCCTGCGTGTTGTAAACTCATATTAAAATTCCTCTTGAGATTGAAAATATACTATTGTCTTATGCACAGCTTAAACACACTGCAAAAAGCAACATACGTTAATGTTTCAAAAAGTAGTCTCGCAACTATTATTATAATCGCGACATTCAAAACATAAGGACACTGACTTAGTGGTACGACACTTATTTAGCAAATGCATAATTTGACTCATTGCTTTAGTCGGTTCTTCTGCAGACCGTTTCTTACTAATTTCTTTTCTTACATGTTTAGGCGAAAACCTAGCTCTATTTATATGTTGCTGCCTGGAATAATTGGCACAGCGGACCTCCTGTTTATTTCAAGAGCTACTTAATCTTTGTGCTGCACACAACTAAGTCACAACTAAGTCTTCTTTCTCTACAGTATTCTGTGATGGGCCATCCGAGGTACATCAAAACAAATCGCCACCTTGAGAGCCTGTGTGGCGCACAGAACGCCGACGTAATGACCAAGCGCACACACGGCGCGAAATTTCAGTGGTTAATCCTGCCCTGTTCCCAACTTCACATTGCTTTCGCTTGCGTCATTTCGGCAGTGTAAGCATGAGGATATAGAATCCGCCTAATCAGGGCATAAATTCTTGACGACCCAGGTTGAGGCGTTTCTTAGGCGACACAGCAGAATGGACATAATTTGAATATTGGTACGTACTGAACAAAATATACATGTTGTGAAACACATGCTATACGTCATCTCGCTTTTCTATGTGGGACCGGAAGAGTAAAATAACAATAATAAGCTAATCTGAAACCTCAAACGTAAGTCATCGTCTAGCTGACGTGAGCGATGACGTCTCTGCGCGCGTGAGAAACATCTACGTCGTTAGTATTCCGATCGAGTGCCTTGAGGTGCTATGCCGGGGCGATAGCCCAAATCATTTCTTTAGAAACAGTGACGTGCGATATCAGAAGGCCGTGAGTTAGTTAAGAGCATTGTCCGTACCATTCAGGTCGTTCAAAGGAGTATTAATTCCAGGACCTACTTTAAAGGTCACTTGGTGCGAAAAAGAAAAGTCTTTCAAACTACAGGCGCAGATGCTCCATTTGTGCAGCCGAGAGAGCGCTACGTTTGATATTCTCAACTTCCGGGCGGCGCTTCTTTGTGCACGATTTAACTTTCGTCTTTGTTTCTGAACCTTGCTGCCTCTATATAGATTGTTTCTCAGGCCGCGTTAAATTGCAATAAAATATTCAGAGTACGCTCAACCTGAAATAACATGAAGTCGGTATGCGGGCATACTTCCAACAGCATTCATTAGCATAAATGCTAAACTGTGCCCAACAACGGAGGAAAGTCTTACTTCAATACACAAATAATTTAGGGAGTGATTCGCCGCACCCGTCCGTTCAGAAACCGAGTAGAATGCTTAAACAAATCAATGTTACTACTGCACGCGAAGAGAACAAAAACACATTCACTCCCCTGCAGAATACTCGCGTGAGAACAACAGAGCCTCCAGTCTCAAGTACTAATTGCAGAATACGTCAGCAAGTTGTTAGAATATAGCTTTGCACGCCGAACATGTTTGGACAACTGCAAAGTTGCAAGGGTGACACGTTACCTTAAGGCAAGTGGGCGACGGGCCCCTTTGTTACAAGGGTTGAAATAGTCAACAAAATGTCCCACATCCATGAACCAGTGCAAAACATGTGCGATGAATTTTTATTGCATGCGGCGTGCTGACGTACCAAAAAACAGGTAAAGCGCTTCTAGGCTATTTGCACTAAGCGCGTAGATGCGAGGCTAATTTTAGGTACGTGGGCATTATTGGTATGCCTTCCCAACGAGGAAACCTCTACTTCCATCCACCACGTAATACTAATTGCCATAAAGAAATTAATGTACCAAACTAATATCGAAAGGAAAAATGTTGGCGGTGGTGAGTATCCAACCTACGACCCCACTCTCAGAAGTCGGGTGTCTTACCCACTGTCCAAAACATGTATGCTTGCACAACGTGAATATAGCTGAACCATATGAATATGTTGTACAGGTAGCATAAAGCAAATATGAAAAGAGAACAGTTTCTATCAAGGCTTGTTCAAAGATTTGGTAATAGTGAAATAAAAGTCATTTGTAGGTTATCACGTGCAGTCAGCTTGGAGAATTGTAGGCATAAAAATAAATCTGATTTTGCGAAAATTTAGTGTCAAAGACGCCACATGCCCGACGTGCTTCGGTGGTCGCGGGATGTGCTTCCGTTCGGCCGTTACTTCACCGATTGGAATTCGCTTCACGCTCGCAACACCAATAGTTAAACAGTCAGGGATCTGATGAGGTGTTAAGGGGTTTCATCACGGTTGCTAAAGGTTCGATGGGGATAGATAAATGGCCAAAGAGCGTGAAAAGCTGTGCTGGTGGAGCAATTCTGATAAGGTTAATAAGTACCGATAAGGTTGATTAGGTCTTATAAGAGTTTAGAAGTGTGGGATCATGCCCCATAAAGTTGATAAAGGCAGCTAAGTGTTGACAAGGCTCATATACAAGACATCTCACTGGTCGGATCAAGTTTCATAACATGATAATAACACCGAGCTCAGTGGAGATCAGCAAGAGGTAAAATGCTTACGCATATACTCAAGTAAAACTTGCTTGGGCTAGTTGGTTCATGCTTGAAGTAGGTAAAGGCAAGGCGCAGAAGACCAGGACTTAGGAAGAACACAAACGCCCGTCTTGTCGTTTGTGTTCTTCCTCCTAAGTCCTGGTCTTCTGCGCCTTGCCTTTACCTACTTACGCATATACGCAAACCTAGGCGCCGGCCACATACGTTTCCCGTTAAAGATTACTGTTGGGCATACTAGCACGGCAACGCCAACTTGCAACGTGGATAGTGACGTTCCTAGCCTTTAGTATATAAAAAACCAAGCCTCTGAACTGATATCAGTATTATTGCAGCATTGCTATGGGTAGCGGCGTGCTGCGACAAATTGTTTTACTCGCATTACTACCAATATTCTAAACTACCACTACTACCATTACGCTAAACCAATAGCGCATTGCATACCCGCTTGAGCAGTTGTAGTGGGCGTTTTCGACGCCTTTGCAGGACATCCACTTCCGGGTGGTCGGGATGGCGACTTGTTTCTGCTCCGATATATAGGTAGCGGCCCTTTCCTTTTAAACTAACAATAATAACTGGACTTATATGGCCTGCTCAAGATTGCAAAAGGACGAGAGAAAAGAGAGCAACATCGCTAAGTAACATATGAATTTTAATAAAGGAACGGTGAAACATATCGAGAGATAAAGAAAAAATAATGAAAGGAGGAGAAAAAATTCGCAGTGGCTTAGCTCAGCTACGCTAGGACACACGTAGTGAAAGCTAAGGCATAGCATGGAGAGCCTTGGTTAATCTTGATTGCAAGTCCAGGTTATCCTGGTTTTATTGCTATGTTGCGCCGTTTAGCCAGTCGTTCGGCGCGCTGTTCGTCTGTTTCCAGGGCGATCCGTTCCCTCTTCATCTCGTTCCGATGTCGAATCCAGGCCTCCTCCTGGTTATCAGAATTGTCGCCGTCCATACTGCCGCCTCAACTGTGGTTGCGGCGCACGCGAGCTCTCCTTTTCAATCCTCCGACATGTTATCAGGCATGCGACGCAGCTGGCGAAGCGAGAGGTGTGACGTCGTGTGCATTCTCGGAGCACGGCCACTGCGAAATCGCAAGTTCGCGGCCAGTAAAATTTTCGCTTTAAAATTCGTGGCAGCATATCTAGATAGTGTGCATCGGCACGCGTGAGAAACATATTTCGTTCCTTTCTCGAATACGCCGATTGACGGCACGGCAAGCCGGAGCTGCCTTTCTTGTGTCCGGCACAGTCTACGATAACAGACGCACCTCCATCTCTTCTCTTGCTGATTTTCAAACATAAATGAGGGTAACAGGAGGACGGTTACTTGATAGGATCCACAGTGGTTAAAAAGATAAAACAACAGAACCATTCTTTCGAAAAATAGCACAATTTTTCTTGGCAACATCAGCGTTTAATGACGGCGGATGACTTAGCTCATTATCTCGCATTCGTAGTGGGGCAGAAGAATAAGGAAACGCAGAGATTACGGCTAAAAAGTAAAAGATTTCACTAGGAAAGTAGGAGGTATCTTATTTCGGATAGCCAGGGAATTGGTACCAAGAGGCAGCTCGTGATTCCAAAAAGTAGGGTTCAAATAAAATAAGCCTCTTCTTCTAAGCATGATCGTTCTGACAGAAAAAAAACTAATAGCAGAAGCAGTGCAGCCAACGAAGATCATATACAATGGTCACCATACAGACAGAGCCAAGAAACTTTATCAAGCAGTACCTGAACATTTCCATTTACGAGGTCATAATTTCAAAGAACTTAAACTTCGTGTTTTAAAGACATTGTCTGCGTACCCCAGAGACAGCAAATAAGCTAATATCTCAACCACAGGTTAAGCACACTGCAGAAACCAACATGCGTTATATGTTTAAAGAAAAGTCTCGCATGTGTTCGACATATTATTGTCGGCAAGATAAATATCAGGGTATAACTTAACTTGAGCGGTGGTACACTTAGTTAGCAAATACCAAATAAGGCTAAATGCGTTAGTTAGTACTTCCGCTGCATGTTTCTCACTCAATTGTTTTTTTGGAAATTATTAGGCAAGAATTCCGCTCCACTTTAGGAGTGACTGGTTTAGATTGCCTGCACCGCTGTCAATGACTTGATTCACGTCTTTGTGCAGAACACAACTAAAGCTTCTTTTGGTACATCATGTTGCGATGCACTATCCGATGTCCATTAACGCACATCGCCACCTTCAGAGCCTGCGTGGTGCACCGCACAGGGCGACCACATAATGACCGAGTGCCAACGTAGCGTGAAATTTGAGTGGTTAAGCTCACACGATTTCCAACTGAACCTTGCTTCTGCTTTCGTCACTTCGCCCCTGTGTGAGCATGGGGATATAGAAGTCGCCTCACGAGCACATAAGTTATTGATGACAGTGGCGGCAAGATTATTGACATAGAAAACCCAACTGTAGGCGTTTTTAGGAGACACAGCAAAACGTACACAAAGTGAATATTGATAGGTAATGAACAAAATGTACACCTTGGAAAACACATGCTATACGTCATCTTGCTTTTCTTATGTGGGACTGGAATATTGGAATAACTATAGTAAGCGAATCTGAAACCTCAAACGAAACTCAGTTCTGGGAGGAACACCTGCATTTTGTAGCATTCAAGTCGAGTTTCTTGAGGTGCTGTGCAGGTGCGATAGCCTAATTCATCTCTTTCAAAGCAGTGACGTGCGATATCAGAAGGCCCTGAGTGAGTTAAGGGCATTGTCCGTACCAGTCAGGCCGTCAAACAAGGGTTCATTCGAGCACTTACTTCAAAGATCACTTGGTGCGCAAAAGAAAAGCCTTTCAATCTACAGGCCTGTATGTTCTACTTGCACTGGCGAGGGAGCCCTAGGGTTGATATCCTCATTTTCCGAGCGTTGTTCCTCTGTGTGCGATTTATTCTTCCTCTTTGTTTCATGATTCTCGCTGCTTGTGAATCGATTCTTTCGCAAGCTGTGTTATATTTCTACATAATATTTCAAGGTCTCTCAAGCTGAAGCGATACAAAGTGCATATGCTGGTATACTTCCAGCAGCTTTTAATAGCAAAAAGAGTGAACAGTGCCAAACAACGATGGAAACTCTCACTTCAATACACAAGTAATTCAAGGAGTGATTCGCAGCACCCGTCCGTTGAGAAACCGATTGGGATACTGAAAGTTATCAATGTTACTATTGCACGCGACGAGAACAAAAACACCTTCATTCCCCTGCAGAATACATGCGCGAGAACAACACAGCCTCCACCCTCAAGCCAAAATTGGAGAAGGCGCAAGCCCGTTTGCAGAATCTAGCTCTGCATGCAAAACAGGCTTGGACAACTACAAATTTGCAAGGGTGACATGTAACCTTATTTAAATTGTGAGAAAAGTGGGCGACAGACCTCCCTTGTTACAAGGGGTAAAAAAGTCGATGACGTTTGCCACTTCCACAGACCAAAATGAAACATGTGCGATGAGTTTTTATTGCATGCGGTTTGCTGACGTACCGAAAACGCGGTAGCGCGCTTGCATGCCATTTGTAATAAAGTGCTTAGATACCAGTCCAGTCTTTTCTTCTGTGCCACAATTCGCCCAAACACGTGACCTTTGGACTTTGTCCAATGATGCTCTGCCAATGAGAAATTCCTGCTAACTTTAGCACAGGCGCGCGTCGTTTTCTACCCATGATCATGACTGCTTTCTTTATTGTCGGCTAGCAATGTGTGTCTGATTACGCCACGGTTTTGTCTGCTGTTTTATTTTGTGAAAAAGCTTATGTGGGCTTCGACAGTTACAAAAAACTCGGCAGCATGGGCTCTATAACGTAAAACTATTCCAATGTGTTTTATTGTAAACTCCTGACGTCAAAATTGCGTAACCGCCGATGCAAGCATCGGGCGGTCCCCCGCAGGGTTGTCTGAATAAACCGATCAAATGCTCCCATTGTTCATAAGAGGTCACATCTGTTTGCTTGAAACACGAATAACATTGGCTATACTGACCGGCTTTTTTATCTAATTGGCTAACAAGAGGCGAGCAACACGCTCAAGTGGAGAGGGACCGATCGGGCAAAGCCACTGCGCTGAAAATCGATAACCAGGTGAAGAGGGTGGCTCCGGCGTCTGCGACTGGTACGCTTTCCTTTACTTAGCGGTGGCTGGTGGAAAATTGCGGCGGCATGCAACGGAAGCTCCACAATTACGCTAAAGCGGATCCTCAGCCAAGAAGAGGTGGCAGAACGAGTTTGTAAACATGCCGAAAGTGCTCGAAAACGCTACACAGACACGCAAGAAGTTGGATTATATGCAGAGAAACCCATGCTCTCCGGCAGGTGCGAGTAGCCAGTGCATGAACGATCAGTGGCAGCCATCTTTTATTCCTGTAGGAACGGGGCAGCTGAAAGCTATTCAGAAGAAAATTCAGTTTTGTTGGACAAATAATGCATCTTTAACGCGTGCACGTCACTTTGGCGCGGTGAGTTTTTGCGGTTTTGTTACATTGCATGACAGGCAGGTGATATGGGTGCAGCCCGAAACCTTTTCGGGCTGCGATCTCACATGCATAATTAGGGCCAATTACTGTGGTCGTCTGTCATTTGCTAGCTTCCTGTCCAGCTTCGAACGCATAAGAGAATATTCTGGTCAGTTTCCCTAGGTTACCGAACCTTTTATGCTTAACCTTCCTCCCAAAGCATGCCTACCATATCAACTCAAATAAACCTCCACTATCCAATCGTCCTCATGGCTTGTTTAGAGGATATAAAGCCGCCCACAAAAAATTCCAGCGTGTGCTTCTCCGTCACATTAGTATTTCGTCACTTTGCACGTAGGCGTCGCCTCCTACCTAGTGAGAAGAAGGAATCCGTGTGACTGGTCTCCTTGTGGGGACAACCATTCTACTGCACACGCCGTCCAAGACAACTGCTCACGTAATATAAAGATAACTGAATGTCATCCCCGATGTATTCGTTAAACTCATCGACATGCCGAAGGCTGCCGTCACGACGCCTTTAAGTTCAGTTTCATGGTTGGTGCATAGTATTGGGACTACTCGCACTCTCCGATCTTTGATAGCTTAGGTGTTCTGAGCATCTCACGGCAAAAACCGCGAGCAGGCACTTAGTCTTCAAGCACATCGAATGCATCGGGACAGCTAACTCTCTTGCAAAGCAGCAGGCGTGTTCAATAGGTAAAATATTCGAACGGCTACAAGAAAGCGTTCTTGTCATCCCACCGCATTGCGCTTTCATCACATCCGAGAATACAGCACCGCTAGTTCTCGGCCTTGTAAACATGTCATGTCGTTTTATCCACTACTGCACCGCCTATCACAATTATTCGATAATTTATTGAAGACGCCACAGAGGCAGACTTAGCATACTTGTCTTGAGCATTTCGGTCTCCCCAAGGTTCCGGCTTTCTGCAGTGTTTCTAAACATGCAGTCATCGGTGGGGCACCTTTAGTGGTACCCTGGCTTGACGTGCCATATGAGTGACTAATGATTCCTATAGTGTTCTTATTGGTGGGGTGCAGGAATTAAGTCGGCGTAGTACTGTTTCAGTTATTACACACGAAATCTGCAATATAACGATTTAATACCGTCAAGTTTGCAAGTCCATTAGCATCTATGAAATCTTTCAACACTCCTGCGACATCCTCAAAGTTCCACGTGGTGATCAATTATAAACCTTTAACATGTGTGTTCAGGATGAACTTGTCATATATGGGACCTGTAAGATTCCACAGCTTGCCTAAGGCATACGGCATCTTAGGGCAGCTGAGAACGAAGCCTTGGGCTACAATTCAAGCATTATTTCGTCTGGCACTATGTGGTTCCACCTTTACTGCTACCTACCGGGATGCCCTAGATGAGATCTAGCGCAACTATTCAGAATTGTATACGCTTCTGTAATTGCCTGTTTCTTGCGTATTGCGCTCGTCACTTAATTTTTCCTGTTTAACATTTTCCCCTCAAATTGTACAATATAATGCGCAGAAATGTGGAATAAATACAAAATAGACGGATCGAAACATTTTTGTTATATAACCTATTAGTAATGGCATCAATGTGTAAATTAGGGCATTCCTCAAGTGAAAGACAATACTTCGGTCACAGAAAGCCCCCGACATAAGCAAAGGCTTTCTCATAAAAGAACGAACTGGCTACTATGCCGGGAAATAATATGCATGCAAGAGAAAGGAAATGTTCGCCTATTGTTGTCTAGTACAATGGTTACTCATTCAATCACAGCGCAATTATTTTTAAGGTGTTAATGATTTCCTATTTTATGCTGCTCCGAGGTCCACAGTTTTTCTAAGGTAGTGGAAAACCATTCTTCTATGCTAGCTTGTTAAATGAGTTTGTACATGGCCGTACCTTCAATTCAGTCTTTCTCTCATATCAGTTTCTTTTCCTGTATTTTTTTCTGTCCACTGGCAGTCCAAGGTTGCCAGTGAAAAAATGGAAGGTAATGTAGGTCAAAAGATTCTGGCGTCATTGATATACGTCCCTACGTCATCCTCAGTATCATGGGCTGCTCTTCTATTTGATCTACGATAGCTGTTTTTCTGCAGTACACTGACATTGGTATTTTTGCATGCATACTCACTGCCATTTCGGCGAATCTAGAACAGTCAGCGATAAGAATTTTCTACAACGTGAGCATAGGAGAATTCTACTGACGAAAAATTCATTATATGCTACCTGAGGTGTCATGATGCAGAAATCCGAGACTCGTCCTTTGCAACGAGCAAAAATCTCGACTTGTAATGTTATAATAAATTTGTCTCTCTTACTGGAGGAAACACAATGGAATTTTTAGTAATAGCAACACAAAGCCACACAAAACGAGGCTGTGAAAAAAATGGCAGGGCCTAGGTTGGTTTCCGACTGAAATGTAGAAATAAAGACTGCAAACCACATGCACTGAGGGAATCATAAGAGTATTAGTGTAAATGCTTGTGTTAAAATCTGATATGTTGATGTTCTTTGATGTAACAATGCTGTACACTTCTTTATGGTTTAGGTTGTCATACGGCACAGCTTTAGAATGAAATGAGTGTAAGCGTATTACGTAGTGCTGACGCCATTTTCTTTTTCTTATATAAATGCAGCGTTGATGTCATGCTTGTGATGACACTCATTTGGTTAAGCAATGCACCAAAATTTATGAGGTTCACTTTCTTCTTCCTTGAGCGAAGTCAATCATCTTCACTCTTTTTACTCCGTTATCAATTGTGTTTTCCAACAGCGATGGTGGAAAAAGTCCTTCCGTTGGCCCTGCATTATTCGAACGCTATTTCGCATGTTTACACCATCGCAGATTTAAAGAAACGTTACTTAGCAAGGATAGGAGTTGTCCAGTTAAAAAAAGATAGCAGTGGTCCCGTTAACAACATTATCACGTATCACGTAAGTGCAGCTTTTAAGAAGCAATACTACGTTTCACAGAGTGTTACTGACTTTTAACTAGCTTATTACGAACGAAATATATCCGCGGGAGCACGCAGGTAAAATTAGTAAAGGATAATTCCTCGACTACTCCGTTTAGCATAATGTTCTGAATAGTAGCGCCTGTATTGCGACATTTTGATAAACTATATTTATATCATTATGTTGAAAAGTTAAGTATGTGTTACCTCATGGCGTATATGCACATGTGTACAGACGATAACTTATACACAGTAGGAACTATTTGTGTTTTCATTCATGCATAGGTGGTCACTGGCACATGCCACGCTAAAGCTTACGGCTACACATACACACACATACACACACACATCTATATACACATATATATGTGTGTATCCTGCCCTGCGTAGTATGTCACGTAGAACGGTGCGTTATGCGTTGTTGACCTTATTTATTTGTTCCTTTTTATACACTGTCGCTTCTTACACACAACTTAAAGGGCTATAAATAGGCCAACACGACACGTCTGAGATCATTGCGATTTCCTCCACTTCCTCTATGAAAAATACTAAAATTTGCTCTTGTTTAGCAATAATATGCGTATACGCACCAAATTTTAAATGATAAAAATATTGAGATGTGGTTTAATAATTTAAGCCTTTATAGGTATATTCCAGCATCGCTGAAAGATTTCGAAAATTCCTAATGGAATTAGAGCGTTTCAACGTTTGTCGTAGGTTGCTATCAATTCGACCTTCTGAACTAAATAAAACAATACCATTCTGTTTACAAGCTCTAAAGTGTTTCAACTCAGGCAAATATATTTGACTATGTGGGCTTTCGACTAAGCCAAAATAATTGCATCCATAATGATGACACATGACGCTTTGTGACGCAAGAGCTACACAAACTAATATTACTTGCATTGTAAATTCCTAAAAATAAATTTAGAAACATTGGCTGTTCAATTTCAGGCCAATTTGGCAATCTTCTCTTCTTATTTGAAAAAAAAATATTTTTCACTTATCCCAATTGCTTTAGTTCCTCAGATACATTGAATACAGTGCAACAATTGAGCGAAATTCCGCGTCAGATTGCTTCTTGGTCACCGAGATTGCGTTTACTTTATAAGCAAGAAGAGCCTTTTTGAAAACCGCGTTTAAGCGCATAGTTGCGAGCCAACGACCCTAAAATGCAACAGCAGCATGCGTCTCAGCATTATTTGCCTGCTGTCTCATTAAAGAAATGATTATCAGCCGTTACCTTTTTTTGTTCGCTTACTTTTCAGTAACACAGCCAGACGTCAGCAATTTACATGAGGCTTGACATAGTAAGCCAACTCAATCACATTAATCACGCAGCGAATCGCCCCACAGTATACCGGTATACGCAAAGCCTGCGCTGTTTCTAAGGATTCGATGAAAAACAAAATAAAGACTTCATTCCGAATGTAGCATGTAAACATAATTCTATTAGTATTCGATAATTGGGACAGCGTTGCCAGCACAAAACAAAATGTCGTTGTTATAAAAAATTATGGAAGAACTAACCTTATGATTTAGAAGAGCAAGCTGTCCAGCTAGTTGGTTTGACAATATATCTTGCAATGCGGAGCGCAGACGTGTTCCTAAAAAAAAAATGAGACCACGACAGAAAATACGCTTATTTGCAACTGAGTTTATATTGGGAAACAGGCCACCAGAAGCGTTCTTGTGCATGTTCACAGTGCATGCAGTTTTTGTGCGTTCCATTTCAGTGGATGTACCTTGGTCGGCATCCTTCGTCAATAATCTCCGGCATCTTGATTGAATGGACGCTACTCTGACGAACAACTTTAACGCAATGACGTTCTTGTAGAACTCTTCTTCCACAGCGCTGATACGATACTCGATCCTCTCTATGCGATAGTGCGAGAACACGTGCTTCTCGCAAATAGACAAATGACGCAATTGCGCTCCGCCTCCAGCAATCTGTTTCATGGAGTAAAGAAAGTGGGGTACGTGTTGCTGCTGTTGTTCGCATACTGCACAATTACTAATATTTCGATGTTTAAATTGCGTTGCACAACTTCCGAGAAATATTAAATAACAGCAGTCAGTGAAGAGCCGCTCTAAACCAGTTAGTTCGCCTGACCACTACTGAAGTCCCCTTTAGTTTGTTGAATCGATTGCGTTGCCACTCAGGATTAGATTGCTCTTGACGCTTTTGGTTTAACATCGTACCACTAGGGATACCACTAATGAAATCATGCAAATTGGAAGCGCGTGCTTAGTGCGTCGTATGAGACGTACATTGTGCTTCTGCACACATTTAAGAGCATACCGAGCTATGTGCCTACACACTTATATTTTGATGCTGCTTTGTTTACTTAAAAGAGTGAAAGCTACAGATTGGGTTCCTCGCAAACTTCCGGAAACATTCGTGCAGTAGTTCAATTTGTTGGCAATAAATGTCTGCTCGTCCAAATGCTCCCTTTTTTAACAAAACGGACTCTCATAAGTTGTTGTAGGCATTAAATACGATCTGGATAAAAGTTAGGGTAGAATATGAGTAACGTGCACATGAATTTGCTTTCAGAAATGATAAAACCAAACAAAATATTGCGCCCGCATAACTCAACAGTTTGAAGTCGGTACTTACTATTACGATTACAGAACTACTTGCAACTTGCCCGTTCTTACGATTGTGGCAGTACGTCCGGTTACTACTGAAGGTGCATGGGATCTGTACCACATCACAGCTTATGTTTTTTTTTTTTTTTGCGCTTTCCGTGCTTTGTGGCAGCTTGTTTGGCATTGCGAAAACCATTTTGGCAACTTGAATTTGTAAAGGCAAGACAACGGCAAGCAGTACGTCTTCAACAGTGCCTGTGAGACAGATACATCAAACCGTCGTGTCATGTGTTTTTTGACGATTATTGCCTTGTCGTTTACGTGCTCATCGTCGTAAGTCAACAGCGCGTGCTGGTCATGCGTTCATTGCGTTTTTACATGTGCTTTTTACCACATGTAAGACAGTGCAAGAAGCGCGCTGAAACACACCACCTGGCGGTTCATTAGATGTCGCTTTCGAAGAGTAGTCAGGACGCACTGCTTGCTCTCTTCTTGCAGTTTTCATTTGTAAGTGGCGGAACACGTTTGGGCTAAGTCAGACCCTCTGTCACAGAACAAAAGAAAGCAATAAAGATGTTACGTAGTATCGCGCACGGGCACCTCTGATTAGCTACAGAGATTCTACTCAGTCACTAGCCCTCAGCGTGTAGGAACTACTGCATTTGGCCACATTAGTCAAGCCCTGCACACCTTCAAGCTTTCCGCCACATATTTTTCTAGATTGCCGCGTTTCAAAAGGAGCAATTATTTGGCGCTTTACATGCACTGTACTTTAACGTTTTATGCATGACATATTTAACCATTGCGGCCACTTATAGATCTTGCTAGAAAAGCGACCGCTCGACCGAGCTGGCCCTCACTAATATCGAAGCGAGCTACTGCATGTAGATTCCGCCTCATTTTTGCACTGTACGCCATCGAGCAAATGTGATGACAAGTTATGCGTGTATGATGAACAGTTCTGTACGTATTTTCACACTCTTAATTTTGTGTGAAGCTTCCCAGGATTTAGGCTTTGGGAAGAGTTTTCTGATCAATCCGCCCTATAGTTAGAATCCCCTCGATACGAAGCTCACACTCGGGAAAAATATATAACAAGGGATCCACTGGACGCGCCTTCAATATTCGCTCGCGCGCGCGTTCAACGATCTTTAGAAACGTCATTCTTAAAATACGTATGCAAACGACAAAATGGTGCTCTTTGCAGGTGTTCGCCTAGAATATAAATGCTAACGCGAACTCTTTCTAGAGAAGTCATTTTTATTGCTTCGAAGCACTAGGTCTGTCCTATAGCGTGTTCTTGTTAAAATAAAAGGGGGAACTAAATTTCACCAATATCGTCTACAACGACCTTTTTTCTCTTCGTGTTCCTTTCAAGACGTTTTATGTCACTCAAACGTAAATTCATTTTAAATATCACTCACAGACCCAGCATATTTACGAAGCACCCCACGGACCGATACTCGATAGCGTCTCTACTTCCTATCAGGTTAAACGCTTAACCAATATACATAAATCAACTTTCTTCCCAGTTGTGTCTTTGTTGTTCATAGTACTGCTAATAATGATTGAAGCTGACACACAAGCTGTACGAAAGAATGATGTTAGTTTATTATGTTTGATTTTCGCTAGAGTACTGTTTGGAATGACGCAGAAAATAACGCAGGTGTCTAATAGCAGCAATCATTGTAACCTACATGTCCCGTCGAGAGGGCAAGCAATATAAGTTCTCGTATTTCTTAAGTCAATGGGCAGAACAAAGCTGTTTCACGTTCTTGGGTGTATTAGACTATATAGTAAATTGGTGTACTCTTTCTCAGAACTGCTAAGCTTTAAGTAGATGTAATTTTTTCTTCGTTTCAATTCAATTTCTGTGGGAACACCTTCTTGCGTAGTTTTTGGCTTATGCTTAAAATGATGTTATCAGCCACATTACCGCTCACTGTAGGATTGAAAGAATAATTTGGAAATGATGGCTGTCACATAATTGCGGCATATATTGGTACCAAGTACAAGCGAATAACCAGGGCATATGAGGGAGGGAGAGTGCGCATATTATTGGAAGCTTTGGGATAATCCAATTTCATGATCTCGCGCATTTGCATAGCATTTTGTTCTGTATACTCGTCGACTGGATAAACTAAACTGCAGTACTTTCGTGGATTTTAGTGTCAATAGGCAAGCTCTCATTTTTTAGCAGAATGTTTCTCAGCCTTCCGGTGGGAATGAATTATAGGTGCAAAGAATAAACGAAGCATACTCGGAAACAATAGCGAACCTCGCCATAACAAGGGCTAAGCACAAGCTTGTTGAGAAAGAGCCGGCTCTCTCGTACACATTAAAAATTATAACACTTCTTTGGATCGCAAGAGGGCTGCTTCACGTGTGTATACTTTAGCTTCTTTATTTTATGCACCACTCAAACAAGCACAAATTCCGCGAAAGTGAGAGAACGTGAGAGTGCACTTCTGGTAAATGACTACAGAACCAAAGAAGCCCACTTCGAAGAAAATTTCGATCGGCGCTGCCATCTACAATAGCCCGAACAGCACGTGTCCATGTTAGATTTCTCCATGCCTGGCAATGGCCTGCTCTCGCAGGCTAGTTTTGTTTTACTAAATTTATGATTCCCTCTTTTCCTATCTCTAGCAGGATATCACGTGAACTACAGTCGAACGCTTCTGCATGATGAACTACTCTACCATTGCAACTTGCACAGTTTTAATCGTGGCGATGGCAATTGAGTTATTTTTGACGCACTCTCCAATGTGTGGCCCACTCCGGATTCACTGACGGTTGCTTCAGAAGTAACCAGAAGGGGGTTGCTTAGGCTATGTTGCATGCCTATGTGTCCTTAACCACCACGGGAGCAGTTTACCTAATGATGTATTCAAAGCCGGCAACTTTTTCCTAAGTTTGTTTAGCGTACTTGAAGGTTAGCATAAAAAATGAGCTCTCTCTGCCTACAAGTTGTTTCAATTGATGACGGTTTATCATTGCATCAGATGAGTGCCACATATTGTGGGAAGGGACACTTGTTAGTCCTGTGGTTAGCACTGGCGTGGTGAGAAATGCTACATGTTTCCCGAAAAATAGACTCAACTCATTATCGCTGCGTCTCACCTTCAGCACATGTTCACGCATATTTGTTGAGACACGCGTAAGCGAATTTGCTTAAATGTTGTGATGGCCCTAATATGGGACAAAGGTTCGTGTACTCAAATGCTTTAACGGTTCTCTTAGGCGGAGCCTCCGAGAACCCAATTGAGGACAAAGCCGTTGGTTTGAACACACACAGAAAGACTTTTAATCAAACTAAAAAGAGGCTAGAAGTAAATAGAAGGAAATAGAAAGCATGCCTAAAATAAACACTCAAGCAGACATTGCGGCAAGGAACACACATAGGGCTTGCATGAGGTTAACAAGTGCACGAGTCTGGGCTTGCCACGAGGGCAGGGACGCGTCACAGTCTCGACGCGGCGACGCGGCGACAAGCTGGCGAAAGGAGTGGCGCCGGTCTCACCATAGGTAGCGGTGTAAGCTGACCGACCGGGCGACCGGAGTGCGCCCGCTCTGGCTAGGCGAGGAAAAGCAGGCGGCTTGATGGCGTGAGTAGACGGCGTCGGCGTTCTGGCCGGGCAGCTGGGTGTAGAGTTCGGGCCCGTAGCCCGACTGCTCTTGTCCTGCCCATGGGCGCAGGAGCTCGAACGCGGGCCTCGGGCAGCAGGCGGCACGGCAGATTAAAATGTTATTCAAATACTACCAGAATTTTATTGCATAAAATACATAAAAGTTGCACAAAAATTAGGACAAAGCAGTAACAAAGACGGAGGGAGATACCGCACCCGTGTTGAAAAAAATTACAAGTGATATACATGCATATTTAAGCTCACGACAATTTTTTTCTCCAATTTGTACAAAAAGAACACATGCACTTACGGCATAAAAACGCTTCCTGCGCATGGAGAATGCAGCACAGTACAAAGCAGCATCATGAGAACCGAAAAGTAGAGCTTAGTATGTTTAAAAACTATGAATGCTTGTATACCTGCAAACAGGCATGTGACATGTCATGCCTTGAATAGATGAAATTCATAAATCTTACACACAAAGGAAGTTACCATCACTCTTATTGGCTTCCTCAGGGGACTCCTTGAAGTTGAACTAGAAAATGTACATCAGTGTTAAAAACAAAGAGAAAATAAGATCCTATAGCGTTCTTCCTGAAATTATCAGCGCAAATAAATTCATGTATCAATTCTATGAACACTTTGCCAATTCGGTGTACATTTATCTTTGACAACCACCCAAAAAGAGACGAGAAGTCTGAGTTAAGGCTGAAAGATTTTAAACACACTGGCCAGTTTCACAAAGAAAAAAGCCATGGATGAGCAGCAGAAACAGCGCGGCACAAGAAAAAAGTATCGAAAGTCGTCCTGTAGGAAAAACACGTGCGTCAAACACTAACACAAGCATGAAAACGGAAAGGTTTGTCCTGTAAGTGATATTAACGAGAGGTACTGCAGCAACTGTTTCCCACTAAGGGTCACAGAAATCTTCCTTATGAATTTCATTGGTGATCAATAACTAATACTTCCGTAAGTCATCTTGTGTTCTGGTCTTTGTGATGAAACAATAGTTCTTTCTGCTCCATACCACAACACCAGAGGAGTTCCAGACGCAATATTAATGATCACAAACGAAACAAATGCATAACGAAGTTATCTATTGCCCTTAGCGGGAAAACGTTACAGTTCTCGAAAGGGTATTTCTCGTTGGGTAGTATCACTTATCGGACAAATCTTTCGCTTTTTCGAAAGATTTGTCCAATAGTTCTCGTCTTTCACGCACGTTTATTCTACATGACATGGCTTTTTCATATTTTTCCTTGTCGCACGTGGCTGTTTCTGCCACGCATGCACGGCTTTTTACCTTTGTCAAGTTGACCGGTGTCTTTAATACCTCTGCCATCCAAAGTACACTTTTAGTTGAGCTTGCGCTCATGTGTGCTCCTACCTATTTCGTGGTCCGTCGTCCGCCTCTCTTCGTGCTGCTGTTTAAAGTACGCACGTATCACTTGGTTATGCTGGTAAAACTTCTCACAAACAAAAGTAAATGCCTCCCCTCAGAATTTAAACAAGGTTACGTGTCATCCTTGCAAATTTCTAGATGTCCAAACGTGTTTTGCATGCAGAGCTAGATTCTACAAACGTGCTGGCGTCTTCTCCAATTATGGCTTGAGGCTGGAGGTTGTGTTGTTCTCGCGCATGTATTCTGCAGGGCAATGAAGGTGTTATTGTTCTCGTCGCGTGAAATAGTAACATTGATTAGTTTCAGCATTCCATTTGGTTTCACGTTGCAAGGGTGCTGCGAATCACTCCTTAAGTTATTTGTGTATTGAAATGAGACTTTCCGCCGTCGTTTGGCACTGTTCACTTTTTTTGCTATTAAACGCTCCTGGAAGTGTACAAGCATATGCACTTTGTATCGCTTCAGCTTGAGGGACCTTGAAATATTGTGGAGAAATATAACACGGCTTGCGAAAGAATCGATTCACAAGCAGCGAGCATCATGAAACAAAGAGGAAGAATAAATCGCACACATAGGAGCGCCGCTCGGAAAATGAGAATATCAAGCCTAGGGCTATCTCGGCTGCGCAAGTAGAACATACAGGCCTGTAGATTGAAATGGCTTCTCTTTTGCGCACCAAGTCATCTTTCAAGTAAGTGCTGGAATGAACCCTTGTTTGCACGGCCTGAATGGTACGGACAATGCCCTTAACTCACTCACGGCCTTCTGATATCGCACGTCACCGCTTTCAAGGAGATTAATTAGGCTATCGCACCTGCATAGCACCTCAAGAAACTCGTCTTGAATGCTACAAAATGCAGGTGTTCCTCCCGTGCGCAGACAAGTGATCGCTGACGTCCGCTAGACGATGACTTTCGTTTGAGGTTTTAGATTTGCTTATTATAGTTATTCTAATATTCCGGTCCCACATAAAAACACAAGATGCCGTATAGCATGTGTTTTACAAGGTGTACATTTTGTTACTTACCTATCGATATTCATGTTCTGTGCGTTTTGCTGTGTCACCTAAAAAACGCCTACATTTGGGTTTTCTATGTCAATAATCGTGCTGCCACTGTCATCAACAACTTATGTGCTCGTGAATTGAATTCTATATTTCCATGCTCACACTGGCGAAGTGACGAAAGTAGAAGCAAGGTTCAGTTGGAAATCGTGTGGGCTTAACCATTTAAATTTCACGCTGCGTTTTCACTCGGTCATTATGTGGCGCCTTGTCCGCCACAGAGGCTCTGAAGGTGGCGATGTGCGTTTGTGGACATCGGATAGCGCATCGCAACATGATGTATCAAAAGAAGCTTTACTTGTGTTCTGCACAAAGACGTGAATAAAGTCATTGGCCGCGGTGCAGGCAATCCAAAGCAGTCACTCCTAAAATGGAGCGGTATTCTTGCCTAGTTATTCCCAAAAAACAAT